>NC_047033.1:4204226-4533280 GCF_902652985.1 Pecten maximus
AGACTTATGACCAGAGACCTGGGAGCTATGAACAAAGATTATTCACTTCAACAGGACACCAGACAGGACTGTGCAATCTTTGTACATTGTATAAAACGGATTCCTATAAATTATATCATAATTGACAATAGAAGACATTGTTTGCTTTGATCATTATGACTGTTTGAATAGTCTGCACTCTTTGCCTTGATTACATACGGTAGTAAATCTGTGTAGCCACGATACTTACTTTGATACATTGCCCCTGGGTTTATTTTATTGTAATCCATATGATAATAAACCGAATATTTAGTTCTCTAAAAATCTGTACTCGACATTATCACTCTCATTTTATCATGCCTTTTATTATTTATGCATTTATTCCTAACTTTGAAGAAATAGCCTGGGATTATAGAAAAAAATAAAATCAAAGCAACCTGTGACTAGTGCACAGAAATATATTACAGCCTTACAGTCCGGGGTTTCCAGACAAATAGCAATGCTTTATGAGCGACGTCATAATCGATTTTAATTTTCCATTGATAGATAGTAACATTTCATTCCTGCTTCCCCAGTCTATGGTGTTTAGTAGCCCAAGTTAAGTCGATTATTCAAAGACTTGTTCATTATTATCGCGATTCCCATGACAGATGTTGATGGTCAAGGGGTGTGCAACTGACCCTTTATTTTCTTATCAGTCAACGAAGATGGCCGCAATTTCCTGTCCTCTGATTGGTCGATATTTAAATATTGTTCGATTTTGATGAAATTTGGTATGTAAATACATTATGGGCCACCAGTCACTTTCGCGACCTAAGTTTCACATTTTCACTAAATGACCGCCATTTCCTGGCCTCTGATTGAAATTTTGTGTGTACATTGTAGTTATACATCATTGGACACCGGTCACTCTCATACCCTCACTTTCACATTTTAACATAATGGCCGCTATTTCCTAGACTTAATATACATATTCTGTAGATGTTATCCGATTTTGATAAGATTTTAGGTGTATATACATCATGGGATACCAGACACTCTCGTTACCGCTCTTTTACTTTTTGATAGAATGGTCGCCATTCCATGTCCTCCGATTGGTCGATATGAAGATGATATTTGATTTCGATGAAATTTGGTACATATGGCGGTATTAGGGGGCCACCAATACAACTGCGTGGGCTTGATGAAAATTGGGACCGTATATATGGGGACGTTTGAGGGACTTCTATTATGGTTTTTCATTACAATTAGTACTTGTTGGTTTTGATTTTTGACTTTTTGACTCACAAACATTACTGATGAGCACTAGAGGGACGAAACAGATTTAAAGTGTTTTTTTTAAAGACTTCATTTTCATTATTAAGCTTACACTGTTTCACTGAAATTATATTTTACAATTCATTGACATGTTTCTATTATGGTTTTTCATTACAATTAGTACTTGTTGGTTTTGATTTTTGACTTTTTGACTCACAAACATTACTGATGAGCACTAGAGGGACGAAACAGATTTAAAGTGGTTTTTTTAAAGACTTCATTTTCATTATTAAGCTTACACTGTTTCACTGAAATTATATTTTACAATTCATTGACATGTTCGATGTATTTTTAAAAGTCGAATGGTTCAAATGCCACCGTTCGATGATGAATATGAGAACGTTCATTTACCCTAATTATTGATTACGTAAATTACATATCTGATCGAAACAACAGAGGAACCAGAAATAAAAACGAAATCGCAATTCTACCTCAAAATCGACAAAGCGAGGATAAAATGCGAACAAATACATAGAACTGCGTGGAGACCATTGACAAAGCATAATGATTTTAAGACCATGTGTTCCGAGAGGGTAAACGTCCTCTGCTTCACATACGACACCCGTTATACAAATGTAGATCCTTAGTAGTTGACATATGTCCTAGAAATCGTGATCATGGACAATGAGTCCTTGAATATCGAATCACCTTGGAGTCATTATCAATATGGGTCTTAATTTCAGCCCATCTAATTCAACCTTTTCAATTACAGAAAAAAACTGTAGCAGTTGAATTAAGATATGTGCTCTTTTTCTATTTTTTACAAAATATCAAGCTAAATATGAAGTAAAGATTAGCTGTCGTATATTCAAGCGGTTCAATGATAAATATCCTTCCAACTGAGGGTTTGCAAATTGCATTGTCCTTGTATACATATTAAGGCCGCTGGCAAAGCGGAAACATGCTGCATAAGACTCAAATTCAGATTGGTTAAATCCATTAGGCCATTCCTTAAAGAATTATCACTACAAAAGAAAAATGAAAACAAGTTTGTATTTCTTGATTACTATGTGAAAACTCCATTAAACGATCTGCATGGTTATTTCATGTTTTCCTAGCTAATGAACATCTAATAACTTAGTCCGTCGTCGAAAACACTATTATAACATTTCCTGAATTTATCTCAATTTCTCGACACTCTTGATTACAACTCAAACAAAAACATTTGTACACATTACTTAGTAGCCCTTTTCCAAAGGTCGAAACATAACTCAATCATTGGAGAGTCATTTTGAATGATGGCTCGGCTCGTTATTCCGGCAAGTCTGAGTACAAACTACTACAATGTTGGTACTGTTGAATAAAAAAAACCTGTATCTATCGTCGTTTACATCGCTAACAAGCAACATAAGTTCTGTAGAGCTTTTATTACGACGCCGCAGAGAGAACAAATATTGTTTTGAATGTTGGAGGAAAACCCACGGGGGAAAGCCAACGTGCCATCGGCGGGGAAACATGTATGTATTTTACCAGTCGGTAATTGTCGCTTTTGTCCATACTGTAGGTCAATTAATATAACGTAAGTCACTCATATGTTTGTATACTATAGCTGTCCTACTATGCTAAGGCGTTTGTATGACCATGATCGACGTATAATAAAGTGACTTGTACCAGGAATACGGTGTGGTGTTATGACAATCATCACCTGCTGCCAGCGCGGCTCGAACCCCATGTTCTAGGAGAGAACTGGCGACCACGGCTACCGACACGTCCGATTCATCAAGGTTGCAGATAAAAATGATACCAAGAATTACATCAAACAAACGACACACAGGATAAGATAATCTTTTAATAGAAAATGAGAGTTCAATAACAAACAGCTCATTCGTCCTCTAGGTCTTGTAAGAGATGTTAGTGACACCAAACAGCTATTTCGTCCTTCAAAGGCTCGTCTGTGGTGCTAGGGACATCATACGGCTGGTTCGTACTTCTAGGACTCGTCAGTGGTGCTAGGGACATCATACGACTGGTTCGTACTTCTAGGACTCGTCAGTGGTGCTAGGGACATCATACGGCTGGTTCGTCCTTCTAGGACTCGTCAGTGATGTTAGGGACATCATACAGCTGGTTCGTACTTCTAGGACTCGTCTATGATGCTAGAGACATCATACAGTTGTCAATCTAGGACTTGTCTGTGGTGTTAGGGACATCATACAGTTGTCAATCTAGGACTCGTCTGTGATGTTAGAGACATCATACAGTTGTCAATCTAGGACTTGTCTGTGGTGTTAGGGACATCATACAGTTGTCAATCTAGGACTCGTCTGTGATGTTAGGGACATCATACAGCTGTCTTTCTAGGACTCGTAAATGATGCTAGTTTCAGGGCTTATTGATGCATATAGGAGTTGGCTGAGGAAACGCAAAATGCCAAAATCTTGATGGGGAGGTGCAGGAGTGAAACTAACTCCTTATAAACGTCTCTTTTACTAAGAAAAATACCCCTCTACCTTGAACACTATATCCTTGAAATAAAACTTGGCGAATTGATTCACCATTTGAATGCATTTAACTTGACAAGAAAATTACAAGGAGCCAAGGAAGATTTCAGTACAAACTCTATTCATGGTCGGATACCCACGGTTGATTGCACAACACTTGGAGATGATTGTATCGTAGCGTCGTGTAATCAGCCCTAGGTACAATGCTCCCCTATCTACGTTCAATAAAACAACGATGCAAGGACTTCATTTACCAACTATAACATGTCGCGTGCAGTAGATAAATTTCATTATCTTTTGTACGCATGGCTGATTTTGCCCGATTGGTGATTTAGTTGTGAAATTCACTGGTATAACTTAAAATAATTCACTAAATATTATATTTAGGTGGTACAGGCATAAGAAAGCAGCCCGAATCTTTTTATATATGTGATACGTAACACTAAATATAACTCTTTACTGTTATCCTATTTCCTATTTCGCCGCGAAATGGCTGGCGTTCGTTGGATGCGCTTCTTTTTCATGTAAAGTACGAAACGAAAACAAACGAAACGAAATGAAATCAAATGCAACGAAACGGAATCAAAAGAAAATAAACGAAATCAAATGCAACGAAACGAAATCAAACGAAACGGAAAATGAAACATTGCAAAACTGAACAAATATTAGACTGTACATGTGTACCATTCTCATCAGTGTTAAAATAACACACAGGAAAGAATACATTTATCGCAATATTCACTCAGTTCGTTAAATATACATGTATAAAGATATATCCGTTTCGTTTTGTTTTCGTTTCGCTCTTTACAGGTACCCCTTTAATATAGAGAGACCACGTACAGTGTAGTACAATGGCTGTGATTTCATGACATATATCATATATCGGTCGTTCACCTCATCTAACACTTATTAATGAGTATGGAGATACATGTGATGATTGCCATTTGAAGCAAATGGTGTCTCATTTCTTAGCTAAACGGTATATTAGAACGGCTGATGGTGTATGATTTCACACAAAAAGGAAATTAACATAAACAAACGTCATAGGACTAAAATGACATCTGCATGCTAATGTCACATGTAGATATTGTTAAAATAAATAAATAAATAAAATAAATACTTCTGGGAAAATGCGTTTTCTATTTTTTATCTATTGAATATTCTGAATCGGTATATCTGATTTGTATTGATTTTTCTTTTAAATTTGAAATTGTAAAGTGTCATAATTCGTTTCAATATCATCACTAGTAGAACAGCAAAACAATGCATAATGAATCAAGAGAAAGGATGCATAGTATTTTATCGTCAAATAAGACATTTCATGAAAAAAATGTAAAAATTCAAGAATGTCGCATTTCTTTATTGTCATAAACGTTTTGGAAATAATCGTCATCTTAATGTTTGTTTTCGAACAGTTATATGAAGATATAAACTCAAATAAAAAATACAATTTTAATTGTAGTTAATTAATACATAAAAAAAAATACAGTTTGGATTTTATTGGAAATGAACTACGTACATACCTTGATGGTTACCAACCAGCCCTTTTGTCGACGGACTGATTCCTTGTCCTGTGTATGCTGGAACAATGCATTGTTTCTACTGCATCAAACAGTTTCTAGTCGACAGACATCCTCGGAGTATAAATGTATAAACAAATCAACTTCCGGTTTGTTGTCTGCTGCATATTACCTGCATGAACAAATTACGGAAAGAAGCAACGCACGATAGTCTTATTTTCAAACATGTACGTTCAGGCAATTCAAGCGTTTATAAGACTTCGTTTGCACCAATCAATCTTCTGGATGTCATTCAGTCGAAGGCCTACTTCAGAGACGACTTAGACCTATTTGTTGATTAGAAAGAAAATCATATTAAGCAAGACATCAACTTGTTCGGTCTCCGCATTGCTTTAGATGTGTAATCGCCGTCAGATTGCATTTCAACCGATTTCCATGGCAACGATAGCAAATCGGTCTGTGCTTGTTTAGCTTTCTTTTAATGTCGTTCACCTATACGTCAAATGTCTGAAGGACAATTACTGTCTGTGAACCAACGAACTTTCGGCGTATCAGTGTATTTCAACCCAAATCCTCTGTATATGATTGTTCTATATCTGAAGGTCGAGATATCTGAAGCCTTATAATTTTCTTGTGTAGAAATCCAGGTACATTTCGGAGTGAATCGTCTGTGCCCAATTGTCCTGCCTATATTGTTGAGATACCCCAAGCTTATAAATTTCTAGTGTAGAGATCCAAGCACATTTTGGTATATCATTTCAACATGGATCCTCTGTACCGAATTGTTCTGCCTATATTTTTGAGATACAATGTACCTAAATCCTTATAAATTTCTAGTGTAGAGATCCAAGCACATTTTAGTGTGAATCCTCTGTACGCAATTCTTCCACTTCAGCTGTTGAGATATTTGATGCCATATAAGTTTCTAGTGTAGAAATTTGAGAACATCCCCGTGGATCATTTCAGCTTTAATCCTCTGTACACAGATGTTTTACTTCTCGAGTTGTAAGCCCGAACCGCCCGTACATCAGCTTTACTAGTGTTGTAAGCATTTTATGTTTCCAATAAAAATTCCAGAAGCACATCTATAGATTCACACAATTAATATGATGTCAATATTTCTAGTGAAGACAGTTATATAATGGACCTAGAGTTTGAAATATAAAAAAAATCGTTGGATTTGTTATATCCGTCAGTATTCAGTTGCTTGCATTGTGACACTAGAATTCGAACATTAACATACTTGATTCCAGCAGACACTTAGCCAATGACAGGCACTATTTCATACACATCCTTTTGTTTCATACGTCATCTAAACCTGTTACAAAAGTTCGAAATCGTTATCTGTGTAAAAAAAAAGTTGACAGCTGACAAGTGTCGTTTCCAAATACGTCGTACGCTTATTGGCATTTAGTCACTGCGCGTGCCCTGTGCGTGTAACCAACGGACAGCAGACATGTTCAATACACGGTCTTAAAAATTGTCGATCAACGTAGATAGGCAGAGGTCACTCTATCGTCCGGGCATCTTGTTTTTCCCTTAATCATTTATGTTTATCTTCATCTGGGATCAAGCGTATGTCTGGGAGTTTCTGACAATTCCGTTAGCTTTATTTGAAGAAATGTCTCATCTGGAGCTAAAATACTGCATAATTGGCAGTATTAGCCACGTACTCATTTTGACTGTTTACGGTCATTAAATAAATTATACATTGATTTGCTCAGTGATTAGTGTCTATGTAATTAACGTATGGACATATTAACTGCAAAATTTTCAATATTCGATACTCTACGAAAACGAACCCATCAGAAATACCAATCCGTGGAATTCAACCGCTATACAATATATTTATTAGGAAAGACGGTTGGAATATACATGGCTTCGATATGGGTTCATAACTGTCCCGTATGGAGGTCCATTTCCCTGTCCGTGGCGATAACATGATGTGCTGTTTACTGATAATGACATACACCATGGTCTCTCTTTGGCAGGAGTTTGAGGGATGAGGTAATAAATATCCCCGTATAACTAATCTGTCAAACGTAATGACATGACGATCGAAATGTTACACCAACATCATGTATTCATCAATATCAGATCGATATTTTTACACAGTCGACGTCAGATAGCTCAATATGAGGTATATATATATCGCCACTGTTCGAAATAGCATCAAGTTCCAGACGATTCATTGTGTTGGCGGTATAGTTATTTTTTTATCTTCAGAATAGCGAAATCGATAAATGAACGAACACACTTTTTATCTGAATGTCACAGAAAACAATATAAAATCCCACAAAAATCCAGGTTGGTCACGCGCTTGATGTAGCACTTTGTCATGTCATGGAAACACTTGTATATTCCTTGGTAAAGTCATCCACCATTTAATCTTTTTAAGCATTCAGAAGACTCGTCAACGTAAGGTCAAAAATCTTAGTCGAAGAAACGTTCTGCCTTATTTTCCTACAAAATCAAACAGTCAGATGATCCGGCCAGTTGAGCGTTTCTTACTGAATAAAGCTCTAGATTTCATCAAACCAGCTTACTGCGTGCTCTCGGCGAGTTACTGTCAGCATCCTATGCGCACCTTGATGCTCACTAAGCACGCATTAACGGTCACATTTTGCGCTTGATTTCCGCTGATATTAAAATCGCACGGTTAGTATAGTAAAACATTACGCAACGAAATCCGGGTCATCAGATTTCATTTCTGGAAATGAATATTTATGTTTTGTCAATGACCACCGTGAGTGTCTGGCCTTACGATTCCAGTTCGTGTGTAAAGATATAAAATACGTCTAGCAGTCTGCTTCAGGCTCCAGCAAAGCACACTAGGTAGAGAGCCGCCGCAGCGCTGTAAGGATGAGATTATCATGCCATAGTTTTCTATGGTATACATATTTCATAATTAGATTCAATGCAGCGGAGCCGAAGGACAATTAAAGGCATAAAAAACATAAAGAAGTATATATATTTCAGGAAAATATATCAGAAAAAAAGAAGAGAAGGCCATAGATGAGCTATATTCCTATTGTTCCAGATTGGGTTACAATGAAATGCACATCAAGTCGAAACTGCATGACAAAGATTTATAGTGTCGAACTATGTGATAGAATCAAAAACTGTAAAACAAATCATATCCAGTCTGTGTGACAGGTTAAGAGACATTGTCAGAATAATTACGTCCAGACTGTGACAGCTAGATATATATCCAGATTTTAAGATAATCTGAGAAAGATCGTGTCCAGGTTAAGAGACATTATTAGAATAATCATGTCCAGACTGTTTGACAGCTAGACATATATCGAGACTGTGTGTCAATGTGAGACAACAATGTCCAGTCTGAGTGTCAATGTGAGACAACAATGTCCAGTCTGAGTGTCAATGTGAGACAACAATGTCCAGTCTGAGTGTCAATGTGAGACAACAATGTCCAGTCTGAGTGTCAATGTGAGACAACAATGTCCAGACTGTGTGTCAATGTGAGACAACAATGTCCAGACTATGTGTCAATGTGAGACAACAATGTCCAGACTGTGTGTCAATGTGAGACAACAATGTCCAGACTGTTTATCAATGTGAGACAACAATATCCAGGCTATGTGTAAATGTGAGACAACAATGTCCAGACTACGTGTCAATGTGAGACAACAATGTCCAGACTATGTGTCAAAGTGAGACAACAATGTCCAGACTGTGTGTAAATGTGAGACAACAATGTCCAGACTACGTGTCAATGTGAGACAACAATGTCCAGACTATGTGTCAATGTGAGATAACAATGTCTAGACTATGTGTCAATGTGAGACTACAATGTCCAGACTGTGTGTCAATATGAGATAACAATGTCAAGACTGAGTGTCAATATGAGACAACAATGTCCAGACTGTGTGTCAATGTGAGACAACAATGTCCAGACTATGTGTCAATGTGAGACAACAATGTCCAGACTGAGTGTCAATGTGAGACAACAATGTCCAGACTGAGTGTCAATGTGAGACTACAATGTCCAGACTGAGTGTCAATGTGAGACAACAATGTCTAGACTGTGTGTCAATGTTTGACAACAATGTCCAGACTATGTGTCAATGTGAGACAACAATGTCCAGACTACGTGTCAATGTGAGACAACAATGTCCAGACTATGTGTCAAAGTGAGACAACAATGTCCAGGCTGTGTGTCAATGTGAGACAACAATGTCCAAGCTATGTATCAATGTTTGACAACAATGTCCAGACTATGTGTCAATGTTTGACAACAATGTCCAGACTATGTGTCAATGTGAGACTACAATGTCCAGGCTGTGTGTCAATGTGAGACAACAATGTCCAGACTGTGTGTCAATGTGAGACTACAATGTCCAGGCTGTGTGTCAATGTGAGACAACAATGTCCAGGCTGTGTGTCAATGTGAGACAACAATGTCCAGACTGAGTGTCAATGTGAGACTACAATGTCCAGACTGTGTGTCAATGTGAGACAACAATGTCCAGACTGTGTGTCAATGTGAGACTACAATGTCCAGACTATGTGTCAATGTGAGACGACAATGTCCGGACTGTTTATCAATGTGAGACAACAATGTCCAGACTATGTGTCAATGTGAGACAACAATGTCAAGACTGTGTGTCAATGTGAGACAACAGTGTCCAGACTATGTGTCAATGTGAGACAACAATGTCCAGGCTGTTTATCAATGTGAGACAACAATGTCCAGACTGTGTGTCAATGTGAGACTACAATGTCCAGACTATGTGTCAATGTGAGACGACAATGTCCAGACTATGTGTCAATGTGAGACGACAATGTCCAGACTATGTGTCAATGTGAGACAACAATGTCCAGACTATGTGTCAATGTGAGACAACAATATATAGACTGTTTTTCAATGTGAGACAATAAAGTCCAGACTGTTTATCAATGTGAGACAACAATGTCTAGACTGTTTATCAATGTGAGACAACAATGTCCAGACTATGTGTAAATGTGAGACAACAATGTCCAGGCTGTGTGTCAATGTGAGACGACAATGTCCAGACTGAGTGTCAATGTGAGACTACAATGTCCAGACTGTGTGTCAATGTGAGACAACAATGTCCAGACTGTGTGTCAATGTGAGACTACAATGTCCAGACTATGTGTCAATGTGAGACGACAATGTCCGGACTGTTTATCAATGTGAGACAACAATGTCCAGACTATGTGTCAATGTGAGACAACAATGTCCAGACTGTGTGTCAATGTGAGACTACAATGTCCAGACTATGTGTCAATGTGAGACGACAATGTCCGGACTGTTTATCAATGTGAGACAACAATGTCCAGGCTATGTGTCAATGTGAGACAACAATGTCCAGACTGTGTGTCAATGTGAGACAACAATGTCCAGACTATGTGTCAATGTGAGACAACAATGTCCAGGCTGTTTATCAATGTGAGACAACAATGTCCAGACTGTGTGTCAATGTGAGACTACAATGTCCAGACTATGTGTCAATGTGAGACGACAATGTCCAGACTATGTGTCAATGTGAGACGACAATGTCCAGACTATGTGTCAATGTGAGACAACAATGTCCAGACTATGTGTCAATGTGAGACGACAATGTCCAGACTATGTGTCAATGTGAGACAACAATGTCCAGACTATGTGTCAATGTGAGACAACAATGTCCAGACTATGTGTCAATGTGAGACAACAATGTCCAGACTGTGTGTCAATGTGAGACAACAATGTCCAGACTGTTTATCAATGTGAGACAACAATATCCAGGCTATGTGTAAATGTGAGACAACAATGTCCAGACTGTGTGTCAATGTGAGATAACAATGTTCAGACTGTGTGTCAATGTGAGACTACAATGTCCAGAGTGTGTGTCAATCTGAGACAACAATGTCCAGACTATGTGTCAATGTGAGACAACAATATCTAGACTATGTGTCAATGTGAGACAACAATGTCCAGACTGTGTGTCAATGTGAGACAACAATGTCCAGACTGTGTGTCAATGTGAGACAACAATGTCCAGACTATGTGTCAATGTGAGACTACAATGTCCAGACTATGTGTCAATGTGAGACAACAATGTCCAGACTGTGTGTCAATGTGAGACAACAATGTCCAGACTATGTGTCAATGTGAGACAACAATGTCCAGACTGTGTGTCAATGTGAGACAACAATGTCCAGACTATGTGTCAATGTGAGACAACAATGTCCAGACTGTGTGTCAATGTGAGACAACAATGTCCAGACTGAGTGTCAATGTGAGACAACAATGTCCAGACTATGTGTCAATGTGAGACAACAATGCCCAGACTATGTGTCAATGTGAGACTACAATGTCCAGACTATGTGTCAATGTGAGACTAAAATGTCCAGACTGAGTGTCAATGTGAGACAACAATGTCAAGAATGTTTATCAATGTGAGACAACAATATCCAGACTGAGTGTCAATGTGAGACGACAATGTCAAGACTATGTGTCAATGTGAGACAACAATGTCCAGACTGAGTGTCAATGTGAGACAACAATGTCCAGACTGAGTGTCAATGTGAGACAACAATGTCCAGACTATGTGTCAATGTGAGACAACAATGTCCAGACTACGTGTCAATGTGAGACTACAATGTCCAGACTATGTGTCAATGTGAGACGACAATGTCCAGACTATGTGTCAATGTGAGACGACAATGTCCAGACTGTGTCAATATGAGACAACAATGTCCAGACTATGTGTCAATGTGAGACGACAATGTCCAGACTGTGTCAATATGAGACAACAATGTCCAGACTATGTGTCAATGTGAGACGACAATGTCCAGACTGTTTATCAATGTGAGACTACAATGTCCAGACTATGTGTCAATGTGAGACAACAATGTCCATACTGTGTCAATATGAGACAACAATGTCCAGACTATGTGTCAATGTGAGACAACAATGTCCATACTGTGTCAATATGAGACAACAATGTCCAGACTATGTGTCAATGTGAGACAACAATGTCCAGACTGTGTGTCAATGTGAGACAACAATGTCCAGACTGTTTATCAATGTGAGACAACAATATCCAGGCTATGTGTAAATGTGAGACAACAATGTCCAGACTGTGTGTCAATGTGAGATAACAATGTTCAGACTGTGTGTCAATGTGAGACTACAATGTCCAGAGTGTGTGTCAATCTGAGACAACAATGTCCAGACTATGTGTCAATGTGAGACAACAATATCTAGACTATGTGTCAATGTGAGACAACAATGTCCAGACTGTGTGTCAATGTGAGACAACAATGTCCAGACTGTGTGTCAATATGAGACAACAATGTCCAGACTGTGTGTCAATGTGAGACAACAATGTCCAGACTATGTGTCAATGTGAGACAACAATGTCCAGACTGAGTGTCAATGTGAGACAACAATGTCCAGACTGAGTGTCAATGTGAGACTACAATGTCCAGACTATGTGTCAATGTGAGACAACAATGTCTAGACTGTGTGTCAATGTGAGACTACAATGTCCAGACTATGTGTCAATGTGAGACAACAATGTCCAGACTACGTGTCAATGTGAGACAACAATGTCCAGACTATGTGTCAAAGTGAGACAACAATGTCCAGGCTGTGTGTCAATGTGAGACAACAATGTCCAGGCTATGTATCAATGTTTGACAACAATGTCCAGACTATGTGTCAATGTTTGACAACAATGTCCAGACTATGTGTCAATGTGAGACTACAATGTCCAGACTGTGTGTCAATGTGAGACAACAATGTCCAGACTGTGTGTCAATGTGAGACTACAATGTCCAGGCTGTGTGTCAATGTGAGACAACAATGTCCAGGCTGTGTGTCAATGTGAGACAACAATGTCCAGACTGAGTGTCAATGTGAGACTACAATGTCCAGACTGTGTGTCAATGTGAGACAACAATGTCCAGACTGTGTGTCAATGTGAGACTACAATGTCCAGACTATGTGTCAATGTGAGACAACAATGTCCAGACTGTTTATCAATGTGAGACAACAATGTCCAGACTATGTGTCAATGTGAGACAACAATGTCAAGAATGTTTATCAATGTGAGACAACAATGTCCAGACTATGTGTCAATGTGAGACAACAATGTCCAGGCTGTTTATCAATGTGAGACAACAATGTCCAGACTGTGTGTCAATGTGAGACAACAATGTCCAGACTATGTGTCAATGTGAGACAACAATGTCCAGACTGTGTGTCAATGTGAGACAACAATGTCCAGACTATGTGTCAATGTGAGACAACAATGTCCAGACTATGTGTCAATATGAGACAACAATATATAGACTGTTTTTCAATGTGAGACAATAAAGTCCAGACTGTTTATCAATGTGAGACAACAATGTCTAGACTGTTTATCAATGTGAGACAACAATGTCCAGACTGTGTGTCAATGTGAGACAACAATGTCCAGGCTGTGTGTCAATGTGAGACAACAATGTCCAGACTGAGTGTCAATGTGAGACTACAATGTCCAGACTATGTGTCAATGTGAGACAACAATGTCCAGACTGTGTGTCAATGTGAGACTACAATGTCCAGACTATGTGTCAATGTGAGACAACAATGTCCAGACTGTTTATCAATGTGAGACAACAATGTCCAGACTATGTGTCAATGTGAGACAACAATGTCCAGACTGTGTGTCAATGTGAGACTACAATGTCCAGACTATGTGTCAATGTGAGACAACAATGTCCAGACTGTTTATCAATGTGAGACAACAATGTCCAGGCTATGTGTCAATGTGAGACAACAATGTCCAGACTGTGTGTCAATGTGAGACAACAATGTCCAGACTATGTGTCAATGTGAGACAACAATGTCCAGACTGTTTATCAATGTGAGACAACAATGTCCAGACTGTGTGTCAATGTGAGACTACAATGTCCAGACTATGTGTCAATGTGAGACAACAATGTCCAGACTATGTGTCAATGTGAGACGACAATGTCCAGACTATGTGTCAATGTGAGACAACAATGTCCAGACTATGTGTCAATGTGAGACAACAATGTCCAGACTATGTGTCAATGTGAGACAACAATGTCCAGACTATGTGTCAATGTGAGACAACAATGTCCAGACTATGTGTCAATGTGAGACAACAATGTCCAGACTGTGTGTCAATGTGAGACAACAATGTCCAGACTGTGTCAATGTGAGACAACAATGTCCAGACTATGTGTCAATGTGAGACAACAATGTCCAGACTGTGTGTCAATGTGAGACAACAATGTCCAGACTGTGTCAATGTGAGACTACAATGTCCAGACTGTGTGTCAATCTGAGACAACAATGTCCAGACTATGTGTCAATGTGAGACAACAATATCTAGACTATGTGTCAATGTGAGACAACAATGTCCAGACTGTGTGTCAATGTGAGACAACAATGTCCAGACTGTGTGTCAATGTGAGACAACAATGTCCAGACTATGTGTCAATGTGAGACTACAATGTCCAGACTATGTGTCAATGTGAGACAACAATGTCCAGACTGATGTGTCAATGTGAGACAACAATGTCCAGACTATGTGTCAATGTGAGACAACAATGTCCAGAATTGGTCATAGTGAGAACGACAATGTACCAGACTATGGTCAATGTGAGACAACATGTCCAGACTATGTGTCAATGTGAGACAACAATGTCCAGACTGTGTGTCAAGGTGAGACAACAATGTCCAGACTAGTGTCAATGTGAGACAACAATTGTCAGACTTGTGTCAATGTGAGACACAAGTCCAGACTATGTGTCATGTGAGACCACAATGTCCAGACTATGTGTCAAGGTGAGACTAAATGTCAGACTAGTGTACAATGTGAGACAACAATGTCACAGGACTGATGTGTCAATGTGAGACAACAAGTCCAGACTGATGTCAATGCTGAGACAACAACTGTCCAGACTATGTGTCAATGTGAGACAACATGTCCAGACTGAGTGTCAATGTGAGACAACAATGTCCAGACTGAGTGTCAATGTGATGACAAACAATGTCCAGAATTGGTGTGAATGTGAGACAACAATGTCCAGACTGAGTGGTCAATGTGAGACAACAATGTCCAGACTATGTGTCAATGTGAGACAACAATGTCCAGACTATGTGTCAATGTGAGACAACAATGTCCAGACTGTGTCAATGTGAGACAACAATGTCCAGACTATGTGTCAATGTGAGACAACAATGTCCAGACTGTGTCAATGTGAGACAACAATGTCCAGACTATGTGTCAATGTGAGACAACAATGTCCAGACTGTTTATCAATGTGAGACAACAATGTCCAGACTATGTGTCAATGTGAGACAACAATGTCCAGACTGTGTCAATGTGAGACAACAATGTCCAGACTATGTGTCAATGTGAGACAACAATGTCCAGACTGTGTCAATGTGAGACAACAATGTCCAGACTATGTGTCAATGTGAGACAACAATGTCCAGACTGTGTGTCAATGTGAGACAACAATGTCCAGACTGTTTATCAATGTGAGACAACAATGTCCAGACTATGTGTCAATGTGAGACAACAATGTCCAGACTGTGTGTCAATGTGAGACAACAATGTCCAGACTGTGTGTCAATGTGAGACTACAATGTCCAGGCTGTGTGTCAATCTGAGACAACAATGTCCAGACTATGTGTCAATGTGAGACAACAATATCTAGACTATGTGTCAATGTGAGACAACAATGTCCAGACTGTGTGTCAATGTGAGACAACAATGTCCAGACTGTGTGTCAATGTGAGACAACAATGTCCAGACTATGTGTCAATGTGAGACTACAATGTCCAGACTATGTGTCAATGTGAGACAACAATGTCCAGACTGTGTGTCAATGTGAGACAACAATGTCAAGACTATGTGTCAATGTGAGACAACAATGTCCAGACTGTGTGTCAATGTGAGACAACAATGTCCAGACTGAGTGTCAATGTGAGACAACAATGTCCCGACTATGTGTCAATGTGAGACAACAATGCCCAGACTATGTGTCAATATGAGACTACAATGTCCAGACTATGTGTCAATGTGAGACTAACAATGTCCAGACTGAGTGTCAATGTGAGACAACAATGTCAAGAATGTTTATCAATGTGAGACAACAATATCCAGACTGAGTGTCAATGTGAGACGACAATGTCAAGACTATGTGTCAATGTGAGACAACAATGTCCAGACTGAGTGTCAATGTGAGACAACAATGTCCAGACTGAGTGTCAATGTGAGACAACAATGTCCAGACTATGTGTCAATGTGAGACAACAATGTCCAGACTACGTGTCAATGTGAGACTACAATGTCCAGACTATGTGTCAATGTGAGACGACAATGTCCAGACTGTGTCAATATGAGACAACAATGTCCAGACTATGTGTCAATGTGAGACGACAATGTCCAGACTGTGTCAATATGAGACAACAATGTCCAGACTATGTGTCAATGTGAGACGACAATGTCCAGACTGTTTATCAATGTGAGACGAAAATATCCAGACTATGTGTCAATATGAGACAACAATGTCCAGACTATGTGTCAATGTGAGACAACAATGTCCAGACTATGTGAGATACATCATGCCTGGGCTGTATGACAGTGAAATATTTGTCCATACTGTATGTCTCTAGATTTTAGTTGTGTCTTTTCCTCTGGAATTTATTTGAGCCATTGAGATATCAGATATTGAATGCGTGACATTTACTATATCTCAATGATACAGGCAGGTTTTTCACTTATCTGTGCAGGAAACAGAAACTCGGCAAGGCTACCCTCCGCCGGTTGGAGGAAAAATTATTTCCGCTTTGAAATCAATTTGAAGCATACGCTAGAACTACAAGTATTAGTTTTCATGATTTTTCAGTTTTTACGCATGCTTAATTTTCATGTAATGTTACAATGCACACTAAAATAATGAACCTTATCCCAATTTTCTATAATTATAACTTCAAGAAGCTTTCATAATACATGCAGTTTAATTGATCATATACCAGAGATGTAATTTTCATCGAAGATTTATTTTTGTAAATGAGTTATGCCACAATGGGATGGCTTGAACGTCACTTTCAGATAACATGACCAGGTTAACATAGTCTTTCACGGAACCTATACAAGGCCATGATAAATGTCTATTTTTGATATCTTTGTTGTCTAATATATATCTAACAAGGCTACGTTTGGGTAGGTATAGCGTTTAAATCCGACAAAGGCTACGATTGACGAGGGTTCTGCGTTTCTTCCACGTTGCGATGTGACAAAATCAATAGAGAGCCCGATTACCTTCAATATCGAAAGCTGCCACGCCACAAACCTGTTCCGATCTCACGGCGTTGTCTGGGCAGAGAGGCAAAATTCCAGTAAAGTGTCTCTGAAAACAATTTCAGTTTAACGCCCTGTTTGGCATATATTTCGGTCGTTGACAGAATCACATCGGCCAGGAATGTCTGTTCAATCGAAATGAATCACTTGATGGTGTAATCCGAGTAGGCGATAACATTGCATGTAAAAATCAGATATCATAGCATTAAATTCGAGCTTAATTCCGACAGAAAACCAGAGAAATAGGAGTTACATTTCCTCGAGATTGGTTTTGCTGCAAGGCAATGGAATACTAACAGATGGTGCCGCTCAAAAGCAACAAAACATGAGGCCATAATACAAACAGAATTAAGATTTACATGGATGCCCTCGAAAGCGTATAAGGAGAACAAGACCAGGTGTTCCTACAGAGTAAGCGTCTCCGATTTCATCGATGACATCCGCGATACAAATTTAGGTCAAATCCGGATTAAGTCACATTCATAACATAATAATTATGGGGGTGATATCGAAACAAATCACTATAAAACCCCCCTGACTTCATGAAACTCAAGCAAACGTTTGGATGTCTTTTTCGTGCAGTAGAAGGAAGCACTGATTAAAATGTAAAAGTGCCCTCCGTGACAGCTGATCAGCTGAATATTGTCGGGAAAATAGATTTATTTCAATGTCACCGGCACATGCCTGGGTATTTTATTATAGTGTATTATTACTACACTAGGACGGACCTATTCCATGAGTTAAACTATATATATAAATATTTAACTATTTTTATCAAGTTTGCTTGGTGAAAAACGCCTTTAAAAAATTCTGCCTACTTTATTCCAGACAAAATTGACCGTCATGTTGATTTTTTGTCGTTTTTTGTTCTTGTTTTGTTATTTGTCTCCTTTTCCCCCAAAAATGAGAACTTGTCATTTAGTAAGTTAAGTTTTCTTTAAATTTTTTTTTATCCAATACTGATTTGAACATTATTAGTCCTAAATAATCAGTTACTAACCATAAATAATAATGATACTCATCTTGCTCCTTCACACTCATACTGTAGAAGCAGAAACGGCCAGATCCATCATGTACGACTAAGAATGAATAGTCACTTGTACATACGAAACTTTGTTGATTGTCCTGTATGTTCTTATAATCAGTTTGCTGAAAGTCCTAACTACCAGAAGCCAAGAACTGGATGCTTTGGGAGCTACCCTCCTAACTGTTAACACCCTACAAGGTAATCCATAAATGTCGGTTCAGTATGATGAAACTATTTTCAAAACTTGATAAGTTACGCTAAATGTTTTTTAAAGCTCACTTCCCTGTTAAGAGTAATAGGTAACTTTTACTTATGTGAAACTGTCTTATCCGACACGTTCTGATTATTTCGGCGTCTTAATATTGTCTGCATTCGTTGTCCAGCTATTTGCTATAGCTACCATGCATATCACATAGCTCTATATTGGGAATCAGCTAGATCACACAGGACGATTTTCCGTATATAATGTCAGTCTTGAATTGTATTTACAGTTTAGATCTATATATAGATTGTATCCGTGCACCACTTTCCACGGCACGTGCAGCCCTAAAGGCTTTGTCACATGTTGTTACAATCAGATGTTGTCCCAGAAATGCAGTGTTGGCCCCTCCGGCATCATCCCACCCTTAACCATGCCCCCCCCCCCCCCCGCCACAACCCACACATGATATATATCCGATACATGTAACACTGTCAGTACTGTTCCATACCTATTCTATGAATATAAGGAAAAGCATTTGCATCAGTACTATATACACGTTTGCCTTTATTTTCCTGTATAATATTTGTACCGAAATATAATCTACTATACATGTAATAACTTGTATTGTTCTTTCTTCAAATGATTGATTGAAATATATCTTGATGGGGTCTATGCTTGCAAGATTTCTGATGAACTTCGATTTTCCATATCAGCATTGGATAACGCAAGAAGTTTTTTTTGTGTGTAAGCTTCTAACATCAAATTGAATTGAGTTGGTGATATTTCACTACCGGTATCAATGTGAAATTTGGTCTGTAATTGTTTTATCGGAAATGTATAAAACTAGGAATAACTATACCACTTTAAAACGAAGGCAATGTTTACAATTTGCAATACTCGTCTATCAAAAATGCGAGTTCTATACTAAAAATCCTGGAATTGATGAAAGCGTATCCATGCCGTTTGATGTACAGAATGTTTATTTCTTGTCTTTGTTTGTATTTGTATTGTTTGGTAGTTACTGATTTACCACCTACATGGCTATTGCTATTGTTTAGCATATTAAATTGCATATTTGTGGCACGTGCATACGTGTGGCTTGAGTGATTGCACGAAATCTTGAATCTTGATGAAAAAATACGAAAATGGAAAAAAGACGTATTTGGGCGCACTCAAATATTAGCACATAATTGAATTATTAAAAATAGATTCGTGCAATGATTAATTGGGTTAATTAGAGCAATCATAATTAAGCGGAATGACTGGAAAGCGAACATAAGATAACCACTAAAATGTGTACATATGATGCAGTTATTACAAGTAAGTTTAACATATGTCGGCCGTTTTATGCCTATTACTATGTGACTGGAAAATTCGATACAAAATGCTTTCAAGGAATCTATTAGAGTTTCATCAGCAAATCCGGGTAAGGTATCTTCGAAAGCAAACTGTAAACAAAAAGATGGCGACCCCAAATGTTGTGATTGTGTAACAAATCAGTTTGGTTCCTTCAATGTCCAGTTGGTATGGAGGAGTTATTGGGTCGCCTTGTATTTCTCAGAGTCTCCTGGGATTCGTTTGCAGATGGGAATGGTGCGTACTTCTTTAGAATTTAAATAATGTAAGTAATTGCTTACTTTAAAGACTCCATGGTTCTGGTGCACCGATAAAAAACAAGGCAACCAAAATAAAAGTATTTTTACTCAAAATCGATAAAACAATGAACAGATACGAAGCAATAAAGATCGGCATGGAGATCCTTACAAAAATACAAAAGAATAAGTAAAAGACAATGGTTCCAGTTAAACAAAGCATGTCAGTGCGTCCAAACGTCCAAAACCAGTGTAATTCTGTAGCTTGTCAAAGAGAATTTAACTCTCTGCCAATACCAGATTGACATTTGTATTGGAAGTGACAGTCTAAACAGGGCAACAATGGACTGACATTGTCCCCGTATTGGAATGAATTATTTCTGATATACGAAAATGGTTTGTTTGTCTGCAAATCCCTCAGAGTTACTGGTGAAGGAATCTTATGTCTCTTTGATTTAACATGGCTAGTCGAGGCGGTCAATGAACTCTACCAAAACAATGATAGATCTCAACGCAGACAACTTTGTTGCTAGGTTACCAAGTATACATATACCAGCATTCAAATTTGATTTAAATATATTTTTATTGCCATCAATCAAAGCAAATAGGATTGGGAACAAGTTTTACCAACATTTTAATATTAAAGCCATTTCCCAAATAATTACAAAAGTTCAACATTAGGCAAAACAATGAGAAGGTCATCATTCAACTGTACTGTGAAATCTCTTGATATAGCTCTTTAAAAACTCGAACATATCAAAAGAAATTGTCATTTATTCATTTAGCAGAGTTTAATTTAAAACAAATTCTTAGATAGACCCCCCCTCCCAATTTTTTTTTTATTATAATTTTATATTCCTAACTGCAAAGTTCTTTGTCATAAATTATTATTGTCCTACTGCAAAGGTATATCAATAAAATAATTGGTTACCAATTTTTGTAATCATAATGAAAAGTTTGAAATGTAAACACTTTTAAAGTATTTTCTTTCTTTAATTCTAATTGAAAAAAAATGAACATTTTGTCCCCCCCCCCAAAAAAAAACCGTTTTATAACATAAATCCTTTGTTCCCCACTACAAAGTTCTATAACATAAACCTTTTGTTCTCCAATACAAAGTTCTATAACATCAACCTTTTGTTCTCCACTACAATGTTTTTAACAATTGATTTTTATTCTCCACTACAAAGTTCTATAACATAAACCTTTTGTTCTCCACTACAAAGTTCTGTAACATAAACCTTTTGTTCTCCACTACAAAGTTCTGTAACATAAACATTTTGTTCTCCAATACAAAGTTATATAACAATTAATATTTATTCTCCACTACAAAGTTCTATAACATAAACCTTTTGTTCTCCACTACAAAGTTCTGTAACATAAACCTTTTGTTCTCCACTACAATGTTCTTTAACATACACCTTTTGTTCTCCAATACAAAGTTATATAACAATTAATTTTTATTCTCCACTACAAAGTTCTATAACATAAACCTTTTGTTCTCCACTACAAAGTTCTGTAACACAAACCTTTTGTTCTCCACTACAAAGTTCTGTAACATAAACCTTTTGTTCTCCAATACAAAGTTCTTTAACATAAACCTTTTGTTCTCCACTACAAAGTTCTATAACATAAACCTTTTGTTCTCTAATACAAAGTTCTATAACATCAACCTTTTGTTCTCCGATACAAAGTTCTATAACATAAACCTTTTGTTCTACACTAGAAAAGTTCTATAACATAAACCTTTTTTTCTCCCCTACAAAGTTCTTTAACATAAACCTTTTGTTCTCCAATACAAAGTTATATAACAATTAATTTTTGTTCTCCACTACAAAGTTCTATAACATAAACCTTTTGTTCTCCACTACAGAGTTCTATAACATAAACCTTTTGTTCTCCACTACAAAGTTCTATAATATAAACCTTTTGTTCTCCAATACAAAGTCCTATAATATAAACGTTTTGTTCTCCAATACAAAGTTCTATAATATAAACCTTTTGTTCTCCAATACAATGTTCTATAACATAAACCTTTTGTTCTCCACTACAAAGTCCTATAATATAAACCTTTTGTTCTCCACTACAAAGTTCTATAACATAAACCTTTTGTTCTCCACTACAAAGTTCTATAACATAAACCTTTTGTTCTCCAATACAAAGTTCTATAATATAAACCTTTTGTTCTCCAATACAAAGTTCTATAACATAAACCTTTTGTTCTCCGATACAAAGTTCTATAACATAAACCTTTTGTTCTCCGATACAAAGTACTATAATATAAACCTTTTGTTCTCCACTACAAAGTTCTCTAACATACACCTTTTGTTCTCCACTACAAAGTTCTCTAACATACACCTTTTGTTCTCATCTACAAAGTTCTATAACATAAACCTTTTGTTCTCATCTACAAAGTTCTAGAACATAAACCTTTTGTTCTTCACCACAAAGTTCTATAATATAAACCTTTTGTTCTCATCTACAAAGTTCTATAACATAAATCTTTTGTTCTCATCTACAAAGTTCTATAAAATAAACCTTCTGTTCTCCACTACAAAGTTATATAACATAAAACTTTTGTTCTCCACTACAAAGTTCTATAACATAAACCTTTTGTTCTCCTATACAAAGTTCTATAACATAAACCTTTTGTTCTCATCTACAAAGTTCTTTAACATAAACCTTTTGTTCTCCACTACAAAGTTCTATGATATAAACCTTTTGTTCTTCACTACAAAGTTCTATAATATAAACCTTTTGTTCTCCACTACAAAGTTCTATAATATAAACCTTTTGTTTTCCGATACAAAGTTCTATAACATAAACCTTTTGTTCTACACTAGAAAAGTTCTATAACATAAACCTTTTGTTCTCCCCTACAAAGTTCTTTAACATAAACCTTTTGTTCTCCAATACAAAGTTCTATAACATAAACCTTTTGTTCTCCACTACAATGTTCTTTAACATAAACCTTTTGTTCTCCAATACAAAGTTCTATAACATCAACCTTTTGTTCTCCGATACAAAGTTCTATAACATAAACCTTTTGTTCTTCACTACAAAGTTCTACAATATAAACCTTTTGTTCTTCACCACAAAGTTCTATAACATAAACCTTTTGTTCTCCAATACAAAGTTCTATAATATAAACCTTTTGTTCTTCACTAAAAAGTTCTACAATATAAACCTTTTGTTCTCCGATACAAAGTTCTATAATATAAACCTTTTGTTCTCCGATACAAAGTTCTATAATATAAACCTTTTGTTCTCCACCACAAAGTTCTATAACATAAACCTTTTGTTCTCCAATACAAAGTTCTATAATATAAACCTTTTATTCCCTTCTAGAAAAGTTCTATAACATAAACCTTTTGTTCCCCGATAAAAAGTTCTATAACATAAACCTTTTGTTCTTCACTACAAAGTTCTACAATATAAACCTTTTGTTCTCCGATACAAATTTCTATAACATAAACCTTTTGTTCTTCACTACAAAGTTCTATAATATAAACCTTTTGTTCTCCACTACAAAGTTCTATAACATAAACCTTTTGTTCTCCGATACAAAGTTCTATAATATAAACCTTTTGTTCTCCGATACAAAGTTTTATAATATAAACCTTTTGTTCTCCACTATAAAGTTCTATGACATAAATCTTTTGTTCTCCAATACAAAGTTCTATAATATAAACCTTTTATTCCCTACTAGAAAAGTTCTATAACATAACCTTTTGTTCTCCAAAAACAAAGTTCTATAATATAAACCTTTTGTTCTCCACTACAAAGTTCTAAAACTTCAAACTTTTGTTCCCTACACAAGGTACCTTAACTGAAACCATATGTTCCCAACTGTAAATTTCTATTGTTTAATTTTTTTTCCTACTGACAAATTTCAAGTTTCCATCTTTTGTTTTCTGACTACGTAAGTCTATAATTTAAAACATCTAATATGTGTCAGCTATGATTTTATCCCGGGTTATTGTATATATTGGTTTCCCAGTGCGAAATTTTTCTTTAAAAGTTTTTGCTTCCCCACTAAAAAAATGCCCTAGTGCAAAATGTATCATTTAAAACATTTGTTTTGCTTCCCAATTGAATAGTTCTGGATGTTTCGAACTGCACAGGTTCTGTAATAGAAAGTTTTTGTTTTATTTTCTTTGTGTATCTATATCACACAATTGTCTCCTACTCTAAAGACTCGTTAGTGATGCTAGGGACATCATACAGCTTTTCGTCCTTTAAAGACTCGTGAGTGATGCTAGGGACATCATACAGCTTTTCGTCCTTTAAAGACTCGTGAGTGATGCTAGGGACATCATACAGCTTTTCGTCCTTTAAAGACTCGTGAGTGATGCTAGGGACATCATACAGCTTTTCGTCCTTTAAAGACTCGTGAGTGATGCTAGGGACATCATACAGCTGTTCGTCCTTTAAAAACTCATTAGTGATGCTAGGGACATCATACAGCTGTTCGTCCTTTAAAGACTCGTTAGTGATGCTAGGGACATCATACAGCTGTTTCGTTCTTCTGGGACTCGTACGTGATGTTAGGGACAGGATACATCTGTTTCGTACTCTAAGACCCGCCAGTGATGTTAGGGACATGCAGCTGTTTCGTCCTTCTAAGATTTATTTGTGGCGTCAGGGACATCATACCGCCTTTTTCGTTCTTCTAAGACCCGTCAGTGATGCTTGGGACATTTTACAGCTATTTCGTATTTCCAAGACTCGTCAGTGATTCTATGAACATCATGCATCTGTTTCGTCTTTCCAAGACTCGTCAGTGATGCTATGGACATCATACAGCTGTTTCGTCCTTTTAAGACTCGTCAATGATGCTATGAACATCATACATCTGTTTCGTCCTCTTAAGACTCGTCTTTCATTTCTGTGATAGTATACATCGCAGTGTTCTAAACGAATTATAGTCTAAATCAAGCTTACAAATTATTAAATATTATGTAAAGGATATTAGCCTCTAACTGTCTATTATGTAAAATATTGGACAAATCGCTGACATTATAGACAGTTTGGGGCTTGTATCTTACTTAATACGTATAGATATCGGTCAGGTTTTTTTAATTTATTGTGACCGGCGCGGGCATAGTATTTTTGATTATCTAGTGGATTAATCACCACGTGTCAATTTAATATCGTTACAATAATTAAATCATGATAGACATATTGTCGTGTTCTAGTTTTTAAGTTATATTTGAATAGGCCCAAAACCAGGTATATTAGTTTGCCGAAAGTATCAAATATCAAAATATTAGACAGTTTAGTTTTTTTTAATTATTGGATGGTTTTTAGAACATGTTTGACAGTTTGGTGACAGCACTCATATTCTATATAATGGACTGATAGAACAATTGATGACATCACAACAATGCATTAATAGATATAAAAGAAAATAAAGGTTTAGCTGTGTAAGTTCTCACAGACGATTTACATTGAAATGAATTCTAGACAAATGGAAAAATATTCATACCATCCCTCATATCCTATATATAGGCATACGAATGTTAGTTATTTTTTAATGCATCTCTCATTCTCCAAAGTCTTCTTCAAACACGATGGAATCCTTAACAATGGCATGTGGGCGATTGGTGTTAAGAGAGTTTTCAAGATTATGAAAGGTGTATAAACTTTGTAACAACCTTACGTAATTCTTCACAGATTGTTGGTTAAGGCTGTTGTATAGATAGTTAATATATTCTTCCAGCATTCACATCATGTTGACAATGCTGGCAGCAGAGGTCATACGCCTATATCGTCTGGTGTTTTTTTAGATTGATAATTCGGTTTGACATATTCAATTTGAAAAAGGAAAGCTCATCAAATTATACATGTACAAAACTATATTTCAATTTTGCTGGAGGTGCACTAACTGAATATTTGATGGGATTAACATTGTCCGTGCGTATGAATATAAGCCTACTTTCTTACCATGGAATCATTATCAATCCACAAAACAGAATTATTTTGCATATTTTCCTTAATTAGAATATATTTGCGAATTAATGATTTTGTTCAATAAACAACATTAGCATCACGTTCTATGAAAATCGCCAGGGCTAGAATGTTGAAATAGAATTTTGTCTAATGAAGTTCCTCTAAAGTATCTAATTGTCAAGGATAGACTTGTGAAAACAAGTTCCTGTTTAAAAGATTAACACTGCATTATCAACATCGTGTGGCCACACTTTTGAATGGCGGGTGCAGTCGATGAAGAAGACGTTAACCTTTTCGAAACACCTGATCTTATTCAAGGGCCTTCATGCATCTTAAAAATTTTATTAATATTTTTATTAATATTTTACCCGTTTTATCAATTCTAAGTTAGAATTACGGTTTCGTTTTTTTTGTCGGTGTTCTTTTTATGGTCTTGAGACTGCAATTTGATTTCCATGATGTAAACCTAGATTTCCATTGCGGATGTCGTTGATGAAGCAGAAGACGCTTATCATTTCGGAACGCCTGGTCTTGTTCAGTACTTCCTCAATGGTCGCCATGGCAATCTATATTTTGCTCATAATTTCCCCTCCTGTTATCGAGTTTGAATTACAGTTTCGTCTGAATGTTGTTGTTTTATCAGGTTTAAAGGTGGTTGGTCGTTAACATTGCTTTTAACCGTTAATTTGAAAAAAGTGCATTACTTGATCATGGTAAGCCAGTATATATATCTTGTCTTTGGAAAAAAATGATAATATGATGTTGGGCTTCCTTGTCATCAAGCATGCATTAAATTTGCAAACATGAAATGTAATAGTGTTTTTACAATAAAATTATGTAACTCTTGGATGTACAATCACATACATGTAATGGAGTTACTTGTCATCGAGCTCTTCAAATAGATTCGGGAGCCTCTCTGAGCCATTGATCACCAAGAGCGTGTTTGACATCGCGATCATGACATACAGACTTGTGTTTTGATTGAATTTTGAATTTGAGGTTGTTATATTTTTTTTTTAGAAATAAGAACCAAAATCGATTTATATCATTCTAAAAGCGAATTCAATGGATCTGGTTCTATTTTATACATTCTCTGAAGTAGCCTTTTAGTCACGGAATATATTATATCTCTATATATTAAATGGGCATCCCTTCGTTCAGACGGCAGAAATATACAAAATTTCTGTTGATGAAATGTATGTATTTTTTCGGACGGCAGAAACATGCAAAATTTCTATTGATGAAATCTATGTATTTGTTCAGACAGCAGAAACATACAACATTTCTATTGATGAAATTTATGTCTGAACAAAGAACATATGTGTTTATATAGTGTTTGTGGCTACTGGTAATGAAATTAACGCCGAAATGTAGAGAAAAATGACGAATCGTACACAAATACTGTCTGTCTTTGTGGTAGTTAGTGATACTTCGGGGCGAATTGAAATTGTTTTATACTTGAAGAGCTTTGGTTTATCTTGAGAGTAAAACTGCCGTATTAATGTAAAGATTATAGCTTTTACTACTTGGGAAAATACATATTTTCCATTGAGTTCAATTTTAAAGACCTCAACTTTATTCAAACGAAGGAATGCCCCTTTAAAGATGTATTAAAGATACAAAGTATTGCAATTTTAGCAGTAGTTCCATTTTAGTCAAGGGGCCGCGATGGCCGAGTGGTTAAGGCGTCCTGACACTGGGTTACGAGTTGGAAACCTACGTGGGCCAGTTGCTAGGTACTGGTACTGACCGTAGGCCGGTGGTTTTTCTCCAGTACTCCAGCTTTCCTCTACCTCTAAAACCTTGCACGTCCTTAAATGACCCTGGCCGTTAATAGGACGTTAAAAAAATCCATTTTAGTCACTTCAAAGTCCTCTAGATAGAAGAGGAGGAGGGAAATCCCCAATTCTTCATCAGCGGGCCCACTCTTAGTTGTCTGTTATGATGAACAAACAGCGTGGTATAGTGGGCCTTATTATAGGGATCTCCAATGTCCCATGAATAGAAGACAATGGAGAAACCACCCCTGACACTGTGGATTGATCATACCCAATAAAACCATTGGGAAAATGTTGGAGTGGATTATATTCTTATATTTCAGATAATTACTTTTCTTGCGTTATCCGTTAAAAAATCTAAAATTAGCTTACCAATTAAATAATTGCTTATTTCAGAATTTCAGATTATCAAGAAAATGTTCCTTAAAAGTATTTCTTCTTGGATATTTGATGTTCCAAGACATTGTCCCGTAGATTGCATGTCTGTGTATGTCATGCTCACAGTTTTGTCATAAATTTGTTAATCTGTGACTGGTTTACAAATGTAAAATAATAATAACAAAAATTATATTTTCTCAAAATTTATTTATCAAAATAGAATATTGAAAAAAGAATATTTCCATCAAAATATGAGTTCATTCAGTATTCAAATGAAATCTAAATCAGTTGTTCTTTAAACTTACATATTGCATGAAACAAAAAATACAAAAATGTCATGCTTACTTAGTTACAATGAATGTACATTTTTTTTCATCAGCTTTGCAATGAGTGAATTTTGTAAATTAAATCAATTAATCAAGGCATATTATTTTTTAATTAGGATTTTTGACTAAAAGCAAAAAAAAAAGAAAAAAAAACATAAATGATTTACCTTGCAAAATATACTACGTCTTACAATCATGTCAAAAGCTGATAAATGTTAATATTAAATGGTAAGGTTTGTAAGATTCTATCAATAAAGTCCACAACACAATTTAAAACCCTTTGATGTAAAGAGATATATATACACAGTGACACAATGTACCATGGTGGGTAATCCGTGAGTCTCACAGGAAACCACTTGATCCAGGACTCAAATATCAGAGCCCTAAAATTCACTAGTATAAATGCCAAAATAATAATAATAAAAAAAAAGGAAAAAAAGGGCAAGCAAATGAATATATTATGCAGTAAATGATTCAAACCATTCAAATACAACAATTACATAATACAACAACATCAGACCTCTCTTGATATAGCCAATACACATAATGGACGTTGTAATGTTCCCCGGAGTCAAAGATTTTTTTATGATCCAGTGGCCGTTATTCAGCAGTTTTTCTGGCATTTCCTGCCATTTTTAGTGACCGCTGGCCGCGTTAGACAGGTGACCGTTATATGGAGGCATGTTGTATAGCAAAATGCATTGGGAGGACCATGAGATGGCCGTTATAGACAGGTGACCGCTATATAGAGGTGGCCGTTAAACCAGGTTTGACTGTACATAAATAAGAGATCATGGAGGGATCACCCACCATTGAATGATATACATGTATATTAGTTTGATAAGAGACAAATCTTTTCTCTACTTCTCATTTCTTTCCCTTTTTCTTCATTCATAATTCCAGGACTTCAACTGTCAAAATCAAGGATGACTGATCGTGTCAGTGGTTTTGTAATCTGGATCAGACTCGAAATCAAATAAGCACAACTTAATACAGAGGAACCCATATTTGAAGATTGAGAATAAACAGTGATTTGCTAAAAATATATACAAATCACACTCATGACAATACATAGATACAATTATAGCCTTTTGATTAGGTTGATATATGGTTTTATTAACCTGAAAAAATATTGACCAGGGAAAAATACTTAAGTATACATTTATCACATGACACCTTTGGAATGCATTAATTTTAAGTTGTACACCACTGTCAAAGTGACATGAGGAGAGATGATATAATAGCTGTTACATTATTTTCTGAAGACATTGAGTTCTTAGTTTCTTTGAATAATCTAATATAATTATTATCTTTAGCTTTAGTGAATATGGTCACTTATTAGGTGTTTTGTTCAGGTATAAAGACAATAGATGAATGAAAGACAATAGATTAACAGAAGACAGTATAATAATGAAAGACAATAGATCAAAGATAATAGATTAAAGACAATAGATTGATGAAAGACAATAGATTAATGAAAGACATATTAATGTAAGACAATAGATTAAACATAATAGATTAAAGACAAAAGATTGATAAAAGACAATAGATTAATGACAGACAATAGATTAATGAAAGACAATAGAATAATGAAAGACAATAGATTAACAGAAGACAGTATACAAATGAAAGACAATAGATCAAAGATAATAGATTGATGAAAGACATTAGATTAATGAAAGACAATAGATTAAACATAATAGATTGAAGACAAAAGATTAATAAAGACAATAGATTAATGAAAAACAATAGATCAAAGATAATTGATTAAAGGCAAAAGATTGATAAAAGACAACAGATTAATGAAAGACAATAGAACAATGAAAGACAATAGATTAATCAAAGACAATTGATTAAATAAAGACAATAGATTAAAAAAGACAATAGATTAATCAAAGACAATGAGAAAATTGTGGCATCTCAAAAGAAAACTTGCCGGTCAGAGATAAAAAGATTGATTTATTTCCATTACAAATGAGATGTATGTGATCAATTCCTTTTTTTTAATCTTCAAAAAGCTTCATGAAAATGAAAATTGTTCTGTAATTTCTTATCAATATGAAGACAATGACAATCATATGTACAGTCAAACCTTGTTATCGTGAGCTCTAGTAACTCGAAGAATCTGCTTAACTTGAAGTGCAAATTCAGTTCCGACAGTAAAATTCTACGTAAAATATATTCGCCTAGATGTACCTCGAATACTCTGGATACCTCATAGTTTATTCATGGCCCCACCACATCTAGATAAAAAGGTTCAACTGTACATAATTACGATTTATGGAAACTTTGACCACAATTTAGAATCAAAACTAGAAATTGTCTTGTACAATACATACATATATATGCAAAATTTTAATTCCTCTAAAAGGATATGGCTTCCAATGTAAATACATATTCTAAGATTCCCTTTAATGAAATTTATTCAACATTTTTTTTTTATTAAACATGATCCCATCATTTTTTAAAACTGCAAACTTTCTATATATACAGGCACATGCATGTAAATATTTGTAATAAAATCTGATGCAAAAAAATATCTTATTCACAGACATTTAATAATAAATCAATTTTAACATGGTGCAAATTTAGAAATTTTGTTCAAGATTGAAATAAATTTTTAAAGTGTATTACTGTCATCTCAGTGATGCTTAGAAGTTCAGTGATAAGGGAAGGAACTCTGTGTCTGAGAGACAAAAACTACAATCCCTATCGATAAGACTTTAGGAATTGAATTATCTTTATTTCTTGCACACTTTTGGATGTTAACTTCCTTAAATCCTGTACGCTATCTCAGTGACGATTAGAAGTTTAGTGATCAGAGTCAAACCTTGTGTCTGAGAGACAAAAACAATACAGCCATTATTGATACGACCTTAGAAAACAAATTATTATTGCTTCCTCCACACTTTTGGATCTTAACCATTTTCATCACAATTTCAGATCATACATATATAATTTTGTAAAATTTGCCTTTGTTCCTTAAAGGGGCATTCCTTCGTTTGAATAAAGCGTCTGTCGCCAAAATGAAACTTAATGGGAAATGTGTATTTTTTCAAAGTAGTAAAAGTTATAATCTTTATATTGATACGAGATACCAGGGAAGCCAAAGTACAAAAAAATGTACTTCAAGTATTATATCATATAAATTCTCAATTCAGCCCGAAGTATCACTAATTACCGCAAAGGAAACAGTATTTGTGTACGAAATGTCATTTTTCTGTACATTTCAGCATTACTTTCATTACTGGTAGGCACAAAAACTCATATATAATCATCATGCAGGCATAGATTTTATCAAAAGAGATTTTGAACGTTTCTGATGTCAGAACGAAGGAATGCTCCTTTCACTGATTTACATGTAAAATGGAGTTGCATGACTTAAAGTGGATAAAGATATCTTGGTATTTTAATACGACAAATAACAGCTATCAAAACTTCACCTTATTCTGACACAGAATAACCAAGGGCCATAACTCTTTAAATAGAGGTGTGCATGTCCAAATTTTAATGACAGATATATTCAAACAAATTTGTTTAAAAGGCCACTTAAGGAACATAGAAAAGGAGCTTTTGTAGCCTAAAACAACTTTGCAAGTTTTTAATTATTCAGCAACTTTTGGTTGATCAGATGTCCATTGTTGAAAGTTTTCCCCATGAGACCAAGTTGCGACAACATCTTCAGTTGATCTTCTTTGCTCATCTGAGTACCAGTTTTACTGGTTCCGATTCCCAGCTGGCCACCTTTCACATTTCCTTCAAATGGAATCTTGAAGCAACCAATTTTCACTTCATCAATATCAATGAATTTGAGTTTTACTATAACTGACATGCATCCAGATAACCTTCTATTGGCCTTGTCAACGGCAAGCTTGGTGAACTTGATGCAGATACTGGCATCATTCTTTAGATGTGGAATACCGACACATACAGCAGGCGGGTTGGTTACTGAAAATGATAATCCGACTTCAGTAATGATCAATGAGGGTAGATGGGTCACCTGAGAGGAAGCTCAAGTTACCTTATGCAATCGCCTATTGCCCGTCATCGTCCGTTCGTAAACAATTTACATTTTCCAAGTCTTTTCAGAAAACCCAGAATCCATGTCAATAAAATTTAGCAGAGTTGTTGATGGCTAAATTTCAAGAAAAATTTAAGCCCTCTTAATCTGGAGTTAAGTCCCTTATCTAGATCTAGCATACCTGATATTGTACATTTGGAGTTCAGTCCCCTCAATTTACATTAACCATACCTGATATTGTACACCTGAAGTTCAGTCCCCTTAATTTACATTTACCACATTATACACATGAGTTCAGTCCCCTTAATTTACATTTACCATACCTGATTTTGTACACCTGAAGTTCAGTCCCCTTAATTTACATTTACCACATTATACACATGAGTTCAGTCCCCTTAATTTACATTAATCATACCTGATATTGTACATCTGAAGTTCAGTCCCCTTAATTTATATCATCATACCTGAGATTGTACATCTTGAGTTCAGTCCCCTTAATTTACATTGACCATACCTGATATTGTACACCTAGAGTTCAGTCCCCTTAATTTACATTTACCATACTTGATATTGTACACCTGAAGTTCAGTTCTCTTCATTTAGATCACACAATCAACTTACCTGACAGAGATTTGTTGACTAATGTCTTTCCATCAAGCGACAGTGTGAACTGAACTCCAATGTCTTTTGGCAGATAGGCAACAGCCGCACATGCTTCAAATTCAAAATACAAAAACATTAATACCCACAGATGCTCATGCGCTCATGTTTACCTTTATAGACAATGCTAAAGTCAAACATCTAGATGTCTAGGTATAACTTTTCTTAGATTGATGAAATAAATGATTAATTTCAAAACCAAAAGGAAATGAAGGCCTTATTGAACCCCTATTAGCAAAATCTATGATTCCATTGATAAAATATTGTATTGAATACTTCTTCTGTAGAAAATGTCTGTCGGACATAATTGCCCCCACAGCCATGTGACTTTTAAAGTTTGACTAAAATCTGTGAAAGAATGAAGGTTAGGGTTAGGGTTGAATCAGTTGATGATTTTTTATATACATTTGTATAGCAAATGTGACCTTGGCCTTGACCTTGGAACCTTGAAACATAACAATGTCCGAAGTATACTCATACTTGACCTTAAAATAAAGTTTGAACAAAATGATTTTTTTTTTTTACATTAAATTGGGACGGGATGTGACAGGACGTAAATGGGCAACACTATACACCCCCCCCCCCCCATTTTATGGTGGGAAAACAATTTTTTTAAACAGTTTTCATTAATAATAATTCACCTCCAGGGGTAAGACAGATAGATTATAACCCTCAGAGTTAGACACTATAAGCTGGACAGTACTCGTCAATCCTAAGAATTTCCCACTGGGATGAAAGTCCCTCTGTCTCAACCCCAAGGGAAGTGACAGGTATGACTTAAATCACTTTGCCTACCTGTATCATTCAGCTTGATCTTGTCTACCTCCAGGTGTACACAGCATGTACAGAGATTTCTCTTACAGCCACAGCCTTGTTTTATCCCCTTCAACTTCAAACTTTTCAACACTTCTTTCTCCAGAGCTACAGAAAAATAAGGATTTTCATCACAAATATGCTCTGATTTTTACAAATCTTTTATCTGGGATATATATATATATAGCTGAATTAGGGTGGAAGATATCAAAGTAGTTCCTAAGTTCTGCATTTCTTCTGAAAATCTTAATTAATTTCATGTGAGATTTATGTAATGACTCTAATATAACTACTGAGACCAGGCCTCGAACCTAAGACCTCCGGACTCTAGACTGGCTCTCTATTGAGATACCCTGCCATTGATGCTCACCCCAGTCCTGTTCTGCGGTATTACTATTTTTTTCAACAAAGTCTTAGACCCTGAAGTCACACACAAAACCCTATACCACCACTGTGGGTATTTAGTTGGGTGCCAAATATCACAGGAGTAAAAAAAAAAACAAGGACCGGATCAGGACTTGAACTAGGGACCTCCAAACTCTAGGCAGCAACTCTATCCATTTGAGCTTCCTGTCTACAAGTGTACAGTCAAGTCAAGTTTTGCTACAAATTTTTTGTGAGCCTCATATATGAATATTACTAAAAACCAGGGATGTATTCACAGACCCACCCAGGGATGTATTCACAGATCCACCCAGGGATGTATTCACAGATCTAACCAGGGATGTATTCACTGATCCACCCGGGGATGTATTCACATATCCACCCAGGGATGCATTCACAGATCTAACCAGGGATGTATTCACAGATCCACCCAGGGATGTATGCACAGATCCAACCAGGGATGTATTTACAGATCTAACCAGGGATGTATTCACAGATCCAACCAGAGATGTATTCACAGACCCACCCAGGGATATATTCACAGATCCACCAAGGAATGTATTCACAGATCCACCCAGGAATGTATTCACAGATCCAACCAGAGATTATTCACAGATCCACCCAGGGATGTATGCACAGATCCACCCAGGGATGTATTCACAGATCCAACCAGGGATGTATTTACATATCTAACCAGGGATGTATTCACAGATCCAACCAGAGATGTATTCACAGACCCACCCTGGGATATATTCACAGATCCACCAAGGAATGTATTCACAGATCCACCCAGGAATGTATTTACAGATCCAACCAGAGAATCAGATGTATTCACAGATCCAACCAGAGATGTATTCACAGATCCACCCAGGAATGTATTCACTGATCCACCCAGGAATGTATTCACAGATCCACCCAGGAATGCATTCACAGATCCACCCAGGGATGTATTCACTGATCCACCAAGGAATGTATTCACAGATCCACCCAGGAATATATTCACTGATCCACCCAGGAATGTATTCACAGATCCACCCAGGAATGTATTCACAGATCCAACCAGAGATTATTCACAGATCCACCCAGGGATGTATGCACAGATCCACCCAGGGATGTATTCACAGATCCAACCAGGGATGTATTTACATATCTAACCAGGGATGTATTCACAGATCCAACCAGAGATGTATTCACAGACCCACCCAGGGATATATTCACAGATCCACCAAGGAATGTATTCACAGATCCACCCAGGAATGTATTTACAGATCCAACCAGAGAATCAGATGTATTGTCAGATCCAACCAGAGATGTATTGACAGATCCAACCAGGGATGTATTTACAAATCTAACCAGGGATGTATACACAGATCCACCCAGGAAGATATTCACTGATCCACCCAGGAATGTATTCACAGATCCACCCAGGAATGTATTCACAGATCCAACCAGAGATTATTCACAGATCCACCCAGGGATGTATGCACAGATCCACCCAGGGATGTATTCACAGATCCAACCAGGGATGTATTTACATATCTAACCAGGGATGTATTCACAGATCCAACCAGAGATGTATTCACAGACCCACCCAGGGATATATTCACAGATCCACCAAGGAATATATTCACAGATCCACCCAGGAATGTATTTACAGATCCAACCAGAGAATCAGATGTATTCACAGATCCAACCAGAGATGTATTCACAGATCCACCCAGGAATGTATTCACTGATCCACCCAGGAATGTATTCACAGATCCACCCAGGAATGCATTCACAGATCCACCCAGGGATGTATTCACTGATCCACCCAGGAATGTATTCACAGATCCACCCAGGAATTTATTCACTGATCCAACCAGGGATGTATTCACAGATCCACCCAGGAATGTATTGTCAGATCCAACCAGAGATGTATTGACAGATCCAACCAGGGATGTATACACAGATCCACCCAGGGATATATTCACAGATCTAACCAGGGATGTATTCAGTGATCCACCCAGGGATGTATTCACTGATCCACCCAGGAATATATTCACTGATCCACCCAGGAATATATTCACTGATCCACCCAGGAATGTATTTACAGATCCACCCAGGGATGTATTCACAGATCAACGTGTGATTCCATTAACAGATCTATGTCATGGATCCATCTGCTGATCCAACCACAGATCACTTCACAGATCCAACTACAGTGCCATTAGATACATTCATGAATTAATTCAAAGATCCATTATGGATCCACAGGGATAACTCTGGAGGGGGCCATGGGGCCATTTTCCCCATATTTTCCAAAATGGTCCATCAAAACTCACAAATTTCTTCAATATTCTATGTTTTTTTTGCCCATACAATTTCTGAAATCTTGCCAAAATGGCCCATGATTTTTGGGTCCAGAGCGGACCCTGTATCCATTCATGGATCCACTTATGAATATATTCAGATTCTACCACAGATCAATTCACATATCTACAGTACTTATGCATCCACCCATAAGATCCACTCAAAGAACCATTCACAGATCCACACATGATCTGAAGAAATGTCAAGGCCAATATATTTATTTCAGCATTTAATCTACTGGCAATATATTATCATCAGCTTTCGATTAATCAGACATTGTTTTAAATATATATATATATTTAAACATGACCTTGACAGTTTTTTCATCTAAAATTAAACTATGTATGGATGATGGAAGCTGGACCACATCAGAAACTCACTTCCATCTTAGATGGGTAAGTTAAACAAGAATACATGGAACGATGAGAGCAGAAACATAGCAAAGCGAGAGTCAGTCTGTGCCAGCTCTACCGATCAAGCTAGTAGCAAACCCCCCTACCACAAAGCTAGATGGCAGCCCTATGACTAATAACCATAACATGCCACACTGGCACACCATATTTTGAGTAGAGTCTGCTTATTTGCGAGTACATGCTTATATATATTTATCTGCAAGTATAAGTTATATTTACAGATAAATACAGAAAATTCATCTGATCAGCCAATTTTACCTTTGAGGATGGGCTGGAGCTTCTCACCAATGTCTTCTGCCTTGTCACTGAGGCCCAATACGCTGTCCTGAAGATTTGAGTCAAGGCGTTTGAGATCTTTTGGCAACTTCTCTTTGATTTCTGGAAGTACGATATGTACCAAATCCATTATTAAATACTGGGTAAATATGAAAGATTCCTTTTGACGTAGAATAATCCCCTATTTTTCATACTGATGAACAAATTGAAATTGAAATTACCATAAACAGACAACTGTTTACTGGATTACCCCTGCATCCTAGATTTTTACAAGATTATACCATACATTCTTATTCACGTTAATTTTCTGCACTCCTGGGAGTATGTATGGCAAAATCATAAGCAAAAGACTTGCTATTTTATTGAGGTCAGTCAACTAAATGGCATTACGATCCTATGGTCCTTTGATGTACATCAAAGGCTGAAGCTAGTCTTGTTTTTTCCATGAGATTGCACAGACTGAGCCTTTAATTTTGGTTGCTTGCGCATGCACTACGCTACGCTACAGGTGATAAGTGTAGCGTAGCGTCGTGCAATCAACCGTGGGTTTCCGACGATGGCTACAAGAATGCAGTCTGCAGAAATGGACGTACATGTAACCCCTGCAGATTGAGGATGTTCCAGCTGCAAATATCAGAACAAAGCCTGATCATATGAGAACTCTTCTTAGGGATAGATTTATCAAGGAATAGCAAAGCAATACTATATCTCTGTAATCATGATCAGTTATATATAAACGTGAAGGACATCAGTTGATGTCTGGATGACGTGCGTGAAAGTCAATGATAATGCTGTGGTCAAGTTGATTAAGTACATGTAAAAACACTAGAAAATTTGAGTGACAGCAGACCACAAAACTTCAGATGTTGGTTGGAAACCTGTTACAGCTTTAATAATTAACACAGGTGAATAGTTATTATTTCATTATTTCTAATATTTACGTGGTCACTAGTTTTGTGCAAAATTTTTTTTACATTTGCAGACATATCATGGAGGGAGCACACTGCCAACACCTCTGCCAAAACGCCACAATCCATCAGTTATTAATTTCCTTTGCAGGGGAATTCACGTGCAAATTAGCACACTCTTAAGTACATGTATGAGTCATCTCTATAATAGGAACAAACTTTATTGGAACTGTATTAATTGATTGAAGAAGAAGAAGAAGAAGAAGAAAGAAGAAGAAGAAGAGGAGGAGTAGGAGTAGGAGGAGGAGGAGGAGAAGAAGAAGAAGAAGAAGAAGAAGAAGAGGAGGCGTAGGAGTATGAGGAGGAGGAGGAGAAGAAGAAGAAGAAGAAGAAGAAGAAGAAGAAGGAGGACTGGTGAGCAGGTGAATCACTGAATGACAAAGTCAGCTAAGAATATTAATTACCTTTGAGAGCAGGCTTAAGCTTATTCAGATCTTCCTTGTTGACGGGAATCCGCAAACCTGAGACGCTACCAGGAAGTTTTACCTCGAGATGTTTCAGATTTTCAGCCACCTTCTCTTTAATTTCTGGAACAACATCATGTATCAACGACTTGAAGTGTAGGGAATGGCCATGACAAACCACCAGCACCAAAGCCAAAACAAAAATTGTCACAGATTCTCCCATTTTTGAGTGTTACCCAATGCCAATACTTTCTGTACAGCTGTATAGTTCCTTCTTGGTTGTTTTTCGGGATTTCTTACATGACGTCAATGGGGGATTCCCTAACTACGTAAAACTACACTGTACATTGTTGGCACCTGCCGACTGCCAATGACGAGTAAATTACGAGAACTTCCGATTGGTTGCGTCTGGTATTTCACTAAGAAAACTCTAGAGGACTACCATGCCGATCACGTGACTGGACAAGATGGCAGACAAACCGAGTTTACGCTCATCGCTACTTTCATTTTGCCTTTTTACTGCCGCCCTGGCTAAGAAAATGCCATACGAGTTCATAGTGGAACAAACAAATACTTATATTCTACCTTCACTCCCTTACGGTTATAAAGAGTTGGAGCCATTCATTGATGAAGCCACAGTGCGCGTACATCATCTCGGTCACCATGCTGCATATACTAACAAAATGAACGCCGCCATGCAGCAATGGGAAAGAGAGAATGAGGTAAGTGATAAACTGGCCTCTGAATGTTGTGGTGATGCTGTATACGCATTGTCACCTACAGACTACGTTTTCAGGCAATGCACATGAGTATTTGATTTGGCTGGTGTTTGCACAGGGGCTCGGTTTCGGGATTCTGAGTAACATATGACATCAGTTAACGACCACAATACTATAAAATAAGTATTCATATACATTCTTAAACCTTATAAAAATCAGTGTTATTGATGTTTTCTCATCGATAACCCTGATTTTTTTTTTTATAATGTTTTTAGGTTTAGGCTTGATGTCATGACATATATGTTACTCAGACTCCCGAAACTGAGCCCCTGTGGGTGTTTGTGGTTACCTGGCAGATGAAGTGATGCCACCCTTGTTCTCCCATCATGTTTGAGGGTTTCTTTTCTTCGAGTTGCGAGTTACAAAGTGCGAGTTGCAATTTGCGAGTTGCAAAGTGCGAGTTGAAAACTCCCACTTTGTAACTCGCACTTTGCAACTCGCAACCCGCATTTTGTAACTTGCAACTCACAACTGACAAAAAGTGAACCTCAACATATTAACTCTAATGAGATGATGATGATGATGGAATTGATGATGATGATGGAATCGATAATGATGATGATGATGATTGTTGACCTCACTGACTTCCATTCCTGCTGGGGTGCTCAGCAGAAAACTGTTTTTCCCGTATTGATGTGCAGTGGATCTGGACTGGGCTCATGAATGGGCACTGGGCGCGTAGCTCAAATAGTTATAGAGTGTTCATCTAGAGTTTGGAGGTATTGGGTGTGAGTCACTGTCTGGTCATTGAATTTTTAGCTCATCAGGTCCGAAGGACTGGTGAGCTAATGCCATGGCGCGCATCAGTCAACATTTCCGTTAAATCCCTACTAGTCCTTAACACCTGGATAGATTTTGATGAAATTTGGTCTGGGCATTATTGGGCAAAAGAGATCTAGTGTTGTATAAACGGAGGGTGTGGCTCCCCTAGGGTCGGAGGGGCGAGGCCCAATAGGGGAAATTGAGGTAAATCCTTTAAATCTCTACTAGTCCTGAACAACTGAATTCATTCAAATGAAATTTGGTCTGGAGCATTAATGGCTAAATAGGATCAAATTTCGCATAAAAGAAGGAAGTGAACTCATGGGGCAAACTCATGGGAAAAGGGGCCCATTAGGGGAAATAAAGCACTTTAAAATCCTTTTTCACAAATGACAGGATATTTTGTTCACTTGTGTTGGAAGAGGCAGTTCAAAAGTAGGAAAATATTTGAAATATAACTTAAATTAGAGTATTTTGCCATAAATACTGAAATATTCAGGTGAAAAATGCAGGCCCTGTGGGCCTCTTGTTCCTCTCCCTATTACAGATGTACAATTTACAATAACAAGTAAATTTGTTTCAGATCAGAGAAACCGATTCAGTTGTCGAGAAATCAATATTACAAATTCTGCACAGACTTGATGATGTACCAGAAAAATATAGAAGTGGAATAAGAAACAATGGTGGAGGGTAAACAGCTTTGTTTTGTTCATTTTCAATTGTTTGCATAAATACTTAAAATGAACAGATAAACATTTTTTTTTAAAACATTATTTGAATTTATTTGTTCATCGTGTAGGCAATAAATTTGCAAAAGATACATGTAGGATAATTTACATCCAGATCTGTGGCAATTGATATACCGGACTACAGGTAATATATGATATATCAAAGACACAAGAAAGGGGGAAAAATGTTCTTAAAAATTATGGCGGTTACAACAAAATACTTTTAATGAAGCAGTTATATTCTTACATCATAGAAATAATTATTTCTAAGAAAAGATCCATAATGAGAATTGTTGTTTTTGTAATACTGTTACCGTATTTAACCTAATAGGGCACCTGCCCCATACATGCACTTTCTTTTCAGGTAAAGAGGATGGGTGTGCTGATTGAAACATGAATATATATCCCTTACTTCACTGATCTGCCAATATTATCTTCAGACTTTTAAACAAAGATTCTGGATTGATTTCGTTGTATAAAAGTGTATATATATGTGTAAAAGAACAACAAGAGATCCAAAAGTGATCTTGGCACCCACCATTGAATGATCTTTATTCCATCAATAATTGACTTTTTCTTCTTAACTGCTGATCAGAATTTAACTGAATTTGGTAAGAAGCATCCCTATATTGCTGGGATTCACATACAAGTGTTAGGGCTGACCTCTCTCCCCTCAGAAGCCTGAGGGGCAATGCCAAAATAGGTTAATTTTACAATATTGTTCTTCTGTGGAACTAAGCCATGTATGGCATCTATATATCAGTGGTAACATCCCTAGGTAGTGGGGATTCAAATTTATACAAATGATGGAGCTGACCCTGTGGTGTCGGGAGCAGGGCAAAAAACTGGCAATTCAGCTATATTTATGTAAACCAATATCAACTAATTTCCTTTAAATCTTCTTTTAAATCAGAAAGCTACTTGTTTATCAATAAATTACTACAAGATACAAGATACAGTGGCAGGTCCTACCCTGGAAAAGTGTAATTTAGCATATATACACATGAGTTTTTGTCATATTTGCCCTGAACATGGTTTTATTATGTACACCCTTTTCAGAGCTCAAAGTGGATATTTATACCAGGTGACCTATTTGACTACAAAGTCATAAAATCTAGGCGCCAAGTGGAAAAGTTAGTCACCTGGCCTAGTTGTCTTAATAAAAAAAAATTCTTTAGATCAGTATAACATCTCTCTGTAACTTTTCTGATTGTGAATTCATTTTAGCATTGACTGCAAATTGCAAGTTTACACAATTTTTTTTGTAGCCATGCAGGTGCCTTATAGGTCAATAACTGGTCACCAATGGTGAATTTAATGCGCCATGGCTACTAAAAAATAGGTGCCACTTTGAGCCCTGCTTTTGTGTTTTTGTAAACAGACAGTGCACTTATTAGGTCAAATACAGTATTCAAAGAATTATTATTAACAATAGCTACATGTATTTCATATTAATAGATATGTGAACCACAATTTATACTGGTCAGTGATGTCACCAAATCCAAACTCAGATGACAGAGAGCCGATCAATCAACTAGGAAAAGACATGGTTGAAAATTTTGGAAATTTTTCTAATTTCAAAGAATTGTTTACAAAGGAAGCCCTTTCTCTATTTGGATCAGGTTAGTAAAATGTAGAATTTCATTAGTTAGCTCACCTACCGAAAGGGCAGGCGAGTTAATAGGCTTTGCTACGGCATCCACTGGTCCGGCATTAACTCTTACATCTGATTAACTCCTCAATAACTAAAAGCCTCAGAGACCCGATATTGGGTCTGTAGCATGCTTAGGTGAATTAAGGGTTACCAAGTTTGTTCAAATGAATGACCTTGACCTATATTGAGGTTGCTAGACGAGCTATGCTGTTCTCCAATTGCTCTTGTTTCTTCTCTTGCTAAGTTCAAAGGAAATCCTTGGTTTTGCCGTTTCCATTTCTTTTTAGTTCCCTGCCGTTTGAAAAACGGGGGGACTTTAGGTTTACCGTCTGTCTGTCTGTCCCGCAACAGTTGTCCCGACAACTCCTTCTAAAGTACTACTCCGATTTTAACGAAACTTGGTATACAAGATCAGTATAACATGTAGTTGTGCATCCCACATTTTTTCCCCGAAAAACCATTTTTCAAAATGGCCGCCGGCTTCTCATTGGTTGAGGCTTGTCCGGACAACTCCTCCTAAAGTACTACTCCAATTTTAACAAAACTTGGTATACATTATCAGTATAACATGTAGTTGTGCATCCTTCATTTTTTTTTTGAAAAAAATATTTTTCAAAATGGCCCCCGGCTTCTCATTGGTTGAGGCTTGTCCGGACAACTCCTAAAGTACTACTCCGATTTTAACGAAACTTAGTAAACATTTTCAGAATAACATGCAGTTGTGCATCCCACATTTTTTTCATTCAAAAAACCATCTTTCAAAATGGCCACCGGCTTCTCATTGGTTGAGGCTTGTCCGGACAACTCCTCCTAAAGTACTACTCCGATTTTAATGAAACTTGTTATACGTGATCAGTATAACATGTAGTTAAAAAAATGGGAAATGAACAGGTGCACTCCTAGGTCAGGCAGGGGACTTTGTATTGCTGTTGCAATACTATCCATCCTTGTTTTCGTGTATATTGTCTGAAAACTGTAAAGAGGTCAAAATGTTAACATTTATATATTTATTTGGGAGTATGGGGCTTAAACATGACATGAATATATATAACCGCTGGTGAATTGAGGATGGCATTAAAATATAACTCAGTTCACCACAGAAATCCTCAGTTCCATTCTCCAACAATTTGTTGCATTTTCACTCTCCTGTTGAATAAGTTTTCATCTGATTAAGTAATTAATACCCTTCTAGAATGAAATTCAAATATAATTCTTGCAAACATTTAGTAGTAAAAAAATTGGGATTTCTGAACAAATGAAATAACAAATTCAAATGAAAAATGAAATTCATGCTTTTCAATGTTGTTGCTCTAATTTGTTAAAATAAATACTGTATTTTCTAACAGGTTATGTGTGGCTGAGCAGAGATATCAACCAAAATGGCAAACTTGTCATTTCGAAAACCACCAACCAGGACTCGCCTTTTGAGGATGGATTCCTGCCAATCTTAGTGATTGATATTTGGGAGCATGCTTACTACATCAAACATCAGAATCGTCGGCCAAAGCATGTGTCTGATTGGTGGAATCTTGTTGACTGGTCATCCGTAGAAGAACTTGATAAATGGTGGAAAGGACTAAACTATCTCTTCCATGATGAATTGTAATTGATCAACATCAGTTCTGACCCCATTTATCAGTTCACAAGATCCCTTCTTAAGATGATTGAACTTTGATAAAGAAAAAATCCCCTAAACTTCAAGTACCGTATTTATTCTAAAAAACGCCCCAGGGGCTTGCAATTTTTCATAGGGGGGGCGTTTAATAGAAAGCAAAATTTCAGTCGATAACATGAAACAAGTGTTTATCTGTCCATTGTAAAAGGAAGTGACAAACATTTTGGCACTTGTGTATGAAATTGCACTAACATAAACATTGTTGTTTTGGTTTAAACTATTAAATGTTCTAATCTCTGGACACATATGGATGGATATCAATAAAACATGGAAGGGGGAGAGGGCGTTTATTAGAATAAATACGGTATATAATTTTAAGCTCACCATCTAGATGGTGGGCCATATTCAAATCGCCTTTCGTCGGTGGGTCATCTATTAACAATCCTCGTTATAGCTACTACTAGCTCAGAAAGTTCTTCATGGATCTTTCTCCAATTTCACCTCTAGGTTCCACATGGTCTGAAGTTGTGCATGTTCCATTTAGTGTTCTTGAATTTCATTTGGATTCCTCTTGTACCAGTTGATGTTTTTTAACCCCATTTCTCAGAACTCTTTAATGGATCATTCCGAGATTTATTTTGTTGGTTCCTCTAGAAAAAATCAGTCTTACAGAGATTCAATAAAGGTTATTTGATGATGAGTGCCAAGATCCCTCAGGGCTGGGACATTGTTTATAATCAGGACAAAATTGTTTATTTAGCTTCTTAATATACATGCATGTATATCATTGGTCCATCATGTCATTGTTCATCGTAAATGTATATCATTGTTCCGAATTCCCAGATATTACAGTAATCTTTCCCAGATTTCCTTTCACAAACTAATATATGTACCTTCTGTTACGCTCTTAAGAGACTGATATTTCAGATAACCGAGTCCCAACTATTTTTTTGCTAAATGAAATACGGTATTTCATTTGTCTCTTCCTCTTCAAACTTTAATTAAATGACTGAACAAAACAATAAAGTTGTTTGAAATATCAAATGTCTAGATTGATTCTAAATGAGCCTTTTACAACGTAAGATTTGATCAGACAAATAGGGAGTCTGGAGGTGGATACGCGACAACTCAACAATCAATAGTTTTTATCGCCTTTTATTCTGGTCACTGCCGACAATAATCACAAATCACACACACATTCATTCACAAACAATTCTGATATAATAGCCATATTAGATTCATACAATCATGGTTTTTCAGGATGTTTTTGATCTTATCAGCATTGTATTAAACTTGAATGCCAGTGTCAACAGTCAAATTTATACATACACCACTACCCATTGTGACTATTACACTGCACTCTTCATATTGTTACTACCTTAGTCAGGATTACAAAACTAATATTACATTGTCACATCATTTACAATGACATTTAAAAATTAATTTCTATTGTTATCTTTTGTTCAATTATCTACATATATATACGCACTACAATTTGTTGTTTTGTGTACCAGATACAAGGTACTCTGGTATGAACTAGAAAATCACTGCTTTCATTACTGCTAAACAGCACTCTAGAAATTAAAGACTTATTTCGGTTCACACCATTCAGTGAAACTGAAATGTTTATATATATATGCATACAAAGGAAAAAAGTTTTAAACAATTTGTCTTGGAAAATCCTTTCTTACAATACATCTCTATGTATTATTCTCTGTAACAACATGAATTGTCTTCTGATCAAATGTTCTGATAAATATTTCTTCCACTAAGATCGGTGGTTACTGTGGAAGGGATAGCAATGTCTGTTGTCCTGACGGTAAATAAGTCACATTTCGTGACTGGGACATTTGGTAGGCAATTTCCTCAGTAGCCTCAAGCTTACGTAATTCAATCAAGCCATCGCCTGAAATTTTGAAGGCCTTGGCTAACAGTTCAGCTCCTTCAGAGTCTCCCTCGGCCTGGATAACAGCTGCCTCTCTATTCATCTCGGCCTGGAAAAAAAAAAAAATGTGACATGTTGATTTGGATCAAAATCCTACACTCAATGTATTGGTGAATTTTGGCTCCTTCACACCTTCGCTTAATTGTCTACTTGGAAATCTTTAGTTAAGAACCCCAGAAGTACTGATTGGGTGATTTCTATCAAGTTCCAAATTGTTGGACCTCTGCTTTTTTTTTAACTTTTAAAATAATGACAAACTCGGTATTTTGTTATTTTTGGCCATCTTGCAAATGATTAATTCATCAGGTGTTCATATCACTGCACCATTATGTACCATATCAGAAATAACAGCCATCAGGATTATGAAAATATCTTACCTATCAGAAATAATAGCCATCAGGATTATGAAAATATCTTACCTATCAGAAATAATAGCCATCAGGATTATGAAAATATCTTACCTATCAGAAATAATAGCCATCAGGATTATGAAAATATCTTGCCTATCAGAAATAATAGCCATCAGGATTATGAAAATATCTTACCTATCAGAAATAATAGCCATCAGGATTATGAAAATATCTTGCCTATCAGAAATAATAGCCATCAGGATTATGAAAACATCTTACCTATCAGAAATAATAGCCATCAGGATTATGAAAATATCTTACCTATCAGAGATAATAGCCATCAGGATTATGAAAACATCTAACTAAAGTGCTAATGGATGGACAGATAGCTGGCAGGGTATCATGTTTATTGAAGGGCACCTGCATCATAACATAGGACTGCTGTAGAACCTAACAAAGCTGGTTTACCTTTTCTACTAAATATCTGGATCTTTCAGCATCCTGCTGGGCAACTTGTTTCATTTCAACAGCTTGTGTAAACTCTCGGCCAAATGTAAGATGAGTCTAACAACCAAAATCAAACAGGAACATTATTAAAATATCTTAATTAATTAAATATGACAGGTATTTAGACATAAAGAAACCGACCAACAAAGAAATACAGACTACGAATAGTTTTATTTGAAGTTGTTACCCTCTTGAATGTTTCTACTCTTTGAACTGTTAATGTAGAATGCATGAGAGAAAACGGGGAAGTGTATATACTACATGGTGTTTAACACTCTTTGTTTACATGCACCACACCATGTGTTGATCAACATACCAGTGAAATGTCATCCAGGACGACACCAAACTGGCGAGCCCTCTCTGTCAATTCTTCTCGGACCTTGGTTGACACCACCTCTCTCTGGGTAATCATTTCACTGGCATCAAACTGGGCCTACAAAACATAAAAGACTTACTGCGGTACTGTCTAGTAATCATTGAATTAAGATCAGAAGAAATAGAACCAGGACAGCACAAGATGAGAATATGCAGTTAAATTCTTGTAGACATGCTGGGGCTAGTCATCCTTGAATTTCAAGGTATGATTCAGAACAAAACAGGCCATATTGTGTTATGTGTAGAAGCTGTCAAATGTGCCCTTTGAAACATGACTGATCATGATGACCATTAAAACAAGCATTCTGTGAGTATTACTAAACCAATACATATCGGGATCCCCTACCGGCGTCCTCAAGTTAAAACTTTAGCCAAATTTGAGTAAAAAAGTTTAGCTAAAACATGGCCATTTTATGAAAATATATATAAGTTCATTCCAAACAACGTGTAAATTCAACTCTATTGGGTTGAATAAACAATGTTTCCCTGCCCCTAAAAGATATTCAGGTATTCTTTTGGTATGTCTACCGTACAGAGTAAAAGAATCTAAAGTGAATTAAAAGTGAAATGTGTAATAACAGCCTTGGATTGAAATATAAACATGATTCTGCATAGCACAGCATAGTAGTACACTGATGTTATTCCAAAGAATCTCATATCAGTGAACCATTCAATACATTTAAATGTTAACCTCTAATCAATCTTTCATCAGGAAGATGAAATGTTAGATGGAATTGCACTGTTCATGCAATCCAATGGAGATGCCAGTAGGTTACATGTATATATTGATTCATTAATACTCACAATTAAAAAGCAGCATGCTAATACCATTATCAAGTGAATGGAGAGCCATTACAGAACTTTAACCTCAAGAATACTGTAAATCACTTATATTTCGTGTGGGATTTATTTTCGCGTTAATTTGCGAGGAGAGTCAAACGCGAATTCAAATCCCTCGCGAATATTTATATAAGAATGACAAGAATAAGTGGCGTCCATTTTGTATCTACCGTAATCTTTAGTTGGTGAACAGACATCGCCGTTAAAGTAATAATAGAATGATAAATTATATACTCATATCATATTGCTGTTAAAGTAATAATAGAATGATAAATTATATACTTATATCAGATTGTGATTTTATATCACAAAACACTACATATGAACGGGCGTGAAAGCTTTAATTTTATTTACATTGAAAACAACTCACTTCACTCTCCACAGGGAAATATCGCCGACCTGTTAACGTCTTTCGCGAATATAAAGTCATTTTGAGATCAGAATTCATGAAATTATGTATTCGTGAATAAGTCGAATGAGGTGATTGCGCGAAATTAAGGACTCGCGAAATATAACTGATTTACAGTATAGAGAAAACAGTTAAGTCCATAATATGGAAAAAATTCTGATAAAATGAAAATATTTTTTTCATTTTTAACTGTACAAAGAAATGCCACACACCCAAAGAACCTCTATGAAAAGAATCAGAATCCTAATACCATTATTAAGTGAATGGTGTGCCATTATAAAACTGTAACCAAAACTTTAACCTGAAGAATATACAGAGAAAAAATATAAGTTCATAATATGCCAAAAATTCCAAAAAATGAAAATAATTTTTTTCAGTTTTAACCGTACAAAAGTAATGCCACACATCCAAAGAACCTCTATGCAAAGAATCAGCATCCTAATACCATTATTAAGTGAATGGTGTGTCATTATAAAACTTTAACCAAAACTTTAACCGGACGGATGGACGGACAGACGCAGGCAAAACCTATAGTCCCCCTGGTTTCACCGGTAGGGACTAATAAGATCAGGCGTTGAGAACATATCGATAACTGTATTAGCTGGGATCTCTTGGCTCTACGACCAAAAGACATTTAACAATTTGATAATTGTGCTGTCCAAGACATATGCCAGGTAAAAAAAATAAAATAAAATCCATAAGTGGTTATGATACAATGGTGTTATTATGAAGCAAACAATGTCTGAAGATATGACATGGACTCAGAATGGGGGAAAGGACAGACATTGGTAATTTAATATATCTCTTATAAAGTAGTAATATTTCACTCAAAACTCTTTGTAAAACACACTCAAATTCAACACAATAGTACACAACATTTTGGTCATATACTAGAGCATTTCTGTACTTCTAACAAAACTTTAACATTGACAATTAGTGGTGGCTGATGATAGAAAATAATTGAAAATTAGATGCAAAAATCAAAGTACTGAAAGTACTGAAGACACAAACGAAAACAAATTATTTTAACTGCTTTTGTTTAGTGGGGACATGGTCAACTTTGTATGGAACATCACCAATACCTGATTAGGACTAGGACAAAATATTGGCAAGAAAAGAAATTCATATCTACTTTTGATTGCAAGTGCGTCTTGGCAGCTAATTTTCAGAATAGGTACTCGGGTAATCTTATTTGACATCTTCAATGGGTTAATGTATACGTAGTTGTAGATGTAATATGAAGGTCCTAGATTACCTGTAAAATTAATGAGGCCTTTCTTTTCAAACTTTTGAGGATCCCATGCCTATAAGCGCTTCACAAATTATCATTATCATTAGCATTTGAAAAAATATTTATACATTTGATGTAGCGCCCCATCTAGCTACCAGCTTTTAGATAAGAGAGAGCTCAGGTTAAAAACATTTGTGTGATTGTTTTAGGATTTTATCGTGTGTGCGAGCCCTGGTTTGAATGATGTTATTTCAAGGTTTTGAATGATATTTTGTGGCAGATTGTTCTATCCCTTCAGTGCCTTCTGTAAAATAGCGATAACAAACTTCAATTGTCAAAATACAATATGGCTGCCTGTCGGCCATGTTGTTTTCCGATTAGTCTCAAAATGCAATATCCATAACTAGGCACCGAGGGGAACCTATATATAAAATTTGAGAAAGATCCCTTCAGCACTTTCTGAGAAATAGTGATAACAAACTTCAATTGTCCAAATCCAAGATGGCTGCCTGTCGGCCATATTGTTTTCCGATTGGTCTCAAAATGCAATATGCATAATTAATGTAAGCACCAAGAGGAACCTACATATGAAATTTGAGAAAGATCAATTCAGTGCTTTCTGAGAAATAGCAATAACAAACTTCAATTGTCAAAACCTAAGATGGCTGCCTGTCGGCCATATTGTTTTCCGATTGGTCTCAAAATGCATTATGCATAACCACCCACCAAGGGAAACCTACATATCAAATTTTAGAAAGATCCCTTCAGCACTTTTTGAGAAATTGCGATAACAAACTTCAATTGTCCAAATCCAAGATGGCTGCCTGTCGGCCATGTTGTTTTCCGATTAGTCTCAAAACGCAATATGCATAACTAGGCACCGAGGGGAACCTACTTATGAAATTTGAAAAAGATCCCGTCAACACTTTCTGAGAAATAGTGATAACAAACTTCAATTGACAAAATCAAAGATGGCTGCCTATCGGCCTTATTGTTTTCCGATTGGTCTCAAAATGCAATATGCATAACTAATGTTAGCACCAAGAGGAACCTACATATGAAATTTGAGAAAGATCAATTCAGTGCTTTCTGAGAAATAGCAATAACAAACTTCAATTGTCAAAACCTAAGATGGCTGCCTGTCGGCCATATTGTTTTCCGATTGGTCTCAAAATGCAATATGCATAATTAGAAACCAAGAGAAACCTATGAAATTTTAGAAGATCCCTTCAGTACTTTGAGAAATAGCGATAACAAGAATTGTTTACGGATGGAGGGACGGACGGACCACTGACGCAGGGCGATTTGAATAGCCCACCATCTGATGATGGTGGGTTAAAAACACCTGGGTCTGATAAACAGACTCTGGAAGCGTAGAATGCGGATGTAGACAGGGCAGGGTATACCATCACGACGGGCACATTAAACTAAGCACTATATTCAAAACTTAGAATTACATGCTCATATCAGCTCAGACTTGAGACAGTTTCTTAAGAGTGAACATGATTTTCATATAGCACTCTACGTTATATGTTTACACTCCATACTGTGTAGCTACAAATCATCTATACAACAAAAACACATTCATTCACATGTACAGTTCAAATCAATTTGAAGTGGAATTTTGTTTTTCACTTATGTACATTGCATCAAATATTCTCCGCAATAGTATATGTACCATATACATAACTGTAACTGCATGATACATATATATATGTATGTATGGTATAATATATATCATGTTAATTAATGTTAGTGAGATGTGAATGTAGCTATATGTATTGATATCATCGATTTCAAAATCAGAGGTTTTTTTTTAATCTGCAGCATCTGTCAGATGAAAATGTAGTTCGAATGCCCAAACTGGATGAACTGTACATGTAGTAGCATTCTTCAAAGTCCATTATGAATGCTTTTCATACAAATGTATTTCTTTCAATTGTTCATGTGTTTAAATTATTAGAACACTGAAGTAATTTTTATTTTCATAAAAATGGAAGTACTGCTTATCTTTAAAACTAAATTGGATATTGATAAGATAAATTTGCCAAAATGTTAAAAATCAAACCTTATTAAGTAGAATCTAAACAGTTGTAAATGGCTAAGCCCACTATTCTTAACAACAAAATTACTTATTTTGATTCTCTGTCAAATATAATCAGGTTACTTGAAGACTTTGTCAGAAAAGTTAACACATATATACATTATTAATAGTTGCTTTAATTAAATTAATCTGAATTTGAACATTAAACCGACTTAACAATTTAAATGAAAAAAATGTGTTTTCACCATTTACCATAATTGACAAGAAGAAAATAATTATTTAACTCAACCTATGATATAGTATGTAACAGTCATCAAGACAATACTATTATCTTTAGTCATGCCAAGTTATTTCACAATAGGATATATGCACAACACAAAAAAGTTTTACAAATTTTTGTTGTTTAGAAGAATAATGAACTTAGTAATTTTTGCTGTTCTTCTCAAATAATATGTACTAGTGTTGTAAAGAAAAAAAAGATTAAATAATAATAATAAATCTAAGTGATAATAAATTATTTGCATTGATTTATCAATAATTTACTGTGCATTAGTTTAAAGGTTAATTTAATTCAGACACTGAAATGATTTAAGACAGAAAAAACCGCAGATGTAGGAATATAACATTTCCACTGCCTTTAAATCTCTGGTTAAATTTAGCAATCAGTACATTTCCATGAAAAATGGTGTTTTCTAAAGAGTTACTGCCCTTTAACCGTCCCTGAAGCGTTCAAAACTCCACCAAACATAATAAAGGTCTATGTAGATGTACATCGTAGACCCCTTTCTTTTTTATAATATGCTTCGACTGTTATGTAATATTTCAAATGATAATGATAGATCATTTTCTATTTTTTTTAAACCATCACGAATATTAGAAAAAAAGAATCAGTCGCTATAATTAGAGATGAAATTTTCAGTGACGTCTACATCTGCATGCAGACAGCCACGTTAATGCGGTACGCGTTCTGTAAACGAAAAACTTCATGTGCATTACGTAGGATATAATCAATAGATCCGAAGTCAATATTAATATTCACAAGTCCATTTGACATTTCGAAACCCTATTCAGTGAGAATTTATTTAACTTTTTATTTGCAAACATGCGTATGGTACTCGACTGCCGTTGTTGTGATATTGTCATGATGAATAGACAACTTTTTTTCTTTCGTAAAAAAACATCTATATAATCTAACCATCTGCAGACTACATCAATCACATGCAAGTTAATATTTCAGTGAGAAAATGACATTCAAAGTTGGGTTTGATCACCTACTCTTTCTTTTATTATTGTTTACATTACTGAAAGATGGCGGACAAAATCGGATGCTGGATGAGTGATTTTTCAATGTACAAAATAACAACGATATTCCGACGAAACTTTATCAATATTATAACCCATTCAGTAACATGCCACCAAAGAAAAAAAACACATAGATGTCGATGATGAAAATTCAGCGTGATGTTAGTAGATTTTTCTTCCGGGTCACAGGTAAGCAGCAATATGGCGCCAGCGAAAAGTCGATTGTATCATTCCGCGTGAAATCTAATGCGTTCAACGCGGAAAAATATTCTTACGTATCATCGACAGAACATACTTAAATTAAATACTTTGAAAACTATCTATTTGTGAGGTTCTGTTGTTTTGTCATATATCTAACGAAACTGCAGTGTTGCATTTGACTCCGTAAGTCACGGGACTAATTTTTTTTTTTGCGATAGAATATGATTGTGAAGTGGCAGTGGAAGTTGTGTCAGAGCGAACGAAAATGCCAAAAAAAACCACATTGTCCTGTCAGCTTTTAAAATACAACAAAACAAAAGGTGATTTTTTTTAATAGCTGAACTTCACTGTATGTCATTTTTTATCGTGAAGTTAAACAAATATTTACTGCATAACATTACGGAGTTACTGCAAAGCAACGTTTAGATTGGCCAACAGCAGTATCCGCCAGAGCCCTCAAAAGCGCTGACATAGACTCAAACTTACGTTTGTGTCTACGTTTGTGTCAACAAAACAAAAGGTAATTTTTTTATAGCTGAACTTTACTATATGTCATTTTTTATCGTGAATATTTACGATATTTACAAATATTTACTGCATAGCATTACGGAGTTACTGTAAAGCAACGGTTAGATTGGCCAAGGCAGTATCCGCCAGAGGGCATCGTAGATTTTGTCAGCTACACCTCAAAAGCGCTGACATAGACTCAAACTTACGTTTGTGTCAATAAAACCGACCAGCTATGCAGATTTTGTTTAATCTTTGACTTCGCACATTTTTAACATATTACAGAAGCAATTATATTTTACCTATCAGGGGTTGATCTAGAATTTGGGGAATACAAAATGTACTATACTACCAATTATGAAATTCAGGGTAAATTAAGTGCCGCAGTGCCTTTAGTTACTCTTTAAACTTAAACATTTCATAGCTTTCTTTGCTGAAATTCTTACATATTTCATCAAAATTTGGGTGTTTTCCCTTGTTTTTCAGAATTTTCACCTGTTTTATGGGACTTTTTCTTGATGGAGAATTTGTTTTTATTCAAAAGGGAAAACTCCAATCAGCGGGGAATACTACCTAATTTCGGTAGTAAAATCGGTCTAGTTTAACCTCTGCTGATATATTATTTGGTTGTTTGCCAGGGATCAAGGATAATTAAATATATCAACAACTGCTACATGCTTTATATGTGTTCAGTGTTAAAAATATTGGTAAAAAAGGCCAAGACAAGTCGAGATAATTCCATTCAGCCCCATAATCTTTGAACAAGCGAGCTAAATACCTACCACCACTGCTTTGAGGACTTCATTGGTAATGGATGGCAGTACCCTTTCGTCGTAGTCCATTCCAATGTTTGTGTAGATTTTAGGAAGACTGGAACTCAATGGCCGGAACAAAATTCTCAGAGTAATGTTAACATTTTGCAAATCTGCAAAAAAGGAAACAAATGTGATGAATGTCATTACGTCGAAGAAATTGGCTGAAAATTACATTACATTACAATAATATTGGGGGACTGGAATCTCATTGTCAATTTTATATTTAGCACATATATTTATATGGATGTATGAGGATTTAAAATATAACTACAACAAACATCAGCCTACTTTCCTTAGTTCCATTCTGAAATATAATCATTACACTGCTTTGAATAGCTTTACTATGTTATATGGGACAATTCTAATATGTATTCAGATTTAGAAATTACTATAAATTTTTGTTCAGAGTACTTAAGTATTTTATTATTTATTTTGGGCAGTCAAACAGTACTAACCTTTGCTTCCTGTAACCACAGCTATATTCCTTGGCTTTGAACGGATATCAAATATGATGGGTTTCTGTACCCATGGAATCATAAAATGTGTTCCTTCTCCTACAACTTTTTCCTGGACTCCTCTAAATCTGTCAAATATCACAGCTCTATGTCCACCGTCAACTGAAACAATCAAATTTGCATTCAATTATCAACAGCTTCAGTGAGAGGTTTAATTTTTGAATTAAAAAAAATATCTCATTTTTTCATGTATATGTCTGTAAGGTAGGCATAATTACGTGTCAAAATTATTGTCTGCAAAAAATCTTAGCAGATTTCCCTACAATTTTTCAACTGGGTCAAGCGTCCATTAAATTGGGAATTTCTACGCGACAAAATGTGACATTGGGAAAAACAAAAAATAGGGAAATTAATTGATTCAAATTTCAAATTTCCTTTGATAAATATTGCCTTTATATTATTTTTGATTTCATTTTTGTTATCAAAATTGCCTTAATTTAAAATAGGTCTTTGTACATGTTTATAAAACATACTTACTGGTAATCATTCAAAAGCGACTTCAAAATTGGGAATTTTTCAGTGGCCAATTGGTAATTTTCACAAGACTTTTTAGGGGAATTAATTGGTCCTTTAAAAGGACCCCATTTCTTTTGTAAGAAAATCCCTGCTTAGTGACATAAAATGCTGTGTCAGAAAATTCAACATTTCATATATATGTACAGTAGTAGTGCGCTCTGGACTTGCAGCAGACATCAAGTTTGGTGTCATTGCCAGAGGAAACTCAAGCTACATGTAGTATTTCCAATGTGCGAGGCAAGTTTGAGTATTCAAACAACAATTCAGTTTAAACATGTTCCATGTCAGAGGTGGGAAATCGGAAAGCACAGGTATTTGTCGCGCCAATAACCCAAATTGTGCAATACATTTTCTCTGGGTGGTTGTACAAGGTACGACACTAGTTTCCTACCAGCTCATTTCATCAAAATATACATGTAATTATATATAACTGCATGAAAATTGGTTGCATTTCAACAAAGTTAGTACAGATAGATTTAAAAGAGAGTAGGTCATGACATTTTAAGGCCTATACTATAGGTAAATTAGAAGCAAACTTTATAGTATATCAGGTCCTTGGGAAGTTGGGACCCACTGGATGGGGGTCTTCTGGAACTTAAGAAGTTTTCTGAAGTTATTAACATATTTGACCTCTATGACCTTGAAAATATGTAGGTCATTTGTGGGAGGAAATTATATGGCACTCAATAGCAGGTACGTACCTTATGGCCAATGAAGAGTACCTTAGGACTGTTAAAGCATGAGCAGAAGATTTGTAAAGGAACTCTGAATTTTTTGGTCTGGGACGTCCTTAAATATAGGTCAAGGTCATTTACATGACTCAGGAAATATACAACTATTTTCTAGGTACCATATGGCAAAACATCAGGCCTCCAGAACTTGGGAAGAAGATTCTTGAAGTTTTAAAAGTGACATCACAATAAGTGTTTCACATTATGAATGAATGAGGGTTGAAAGGAAACCTCAATCTATTGTTAACAGTATGGATTGGATATATATATATACATAAATTTATACACCATATATGATTCGACATGCACACAACACACGCCTGTAACAAACTTTCGGTTCCCATGTGAATGCACCATGACTGAAAAAGAGAAGGAGGGTCAAATGGACAAAAGAAACCCTCAGAATTTCGCTATAGGGGAGCAACATGGCAGATGAAAACTGATTATGCAACAAAAACCAATTTCTGCAGCAGTCAGGATGGATACGTACTTTAAAGTAAGCTAATTAACTAAAATATATGTTAACTTGTTGTTTACGATAATATTGTAACGTGCATCGGTACAACAGAGGGGTCACCCATCCAAGAGGTGACCATGCTCGACGTTGCAATTGCTTTAACTTCGGTAACAGACACGACACTCAACCGCACAGCCACAAAAGCTAGCTATATATATATATATATATATAGCTCTTGGACTATGCAGCTAAAATGCCCATATATATCCATGAACCATCACAATATGACCATAGGCACTATGTTTCTGGAATTTGATTAAGGTATGACATCACTTTTTCATAATATTACTGAATTGACTTTGAGCTATTAAATAACACCTGCCACACCAACAAAAAAATGCAACACAGAAAATAGGTAATTGAATATATATACACATGTGTAACAAGTGCAATCAATAAAACAAGAGGCCCAATTGATCTGTATCATTAACCTGTTATTCAATTCATTGAGGTTTTACATAATTAGCAAAGTTGACACTTGTGACATTGAGTGTTTGTAGGCAATTTTCTTTTAACAAACTATGCTGGACTTCGCTTAATTACAGGAAGCAATTGGTTCATTGTGATTCAGGGTATTTTTGTTTACCAGAGGAATCAAAACGTTTGTTTGGCTTCATACCATAAGTCGACAGGCAATTCGTGTGTTTCAACAGATGTGACCTTAAATATGGGTCAAGGTCATTTCTGTTCACAAATTTTGTTGGGCTTCATCAGAGGTACCAGCCAATATTGAGAGGGCAATGTCAAGGTGTTTCAACAAGTTTGACCCCTTTGACCTTAAATATGGGTCAATGTAACTTCTATTTTTTGGACTTTGATTCCAGTACTCTTGGTTATTGATCATGAGGAAATGTTCCCAAAATTTGACCACTGTGACCTTGAAAATAGGCAAAGGTAATTTTTCTTTCATAAGTTTCATACTTTGTGTTGATCCCAGGAATATATCAGCCAAATATCTTTATTCTCATCTGTCCTTGAACCCCTTATCCTGGAAAAACTTTTTAAGATTTTAGAATTTTACATGCAATTTCCTGCATTCTGGTTCATTCTGAGCATCTAGTGTAGTTTTTTTAGGCAAAAGTTGACAGATGAACGAAAGCCCTATCCTGTACCATACGACAAGTTCACTTGCACTTTGTGCCATTTGAGCTAAAAACCTGTGACATACACTAACTGACCAGACTCCATTCGACTGTGCCACTCTGACAGTAGGCCTACTTTTTACATGACGTTTGCGGGCGAGTTGACTTACCACCTACATTTGCATCTTCTGTTCATATGTAGACACATGAAATATAATCAATGCAAACAACTAGTAATGAACCATAAATTGCATATTTTAAGTCAATTAAATGTAATATGTAATTCGCAAGTTTTAAAAGGAAAGGAATTATTTGTATTATTTCATCAGAAAATTCACAAAAGAATACATTACCGTTGTAAAGTGCAGTATTCACAACACTTGCTCCGACTGCTAGGCCGATGCCGAGAGTGCTTAAGGCGTTAAATAACTTTGACATATTAAGGAATAACTGTTTGAAATATTAGCTATCGATGATCTATACGTTGTGATTTGGACTGGCAAATCGTCTGTGCACGGCAAAATTGAACGAATAAGTTTATGATGTAAGATACGGTGTCCGCATGGCTTCCAGGGTCGTCCTGAAGGAAAATAATAGAAAAATCAGTTGACGGTGTTGCATGTGATCCGGATTTAATTATCTATTACAAAGAATTTATAACACCTTACATGCTGATCTGGTTTAAAAGACATTATGCAAAAAGACATCTAAATGTAAATTTAATAAAGGTTACAGTATATACCACTTAATGATTACGGTTGGAAAATTACCATTTTGACAGTATTAAACTATCCGGATATCTACGTCCAAAATTTGGGCTATGTAATATATTAGTTCCAGTGCGAAGGAACCGGAAGCAGTACAGTCGCATGCGCACGTGTCTGACGCAAAAACGTGGTTTGCCTGTGTAACAACATAATTTTAGAACGTACTTCCATATATTTCACAACAACAAAGCAAAAGCGTACAGGTAAGCACACAGTATGCACACCCGAAATTTATTTACTTTTTGTGGCTATGTATATTCCAAAATAACTGTTACACATAATAGAAAACGTGTAATATTTCAGGTTTTGTTTTGAAATGTTGAATCGGGGACGGGGGGTAATATTGCCGAATCGTGGAAATCGAAAGTTACCTTTGCTTTGTTGCCTCTACCTTCGACACGATTTCAGTTATTAGAAAATACAGGCGTTTCTTTATAATTATTACGATTTGCATTTTTGCAGAATTTTAAAACCTTTGTTAGAAATGAAGAGATGGTCAGCCAGCTGTGGCAGTGTTGAAAGATTGTATACAGTACTTGTGAAGTTGTGGACATGATTATGATGTTTTAATCAAAATATTACATTATAGACGAGTAAATTATTGTATAACAATCGCATGCTTATATAACAAAGTCGGATTTTCAGTTGGGAGGGGCCTTGGCAATAGATAATAAACGGCAGGAGCTTCTGTTCACATGTTTACTTGCACATATTGATAAGTACAGGCAGAAAAGTCCTTGGCATGTGGTGCCCAGGACGTATTTACAAAATGTATGAAAAGTTGGCATAAGAATGACCGTCTTCTCTGACCAATGTACAGAGTGGAACTGGGGAAAGAGCGCCAAAAAGGGATAGAAAGAAAGAAGAAGAAACGCATTGCGCATGTCCTGCCCTGTCCTGTCCGTCAGTGGTCAAACCAGTTTATTACAAACATACATCACACGAACATACTCTCCGGACATTCACGAACCACACATACAAAGCACATAACTGACAGCTACCTGTAACACAGCATAGGATACACACTGCGTGACAATCACACGACGAGTACAGAACATTTACCTAACAGCCACAAACACGACGTGGGATACGAACAGCACAAATACAACACAACGAACAGTTATAAAAGTGATTCAGTTAAAATAACCAAAATTAACAGGGTGCCACACTTAATTTGTTAAATAATATATATCGTACCTTGGCCTTAGTTTTTATAAGGCCAAGGTAAGATATATTTTTTATTACAAATTAAGCATGCGATTGTAATACATGTACAACAATTTATATATATAATTACTTGTCTATAGTATAATGTGACATTTTGATTAAAAACATCATAATCTTGTTCAGAAGTACCTGTGGTTTGAGTAACATTTCCTACTTTGAGTAAGTACTCAAGTGCAGGATACTTTGAAATAGAAACACATTTTATATGTATTATTTATGTACAAAAAAGGCATCATATTTTTAACATTAAATGCATGCCCAATAACCAATCATGTGACACACATGAACTTTTCATTTCTGTTATCTAACTTTGTGCTAGGTATAGAATGACAATTTATATCAATGCATTACTATCATCTAAAAATCCAAAAATAGAAATGAAATTCTTTCATGTGAACTTTTATGTTTTAACTTAACAATTGACTAGGCCCGTCTTACTCAATAAGCAAATGTTCTTTATGCTGTAGGATGGCCACTGCTGAAGGTGACTCAGAAATGAGTGAAGTCAAGCAGACCGATACCACCAAAGCAACTGATGATGGTGACAAAGTTAACGGGAAAGAGAAAGAAAATGAACAAGTTAAAGAAACAATCGGAACATATGCTGTGATCCCCGAAGATCCTCCCCTACCCCCTTTAGGACCCCCAAATTCCCTAGAGAAAAAAATCATCAAGCAGCTAGAGGTAAGAAGTACAGACGATCCTCCCTTCCCTCCTTTAGGACCCCCTCCCCACCACCACCACCAAATACACTTAAGAGAAAAAAAAATCATTAAGCAGTGAACAGCTGTAGGGGGTCATCTGCTCGACCACAGCTTTTCTCTGGGTAGTCCTGTTTCCTCCCACAATGCTTCCATCCGTGCTAACAAGTGATTTATATAAGTTGCTATAAATTGTTCTGCAATTTTTGCAAGAGACGGACAAGAAATCCTAGGCCCTCCTCTAGATCTCCATCAAACAGCTTTGAAGAAGGAAGACATTATTTTCTGTCAACATTTAAGTTTAAAGAAAATTAATATTATCACAAAATATATATTTCTGATGTGTCTGTAAGCCTGAATCAAATGTATAAATCAAGAAAACTTTGCACACATTTATATATATACATATAAATAATATTATTATGTCATTGGTTCTTTGAATTGATGAAAATCAGAATAATGGAATTATACAATTCTTAGGGTAATATCAATTAAAAGTATAAATGCCATTGATTTTCCATCCATGTATACATAATTTATAAAAAGAACAAAGTAAATGAAATACAAAGGTACATCCTATTTCAATATCAACTGAGGAAAACTCTCTTTTATTTTGGTTATATTTGAGAACAAAATGTGCAATTAACAGTGATACAACAGGTTGAAAAAATACTGTTAATATCAATTATGATGCAAATGGCTAAAATTGCAGGTAATTTGAATGTGTCTGGGTCATTGCCCATTTATATTACACGATACAATTTTTATTTTCAGTATTACTTTGGAGACATGAATCTACCAAGGGATCGTTTTCTTCAGGAACAGATCAGAGAGGAGGCAGATGGATGTATCCTTCAAATCACACACATATAACATTATGATGTATATTTGGTTTGGTTTGGTTTATTTTGTTTAACGTCCTATTAACAGCTGAGGTCATCATTATACCAACTGTTTAAATGACAATGTGCTGTGTGCCTTAGTTGTAAATGCTATTCAGACAGCGTATCAAATATGGACCAAAAGATTGTTTTTTTTTTGTTGAGCTGAACTGGAAATATTTAGTGTAAATTTCTTAACACTGTTTTAAAACTGACATATCATTTTATAAAATAAGATTTAATGGAAGTTATTTGAATGTCAGTTTTTCACCACTTTTATTTGCTGTACATATGTATTTTCATATTTTTGTGGGAGGCAAAACTGTTTTAATCTTGCTTGTAGACACAATTACAATTATAACATTATATTGTAAATCCGCTCAAAATATTACTTCAGTACTTTATGTCCCCAGGGGATGGGATGAAATTTAATGCAGATGAAATTAAAAAAACATGTCAAGTGTTTATGAATGAGAAGATGTTTACACAGGAAAAATGTCTTCACGTCAATTCAGGTCGATTACAGGGCAAAACATTTTCAGGTCAAATTACTCGAGACATTTTGCCTGTGTAGATGAGAAGATGACACGGGCCTCCTGTCTCAATTTCATATTTAGCTTTGTGAAAATTTCCAATTCATTGGAACCTGAACTTGGAAAACAAATTTAAAGAAATCTCTGCATTGATTCCCTCTTTCAAATATGACAAGTTCACATGTTAGCATAAGGAATTTAGGAAATGTGAGATTTGTAACATTTTTATCTCCACTTGTACCTTAACACAAATTCAGGGGTGTCACTTGCTATAATGACAAAATTCAACAGATTGAAGCAGTTAACATCCAATCTAAAGATGATAGCGACAGCCATAAGGAAATCTGAATCAGGACTTCTGGAGGTATAGTCAATAAAACCTGTTGAGAGAATGTCTGGATTTAGTTTACAATATAACTAGCTAGATCTCCGGTCTATGATGGTACATGTGTCACCTGCCCGACCAAATGGGTTTTCCATGGTTCCCTTCCACAGTACAACTTGTATGCTTCCATTTAAGCCAAAAGGGATTTATGCATTAATAATATTTGACAATAAAAAGTTGTTTTGCGATTGTTGTAAACTGAAGTTTTTGATATATAGTTGGAAATGTCTCTCCAAATGGTGATTGTTCTAATGTATTAACTTAAATCTGTAAATTCTACGAGAAGATTTTTGTAAAATCATCTCCATATCTGCTGATTGTGTTAGAAGTGTAATGAAGTTGAATTAAGTTAAATAAAAAAGCTTGTTGATTATATGTTTGATTCAGGTCAGCAAAGATGGTGTGTATATGAGGAGGTCACCAGATAAACCTCTCCCAGAGAATACAGAAGACAGACGCTCTGAACTACAAAAAAAGACTATATACGCTGTAGGTATTGGCTTAAATCACCACTGATTTTCTTGTAGCCTGAATCAGAAGCCTCTTAATTGGCCAAAATAATTAATTCAATCCATGACCGAGTTTCTTGTTTGTTGATTCATGTTGATCGATGCGAATAATTGTCCTAGCAAGTTGTATAACAGGGCATTTCACCATGGTTAAATAATATTAAAGATAATTAAATGGTCCAGCATTTTCAAAACTTAGATCCTAACACTTAAGATTTTATTTTTCAGAAAGGATTTCCTGCTAATATTTCATTGGATAAAATTATTAGCTTCTTTGAAGAAGGACATGGTCATGTGGATACAGTTCAAATGAGACGAGATGCAAATAAGAAATTCAAGGTCAGTGTTTTGATATCATGTCTTATCAAGTTTTATAGAAACACTATTTTGTTAGTTCACAGACCAGATGAGCTAATGGATATGCTATATGTTGTGTTCCTCGTTCATTGTTGATCTGTCTGTTATATCTGGATTTCTATGTAGCAGAGATTATAATCAATTAAATTTATTTCAATACCCGGGGATCGGACCCGGGATCTCTGGATTACAGTTGTTTCAGGAAAACATATAAGGGACGGGGAGGGCACTTTGACCCACCTATAGAAGTGATTTAAAAGTTTTGATGACCCTCCACATTTCCCCCTTTTTTTGTGAACAGTACCCTTGTATAAAATCAATTTTAATGTAAAAATTTCGTAAAATCACATCCCAACAACAGAATCAGTTTATTTCAAACTCCACCAACCCATAGATGTGATTTTAATTTTAAACCCATCCCACCACATGTAATTTATTAAAGTGCCTTCCACCTGTCCCTTATATGTTTTCCTGGAACAACCCTTGCTAGTTGTGTGCTCAATCAATCGAGCTAAAAAGAACTTCCCTAGCTGAACAGTATATTAGGGCTAGTATTTAATAGGGTTCTCTATTTGAGAAAGAAATTCCTAAAAAAAACCTATGTACATTCTTTTAGTTTTATATTGGGTATATGTGATATTATTTACATAAAATGTCTGCGTAAGTTACACAGCTGTTGTAGTTGTGACCTTGAGACTTGTATGAATTCCAAAACAAAAAAAACAAAACATTCAACCAATCACAACACCAGGTTAAGAATTTTGCCTCATTTGAATCAGAAGTATCGTTTTCTTTTCAGGGATCTGTTTTTGTTGTATTCAAATCTCAGAGTGATGCAGACAAATTTCTGGCCATGGATGAAGTCAAATTTCAAGATGCTCCTCTTAAACGCATGTCAAAGTAAGTCATAATGTAAATTTGTATTATCAGATAGGGTAAGATTTTCCTCACTTCTCACTGGATAAAACATGGTCACATCAAGGTTATATTTTGAGATATTGACCAGATGTTTCTTACGTTGAGAAACATTGGTACTAGTATTGCGTTCATGATGTCATAACCATCGTGACTTCCAGTATACACCAATGAAGTTTTCCTGTTATCAAGATCAATATAATACAATCACTCCCTTTTGCAAACAAGTTTCATATCTAATATATAAATCAAGGACCTTTGATTCCGTCGGTGTTATACTGACCTGGGAGAATCTAAAATATTAACCTCAGACTTGGCCATCAATTAATATTGATTCTACCTGGTTAGTAAAACAACATATCAACCTCACCAAACATCCATAATTGATAATTGTAAACTGCACCATCTGATAACTAGCGGGCTGGAATTTAGTTATTCAGTTATGAGGGGCCGCAGTGGTCGAGTGGTTAAGGTGTCCTGACACTTTAACACTAGCCCTCCACCTCTGGGTTGCGAGTTCGAAACCTACGTGGGGCAGTTGCCAGGTACTGACCATAGGTCGGTGGTTTTTCTCCGGGTACTCCGGCTTTCCTCCACCTCCAAAACCTGGCACGTCCTTAAATGACCCTGGCTGTTAATAGGACGTTAAACAAAAACGAACCAAACCAATTCAGTTATGAAATACATTTTTCGGTAACATTTCAATATTTTATACTGTTTGTAAAAAGAATGCATTTGAAGGGTTCCAAGTCCTTAATTTAAAATAAAAGAAAAAGAAACGAGAGCTAATAAAAATGAAAGTTACATATAAAATGAGAGGTGGAGCATAATAGAATGATTGCTATTTAAATTCACTTCAAATTTAAAAGGAAAAAGAGATGATTTAACTTTTTGAGTTTTTATACGCCCGTCAGTGACGGTCATATTATGGTAAACCCTGCGCTGTCTGTACCTCCGTCCATTCACTTTCCCTTCTTAGCCCTCTCTAGCCTTTATTTATCAACAGATATTTATGAAACTTGCTACAAATATTATATGGCACAATAGGTCAAGCGAGTTCGTGTTACAGAATTTTGTGATTATTTTTACCAGAGTTATGCCCCATTTATTGCCAAATATGAGCATTGTGTAGAAAATTTGAGAAGTTTTCTATTTCTAATTCCATTCCTCTAATATTTTGTTCACTATAACGAGAAGCAATTATGTTCAATATGTATTAGGGATTATTATAGCACGTCAACGGCGCTACATATTCCTGTGGTAGCTTTTCAAGTGAGGGGCGTGTCATGGGTGCGCCTGCTTGCAGAGCTCTTGTTGGTTGTAAAATAAGGTTTGTAACTTTTGCAGTAAACACAAATATAGGACAGCCTTACAGAACCAAAATGTCAGAATGAAATATCTTTTGCAGGCAGCTCTACTTCAGTCAGAAGCAAGACGAAAGGAAGAAAATGAGACTGGAACAGAACCAAAGAAAGGAAGAGTAAGTTTTTGATTTGTACTTTCACTTTCCATTCACTTAATAATGACTGAACCAAAGAATGGAGGAGTAAGAAAGTTTCTAATTTGTACTTTCACTTTCCATTCACTTAATGACTGAATCAAAGAATGGAGTACCTGAGTAAGAAAGTTTCTAATTTGTACTTTCACTTTCCATTCACTCGATGAAAGAACCAAAGATGGGAAGAGAAAGAAAGATTTAAGATTTGTGCTTTCATTTTTCAATTTCTTAAATGGCAGGAATAACAATAGTTCTTTTATTATTCCAATGATATATGATAAATAAAGCTTAAACATACCTATATGTGACCTTAAAATTAAATTTACACTTTGCCTTACCCATTCTTGACAAGATTGCCAAGCAACTTTTTCAAAAACAATGTACAAAATGATAAACATTAGCTAACAATACATTAAGTATGAATCAATTGTATTGATATTTTTTTCATGTTAATAAAACTATGTATCAACCTCATCAAAAGGCTTTAATATATATATAATATGTTTAATATTAATAAAATATTGATAGCCTGGCAATTGGGTACAATTTATCAGATACAACTGTCAGATCATTAATTGTAAAATTTCAACTGAATTCCAACATCATTTTTTAACGAAGAAATAGTGACAACATTGAAAAGAATATTTAATATTCATATTTAATCATGACCTTCAAGAACCTGTATTATATGTTTCTTTATTCAATAATACTTCCTTCATTGTTCATTTTTACCTAATAAAATATTTTCCATTTTGTAGAGAGGAATTAAAACGTCGTGCAGAAGAGAGAGAGGTAGGAAAGAATCATATTGTGTTCAAGTTGTTAAGATGCTACGACAGTATATTCACTACTTCTCACAGAAATACCCAACATATAATTACATCTAAATCTTGTACTTCATGAGCTCTTATCTGCTTAGTAACAGAAAACAGATGTTTTTGGGGAAAAGATGTTCATAAATATTAATGTTTTACAACTGTAGCGGATTGCAAGCTACTGTAGAAATCAATGAAGTTTACTGTTAATTAAGTTTCTTGTCAATTAAGTTTCTTGTCAATTACCGTAAATATTCGCGTATAGTGCACACTTTTTTTCAAAAATTGACAAGTGAAAAAGACCACTGCGCACTATACGCAAGTACAAGCCTTTTCCCAGTCAGAATGAATGTGATTTGACTGAGATTTGTGATCGTTTCCTTTCACAGCAGGATTGATTTAATACTTATATATATATATATATTACATATATAAAGCATTTAGAAAGTAATAGTTAACAAATAATCAAAGAAATGAATAGTTATTTTGATGTTTAATTCCTTGAAATTGTGTATTTATCAGCAATTACGTGGATTTTTACGTGGATTTATCTAAGTCGATCGCGATCGTGAGCCACACGTTCCGTACATACGATCTCACTTGAGCATGTTCCCGTATTCAGGTCCAAAACGATGTATAACATCTCAATTAACATCAAACAAAACTTGAAATGATATAGCAGTACTTAGTTATTTCATACTTCTAAATTAATCATCTTATTAATCCAGAGTGCTGCCAGAAACTGATAACGTTCAACTTGTTTATTTACGGAAGCTGTAACAGCACGCATGCGCAATTAGGCAAGGGTAACACTAATGCCTTGATCTCATGCGGCAGTCACTGACCAACTGGCCATATAAAATACGATCTGACTGTGAAAACTACCGGGGTACTCTTATTTATTGTCTGCACTGTAGATTTATCCATTACATATGTTAATTCATTGACATAAAAGTTGTGACCAGCACGACGACAGCAGACTTGTTTCCGTACTGTATACAAAATGGCGGCCTGTGTTACATTACGTAGCAGTCAGCTTACTAGTCAATCTTGTTATAATTGAGCTTAATTAGCTTTGTATGTTCGTGGACAGACAACACTTGTAAGAGATCATACCTGCGTGAAAATCACAAGGTAATTGAGGGTAGGATTAATTATTTTGTTTGTACAACGGCGTAGATGGGACCGCTACAATTTGCAAGCTGACTAGGCCTTTCGCGGTATAATGTAAACAACCTGTCAATCCAATGTGTCAAATCTGACCGGTGATTCCAATTAAATGTGGTAAATAAGCTTTCATAAGTTACAAATTCCTATCATCTCATGCTTTAGAATTCATCTAGATTTCTACCGCTCAGTTGAATATTGAAAAAAAATTTTTTTTTTTTTTTTTTTTTTGAAAATGAACCTCAAAAACGTACCTGCGCACTATACGCGAGTGCGCACTATACCCGAATATTTACGGTAAGTTAAATGTCAATAAAGTTTATTGTGAAGTTTATCGTCAATTAAGTTTCTTGTCAATTAAGTTTAATGTCAATAAAGTTTATTGTTAAGTTTATTGTCAATAAAGTTAAATGTCAATAATGTTTATTGTTAAGTTTATTGTCAATTAAGTTTAATGTCAATTAAGTTTATTGTTAATTAAGCTTTACCTGTTTATTGTAGAAACTAAAGGATACCATTACTAAAGGAACAGTTCTTCATGTCAGCGGAATCAAAGGCGAGGAAACAGAGAGGGAACACCTTAAGAATTATTTCTCAGACTTTGGGACGATTGCTTGGGTAGACTTTGACAAAGGAGACAAAGAGGTTAGTTTTTCTGATTGTGTTTATCAAGCAAAACTTGCTTGGATAGACTTTGACAAAGGAGACAAAGAGGTTAGTTTTTTTCTGATTGTGTTTATCAAGCAAAACTCTGATGCTTAGTATTAAGCCTACCGGTGCTTATTTATTGTGGTTCAATAAATCGGGGAGAAAATTCTGTTTTATCATCCTTCAACAACACCACCACTATTCAGAGTCAGTTTGTCGGTAGTCCAGGCTTATTTTAGGATAAATATGGTATGAGCATGTAGCCTAAATGTTTGACATTGATTTAATATTAATCTCAGGATGAGACAGACATCTCAGTTTTATTAATTGCCTTGCCAAGAGATTTATTAATTTGAAACACATGCATGTAACAGATTCTACTTCTACAGTTATTTGAGAAAATATTTCACTACAGCATTCGAACGAAGTATTATATCAAACCTTGTTTATGAGCAAAATGCTCTTGTAAATAATAATTATCATATGAATTACCTTAGTTTCTATTCTCTATAAGATTTTCGAAACTACCCTGTTGTTTCGTACGGTATTCATCACCAAATAGAATGAGATATATCAGAAATGCTTTTGTATAATCATACATCTATCTATGTGTCCTGTCATGTCTGTCCATCTCATGTAAATTCTGTGTACAAGATATTTCATGAAACCCTTTAACAGGTTTGGCTGTATCTAAACTATAGTATGTCAGCATCAAGCTCTAAACCTGGTCAGTGGTTCAAAGGTTACACTTGACTATGATTTGAATTTAAATCTTATTTATAAGTTTCTCTAACTCTTTATTATTGTTAGATTTGAAGACAAAACTTGTTGAATGAGTGAGTTTGTTTTAGGCATGGGTGAGATTTGAAGGCGAGAACAAAGCTGTGGAAGGTCTTGAGGCAGCAAAGAAAGCTAACGAGGACAAGATTGTTATCAATGAGGACGAAGTCACTTGTGATGTACTGGAAGGTAAATGATAATCATTGCGATGCTGTCCAAAATCTGGAGGCAGATTTAAAAATAAACTTGATCCAAATTAAATCTGTTCTAGGAATACATGTAATGAAATGCATCTTGAGCACATGAGAAATTGCTTCTTATTAATATATCCAATTATTGTGTATTTGAATTGTGGCTTTGAATATGTTGTACTATGTGCACCCAATCCTGATGCTAAATAGGCAATGAAACAATTATGTTAAAATAAAACCTCTTGTGTATCTAGTAATATAGGTTATATCATTTTTGTGTCGCCTGCAAAAAGCAGATCTTCTTTACCAAAAGTGCTTACTTGGGATTGCTTTTCAGGTCCAAAGCTCAAAGGTCGGAAGGTCACTTTCACTATAAATAGAAAATCTCTTTTTGCAATAGCTCTCGTAATCACCCAACTTGCTGAGCAGATTACACATCCACTTCTGTTGAATTCTTGTGTTGTCTAGATGTGTGTGTTCAATTTCATCTTGATATGAATATAATAATTATTTGAATCTGATGTTCTTGAGAAAGTGATTTTGTGATGTTTTTTTTTTTACTCAGGTGATGCAGAATTAGAACACTGGAGAAAGATATTTGATGAACTCGCCGAAAGACGGGCACAAAACAGACAAGGACGTAAAAGAGGGCCAAGCAACTGGAGGGGACCAAAGGTACAATCTTCAAATCTTAACGAGCTTATTGAAATGAGAATCACATTGAGACTGGACTTATATTAAGGAGTCATGAATTTCTAGTGGTACACTGGGCTGATGATTGGAAGATATTGTTAGTTTGAGTCCCATTATGGAGTCTGTTTGATCCTTGAATAAGATAATTGAATCCATGGTGCTCCATTTGCCTCGGCTGAGTATATGATAGGGCTTTGCTAGAACTGTCATGTGTTGACTGTAAGTGGCGAATGACAGCTCCAGCGCGCTGTACGCTCCCCAAGTAGATGAGAAAGACGATGACTGGTAGATAAAGACCTGATAACTATTGATAATCAGTTGTGAACTGATTTCAGACAGCTATGTTGCTGTGATTAAGCGGTACATCAAAACTTCAAATGATTGTGTTTGGTTCACATTTGATCATACCTGAAATTTTGACTTGTGTCACTTTCAATAAGGCAACCATAGGTACCGTCTTTTAGGATGCCTCGGTACACTTGAATGGATTTTGATGAAATTTGGTCTGGAGCATTATTGGGCAAAGGGGATCAAATGTTGTATAAACGGAGGGTGTGGATCCCTTGAGGCCGGAGGGGTGGGGCATAGTAGGGAAAATTGAGGTAAATCTTTAAAATCCCTACTACTCCTGAATGCTTAAATGGATTTTGATAAAATTTCGTCTGGAGCATTATTGGGCAAAGGAGATCAAACATATAAACAGAGGGTGTGGCTCCCCTGGGACCGGAGGGATGGGGCCCATTAATGGAAAATTGAGGTTAATCCTTTAAACCACAGCTTGTCCTGAACACCTGAATGGATTTTGATGAAATTCATTCTGGAGCACCATTTGGCAAATATGATCGAAAGTTGTGTAAAAGGAGGGTGTGGCTCCCTTGGGGCCAGGGACGGGGCCAAATAGGGGAAATTGAGCTACATCCTTTAAATTACTACTAGTTTAAACCCTGGAGATCCCCATCCCAAAACCATATATAGCATTGCTGGACATCAAGAGATAAACACAATCATGATGTAAAAAATAGGCCCTGGGGTCTTTCCCCACCCCTAGAGACTTAGTTTCTTTGATATATCTTTGAAACCATTGGGATCTCCACTCTTAAACCATATATGGCATTGTTGGGCATTGTTCATTGTGTTTGTTCCCTTTGTATGCTTTGTAGAAAAGCTTTGACTTCTGATCAGTTTTCTCATGTTTCTCTGTAATCTTTTCTGTAGGAAAAAAGAAGGAAAGAAAGCAAAGAGGATGATGGTGCAGACAGCGACAATGATGAATGAAAGGAATACGTTTGTAAGTATTTGGTTTCCAGGTCCTTCAGCATTACATGTATTTTTTCTGGTAATAAGTCCATGGTATCATTTCACAAAGCTTCGTAACTTACAAAATTTTCACATTTATGAATTACTAAGCGTTTCATAAAAAAACTTTGTCAATTACGAACGATCGTAAGTTACGCAAAAAGCTTGCGTATCTTTACGCCATATTCACCCTGTCGTAACTTACAAAAACAATTTAAAATTGTGCACAAGCGTGCCCTTTTGAACAGAAATGACGTTGTACTCAATTACAAATTAGCATAAGAGAATGACTATGCCTTGTGAGCGATTGTTTCGAGGTGGAACAATTTAATTTAATTGTTATGCTTAATGTTTTGTGATAAAAACTTTTTAAGTGTAACAGAGAATACCAACATGATAATGAAACCATAACTTTAACTCAAGATCAATAAAACAAGAGCAAAATGTGAAAAAAAAATATAGATTTGCATGGAGACCCTTAACAATTACAAGAACAAGACCTGGTGTTTCGGAAGAGCTTGTATTTCAAATTAAATCTGGCTTTCTCTCATATAAAATAAATTTGTTTGTTGTTGCATTAAATCTTTTAATTTGTTTTTTTGCAGGTATGTAGAAAAAATATTTGATGTTTGTTCCTCAAAGCTTGTCCATGCTGTGGTCTAAGTATGGAGGTTTGGAATGGAGAAAACTTAAAATGGCAGAAACGTGACAAAGAGAGACAATTCATTGCATTCTAGTCCCAGGTGTCTGTCATTTACATTCACAAAATTCATGAAGATCCACACAAAACATGGAGGATAGAACCGGATTCATGAAAAAAAAACCTCAAACATTTAGAAATAGAAATGTTTTGACCCAAAACAGGGCAAGTTAATTGTGAACATTTTCTATAGTAGCTAAGTTAGCGATTCTAGGAAGATTTTATCTGATCTTGAACTGTTTTATCATTTATTTTAAAACATTTTATCACATGCACAACATTAAGCTATGCAGTGATAAACATCTTTACATATAATATTTAATATAATTCATAACATGTTGTGATGAAAATTGTGAGGGTATTGCAGTGTCATTTCCAAGGCAACATTTGTGAGTGTATTATTATTATCTAAAATAAATGTAAGAAAAATGTGTAATTGTACATGTTGTGTTTGAATAAAGGATAACATGAATTTTAGATCCATTTCCATCGCATAAGACTTTTGTGAAACTTGTTTAAAAATTGTTTTCGCATAAATCCAATATGTTAAACCCTCGTGTTAGGTTCTGGATGTCTTTTGGTGTGAGATTTGGGAAAATATGTGCAATTTGTCTATGTTGAATGTAGACAAACAGATCTAGGTATTTTGTACATGAAATGTGTATTTTGAAGCTAGATATTATACCGTCTCACTGTCATAAGGTTACAGTCTGATCTGTCTTAAAGGTGTATGTAAGGTCTGTAAAGACCATCTGCTACTGAGGGCTATTCCATTAAAACATCTTCCTGACGCCACGACTCCAGAATGAATCGCTTCTGTCCATGGTTGGGTTTACAACCTATTCTATTACATATAAAGGAAATTATCCAAAGAAATTCTATAGGTGTTGCCCCTAAACAAAAACTGGAGTCCGGGGTAGGGTAGATGTTTTACTGCAATAACTCTGATGTGTCATTAAGTCATTGTATATGAATTTTTATACAAAGGCCACATGTGACTAAATCGAAGAAAAAAAACTATCTAGAAATGATGCATGTGACTGTATATTTAAGGAAGAAATATCTGCTAAGGTCATATGTTTAGAATCTGAATTTCACACAATTTATCACATAATAACATTTATTAAAATGTAAATGCCACCTGTCTATTAGGGCCACATTTCTCTGCTTCTTTGTGTGGTCTATATAGACAGGTTTGTTTCATTTCATACAAGCATACAAAAGAGATAAAGAAAAACTGAAAATATTTTCATTCAGGAAGATTTTTCTTGACATGGATGGGAGCAAATTTATTTTTTAAATAACAATTTTTAACTTTTACTAACTTTCTAATATTTCATCAGCAAAATGTCTGCTAAATAGATGTGTATACTTTGATTGATACACAGTTATAAAACCTTAACAGATACAATACGTTCATCCGTCATATGTTAATTGTTTTACATTCATCGGTCATAAAATAAAATGCTGAAAAGGTGACTTTTTGTCTTGTTTTTTTTTGTCTCACCTGCATAAAACAAGACTTCGGTGTTACTTTTCTGGCACAGATGGTGCCGTCGTCAACCTTTCACCTTAAATATTAGTGTTAAGTCCCTTAGCTCAAGGGGCCATGGTGGCCGAGTGGTTAAGGTGTTCCAACACTTTATCACTAGCCCTCCACCTCTGGGCTTCGAGTTAGAAACCCATGTGGTGCATGATCCTATATGGTACTGACCATAGGCCGATGGTTTTTCTCCACCTCCAAAACCTGGCACATCTTCAAATGACCCTGGCTGTTAATAGGATGTTAAACAAAAACAAACAAACCCTTAGCTCAAATAGAATCAGTTAAACTTTAACCAAACTTTGTATATATAGATACATTTAGATCACATAGTTGACATCTCAACACAGCCTTCTCGTTGACCACGAGCACGTTTAACGGCCGGCATCATGATCTCATTGATCATGGACACGTTTAATGGCCGGCATCATGATATCATTGACCATGGGCACGTTTAATGGCCGACATCATGATCTCATTGACCATGGGCACGTTTAATGGCCGACATCATGATCTCATCGACCACGAGTACGTTTAATGGCCGACATCATGATCTCATTGACCATGGACACGTTTAATGGCCGGCATCATGATCTCATTGACCACGGACACGTTTAATGGCCGGCATCATGATCTCATTGACCACGGGCACGTTTAATGGCCGACATCATGATCTCATTGACCATGGACACGTTTAATGGCCGACATCATGATCTCATTGACCATGGGCACGTTTAATGGCCGACATCATGATCTCATTGACCATGGGCACGTTTAATGGCCGACAACATGATCTCATTGACCACGGGCACGTTTAATGGCCGGCATCATGCTCTCATTGACCATGGACACGTTTAATGGCCGGCATCATGATCTCATTGACCATGGACACGTTTAATGGCCGACAACATGGTCTCATTGACCATGGACACGTTTAATGGCCGACATCATGATCTCATTGACCATGGGCACGTTTAATGCCGGCATCATGATCTCATCGACCACGAGTACGTTTAATGGCCGACATCATGATCTCATTGACCATGGACACGTTTAATGGCCGGCATCATGATCTCATTGACCACGGGCACGTTTAATGGCCGACATCATGATCTCATTGACCATGGGCACGTTTAATGGCCGACATCATGATCTCATTGACCATGGGCACGTTTAATGGCCGACAACATGATCTCATTGACCACGGGCACGTTTAATGGCCGGCATCATGCTCTCATTGACCATGGACACGTTTAATGGCCGGCATCATGATCTCATTGACCATGGGCACGTTTAATGGCCGGCATCATGATCTCATTGACCATGGGCACGTTTAATGGCCGACAACATGATCTCATTGACCACGGGCACGTTTAATGGCCGGCATCATGCTCTCATTGACCATGGACACGTTTAATGGCCGGCATCATGATCTCATTGACCATGGACACGTTTAATGACCGACAACATGATCTCATTGACCATGGACACGTTTAATGGCCGACATCATGATCTCATTGACCACGGACACGTTTAATGGCCGACATCATGATCTCATTGACCATGGACACGTTTAATGACCGACAACATGATCTCATTGACCATGGACACGTTTAATGGCCGACGACATGATATCATTGACCATGGACACGTTTAATGGCCGGCATCATGATCTCATTGACCATGGACACATTTAATGGCCGACATCATGATCTCATTGACCATGGACACATTTAATGGCCGGCATCATGATCTCATTGACCACGGGCACATTTAATGGCCGACATCATGATCTCATTGACCATGAACACGTTTAATGGCCGACATCATGATCTCATTGACCACGGGCACGTTTAATGGCCGACATCATGATCTCATTGACCATGGACACGTTTAATGGCCGACATCATGATCTCATTGACCATGGGCACGTTTAATGGCCGACATCATGATCTCATTGACCATGGGCACGTTTAATGGCTGACAGCATTATCTCATTGACCACGGGCACGTTTAATGGCCGGCATCATGCTCTCAATGACCACGGACACGTTTAATGGCCGGCATCATGATCTCATTGACCATGGACACGGTTAATGACCGACAACATGATCTCATTGACCATGGACACGTTTAATGGCCGGCATCATGATCTCATTGACCATGGGCACGTTTAATGGCCGACGACATGATCTCATTGATCATGGACACGTTTAATGGCCGGCATCATGATCTCATTGACCATGGACACATTTAATGGCCGACATCATGATCTCATTGACCATGGACACGTTTAATGGCCGACAACATGTTCCCATTGACCATGGACACGTTTAATGGCCGGCATCATGATCTCATTGACCATGGACACGTTTAATGGCCGACATCATGATCTCTTTGACCACGGGCACGTTTAATGACCGACATCATGATCTCATTGACCATGGACACGTTTAATGGCCGACATCATGATCTCATTGACCATGGACACGTTTAATGGCCGACATCATGATCTCATTGACCATGGACACGTTTAATGGCCGACATCATGATCTCATTGACCATGGGCACGTTTAATGGCTGACAGCATTATCTCATTGACCACGGGCACGTTTAATGGCCGGCATCATGCTCTCAATGACCACGGACACGTTTAATGGCCGGCATCATGATCTCATTGACCATGGACACGGTTAATGACCGACAACATGATCTCATTGACCATGGACACGTTTAATGGCCGGCATCATGATCTCATTGACCATGGGCACATTTAATGGCCGACATCATGATCTCATTGACCATGAACACGTTTAATGGCCGGCATCATGATCTCATTGACCATGGGCACGTTTACTGGCCGACATCATGATCTCATTGACCATGGACACGTTTAATGGCCGACAACATGTTCCCATTGACCATGGACACGTTTAATGGCCGGCATCATGATCTCATTGACCATGGACACGTTTAATGGCCGACATCATGATCTCTTTGACCACGGGCACGTTTAATGACCGACATCATGATCTCATTGACCATGGACACGTTTAATGGCCGACATCATGATCTCATTGACCATGGACACGTTTAATGGCCGACATCATGATCTCATTGACCATGGACACGTTTAATGGCCGACAACATGATCTCATTGACCATGGACACGTTTAATGGCCGACATCATGATCTCATTGACCATGAACACGTTTAATGGCCGACATCATGATCTCATTGACCATGGACACGTTTAATGGCCGGCATCATGATCTCATTGACCATGGGCACGTTTAATGGCCGACATCATGATCCCATTGACCACGGGCACGTTTAATGGCCGACAACATGATCTCATTGACCATGGACACGTTTAATGGCCGGCATCATGATCTCATTGACCATGGACACGTTTAATGGCCGGCATCATGATCTCATTGACCATGAACACGTTAATGGCCGGCATCATGATCTCATTGACCATGGCACGTTTACTGGCCGACATCATGATCTCATTGACCATGGACACGTTTAATGGCCGACAACATGTTCCATTGACCATGGACACGTTAATGGCCGGCATCATGATCTCATTGACCAGGTTTCGTATAACTTTTTATACTGACAAAGCTGGACAGACGAGATATGTAGTTACATGAAATTCTTGTTAGTTTATGATGTCCGTTGTCTCTCTTTTATCGATTTCTCCAAAAAAAAACAGAGACCTGATATTTGACCTTTAGCATGCTGGGATGAAAGACTTAACAAGCTTCTTCAAATGACTGAGACTGACCTACATTGAAAGTCAAAAGATGGGATGAAGTGCTACCAAGTTTATTCAAATGAATGACATTGGCCTACATTTATAGTCACCAAGGTTGAATGTACTTACACATTTAAACACTTTCTTCTCATTAACCAAGCCCAGATACCTGATATTGGGCCTGTGGTTTTCTGAGAAAGAGAACTAACAAGTTTGTTCAATCGAGTGACTATGACCTACATTCAATATCACAGGGATCGAATGTTCAAAAGTGTTCAAACCTCCTCACAATAACTAAAAGGTCCTGATACCCGATGTAAGACCTGTGACATGCTGGGATGATGGCTATATAGTTTGTCAAAATGAATGACCTTGACCTTCATACGACTTAGTCTCAATAACCAAGAAGCCAATAACATGATATTGGGCCAGTATATAACATCCTTGGATTAAAGGGTACTGAGTTTGCTCAAATGGACAAGTTTGACTATCATACTTTCAAGGTCATAGGTGTCAAATGAAAACTGGGTAGGTTCATATGGACCTGGAATATGCTGGGCTGAAGGTCTATACACAGTTTGCCGAAATTAATACACTTAGCCTATTCTCATATTGTAATGTAGAGGTTTTAGCGCTTAGCTTAAATGACACATCGACTTTAAATGTTGCATACTGAGTAACTCGTGAACCATACAGGTCCTCTGGGCATCTTGTTGGCTTAACTGCTCGATAGGCAAGTGAGTTTATGTTTTGGCGCATTGTCCATGTCGTCCATCAAATGAACTGTTTAATAAATTCTCTAAATAACCATAGAGTTCTAGGGTCATACTATTGGACCAGTTTCGTGATAGGATAGGGGCTGCCAATTTCATCAAATTAATAAAAGTGTCTTTTCCACTCTTCACAACTATTCCCCATTTCAAAAAATTCCACAGAAAATACACCGAACATGAAATCATGAGATTGATAAGATTTCTGATCGACGACATATGTTGGAATTAGATCTACAGACTATACATACCCATGCGAACAAATTGTGCTGCTTAACAGACCTTGCAAAAATCTCAGTTTTCCAATGTTTAATTTTCCATTTCTTGATAGAAACATTCATGTTTTCCCTGTCAGTGTTTACAGGTCCGATTTGATAATCAATATTCAAGGACTTGTTCTCGTCAGGATTTCTGTAACATGTGCTGACTACTGAAAAATTATAACGCAAGGTTTAGAGAGAAGCATGTTGATGAAGACCATGAGCACGTTTAATGGCCGACATCATGATCTCATTGACCACGGGCACGTTTAATGGCCGACATCATGATCTCATTGACCACGGATACGTTTTATGGCCGACAACATGATCTCCTTGACCACGGGCACGTTTAATGGCCGACATCATGATCTCATTGACCATGGGCACGTTTAATGGTCGACATCATGACCTCATTGACCATGGACACGTTTAATGGCCGGCATCATGATCTCATTGACCATGGGCACGTTTAATGGCCGACAACATGTTCCCATTGACCATGGACACGTTTAATGGCCGACAACATGATCTCATTGACCACGGGCACGTTTAATGGCCGACATCATGATCGCATTGACCATGGACACGTTTAATGGCCGACATCATGATCTCATTGACCACGGGCACATTTAATGGCCGACATCATGATCTCATTGACCATGAACACGTTTAATGGCCGGCATCATGATCTCATTGACCATGCACACGTTTAATGGCCGACAACATGATCCCATTGACCATGAACATGTTTAATGGCCGACAACATGATCCCATTGACCATGGACACGTTTAATGGCCGGTATCATGATCTCATTGACCATGGGCACGTTTAATGGCCGACATCATGATCTCATTGACCATGGGCACGTTTAATGGCCGACAACATGATCTCATTGACCATGGGCACGTTTAATGGCCGACATCATGATCTCATAGACCATGGGCACGTTTAATGGCCGGCATCATGATCTCGTTGACCATGGGCACGTTTAATGGCCGACAACATGTTCCCATTGACCATGGGCACGTTTAATGGCCGACATCATGATCTCATAGACCATGGGCACGTTTAATGGCCGGCATCATGATCTCGTTGACCATGGGCACGTTTAATGGCCGACAACATGATCTCATTGACCATGGACACGTTTAATGGCCGACAACATGATCTCCTTGACCATGAGTACGTTTAATGGCCGACAACATGATCTCATTGACCATGAGTACGTTTAATGGCCGACAACATGATCTCATTGACGATGAGTACGTTTAATGGCCGACAACATGATCTCATTGACCATGAGTACGTTTAATGGCCGACATCATGATCTCATTGACCACGGGCACATTTAATGGCCGACATCATGATCTCATTGACCATGAACACGTTTAATGGCCGGCATCATGATCTCATTGACCATGGACACGTTTAATGGCTGACAACATGATCCCATTGACCATGGACACGTTTAATGGCCGACAACATGATCCCATTGACCATGGACACGTTTCATGGCCGGCATCATGATCTCATTGACCATGGGCACGTTTAATGGCCGACATCATGATCTCATTGACCATGGGCACGTTTAATGGCCGACAACACGATCTCATTGACCATGGGCACGTTTAATGGCCGACATCATGATCTCATAGACCATGGGCACGTTTAATGGCCGGCATCATGATCTCGTTGACCATGGGCACGTTTAATGGCCGACAACATGATCTCATTGACCATGGACACGTTTAATGGCCGACAACATGATCTCCTTAACCATGAGTACGTTTAATGGCCGACAACATGATCTCATTGACCATGAGTACGTTTAATGGCCGACAACATGATCTCATTGACGATGAGTACGTTTAATGGCCGACAACATGATCTCATTGACCATGAGTACGTTTAAAGGCCGACAACATGATCTCATTGACCATGAGTACGTTTAATGGCCGGCATCATGATCGCATCTTGAAATGGTATAATTCGTTGTACGGTATAAAATCAGATGTGCTCAATACTTGCTGATATGCGTAGTGGTTTGTATGTCACCATCCTGGTTATCATATTGACAATATGACGTAAACTTAATTTGACGTAGATTTGTATGAACGATGTTGTTTATGAAGCAAAAGACGCTTACTCTACCATAACACCTGGTCATATTGTACTTGTTAATGACCTCCGACTTATGGTAATCTTTTACCCTCTAACACATGAAATGACATTGACCAATTATATCACTGCCATTGGAAACAGACATAAGAATGTTAAAACGAAACCGAGTAACCAAATCCCACGTGAAATGCCAGTAAAATGCTTAGATAGAAGGATGTCCAGTTTGGCGTCGAAATAAGCTATGTGGGCAAGCTAAAGCCTTATTAAATTTAATGAATTTGAAAGGGACTTATTCTGAGGTTCACATGAGATTAGCAACAGGTGATACATACCTACGGGACACCTTGTTTAAACAAGTAAATCCTTCGAGATCTTTTTGCAGTCCCCCATGAAATGTTGTGATGGAGGAGCCCGCAGTACAATCTGTCGGATGCAGGTGGCAATATATATAGGGAGTCCGCATAAGGAGCAGAGGTAACACAGTTTTAATCTTCTACTTTAAGTTGGTCTGGTATTAGATGGTAAGCCATGTCACGAACTCTGGTTACCATAGTCACAGTACGGGAGTTTGGAACATATAATGATTCTGTTTCCGATAAGGGAATGCAAGACATTCCTGTACATACTGAGGATCCGTTTCAATTGTCTTGTATGTTAACAAATAACACAGGTAATCAATGCAATGACAGAGTCGTTTTCGTTTTTTGGTCCAAAAGTTTGACCGTTTTTTTCAAGATAAAAATGACAGACATAGTGATCTTATCTTACTTTCTGGTGAGCCTCGACAAAACCAAGTCCTCTATTAATATCTTAAGATCCGTCAAGATTGATGCCTGAACTGTTACATTTGACAGACAGTACAGCTAGGCCCCGGATAACCTGGCGTGATTCAGTGTAAACATCAGATGTACCTAAGACCAATTCATTACACGTGTTCAAACGAGATGAAACAAGGGAAGGCATCAATGTCTTACTTGAAACTATGGAGACAATTGATATGGTAGAACAGCAACATTCAATAGCGTTTTCTCAGGCCTGTTGAATCATCGAAGCGTATATATACACCTTATCAACGTTCAGCTGGACTAAACAAAGCACTTAATTGGAAGCAATCTTTAGCTGAAGAGTCTTGTGTGCTAACAATTAGGTGGAAAACAATTATCTTTTCCCCGTCAGTTAGACAGGAGGTCAGACTAGGATATATCGTGTCCTGGTTGTTGTTTTGGTCTTAAAACCAAGAATATCTATGTTTCATTGGCGTGGCAAGGCTGTGGATGCGACGCCAAATCTCTCATGGCTGGGTTAGATATAGACACATGCTTTCTTCATGTCTCTGTTCCGACCCCTGTTGAACGCCGACGTATTGATATTGTCGACAAGACCAGTATATCGTACGACAATACCCTGTCGGCAGTTGTATGGACACTGATACCACCATCACGAGGCAACCCGTTATTTTTGTACTCTACGTGTTTGGCGAGTATTCCATGGTCATTTGACGTCGAATGCAGCAAACATGATTTGACAACTTTGACAGCTGTTTTAGGATTCCTTGTCCATTTCAGACTTCTCCACCACTTGTGTTACACAAACCTTGAAACACAACAGAACCTTACATCCAGTCAATGAAATGTTCATGATTGAGGATATCAAGGGTAGTAATTCTTAAGACATTATTCCGTTAAAGTGGATCCAGCTAGCCTGCATTCGATGGAGAAATTTAGTTTTTCTTATAGTGTTTAATTGTTGTTTTGAGTTGTGTCAAAAGGTTCACCATCGGAATAGATGCCTTTCAGTTATATATGTTTGTCTGAAGAATTTCTAGATAGTAGCATCCCTGCTTTCCCAACCTGATGTTCACGTGTCGCATTTACTTCGATCAGTTTGATTGGTTGATTGACTATATGAAAGTTTTATGGTTGGCACCATGATGATGGATATTCTATTTCTTGTGCAACATGAATAACTCGATGTGCTGCAAATCTTCATCAGTTGAATCTTTATAGAATGGAAAGCAATGACACTCCAGACATTACTACATTAGCCGATAAAGAGTTTTTCTCGTTATCACATGTCGACTACCGAAGAACGAAACATGTTGATGAAAACCAGAGCACATTTTTATGGTCTACATTGGGAAGTATTGTATTCTAAAATTGTGTATTTCTTTATGCGATATGAAATCAGACGTGTTCGATACCTAAGCCTCGGGTGGTTTCATTGTCACCACGCTAACTCTCATTTGAGATGGTGACCTAATCCGTATTTGACCTAGATTAGTATCGCGGTTGTCGTCGATGATGAGAATACAGAACATTGCTATTCTAACTGAAATCGATAAAACGAGAATACGACCAGGTGTTCCGGAAGAGTAAGGTCTTTGACGCTATACAAATGTCCGTGGTCGGTGAACGTCATCGTCATAATACCTCACATATTGTGAGGCCATCCATCTCTAAATGACCTAACTTTGTTACAAATCTTTATACAAAGGAAAGAAAAAACATATTCATCAATGTAAAAACAAACTGGTCATCTTTATTAAATAATATGCGAATACAAATTCATATGTGTTTACATAACATGACGGTATCTTTCTGTATTTATATTAATGTTCATGTTTTGATGACGGCCATCAATCACGTGATATGGCGACTATGGCTGCATGTTGTTATATTTGGGTTGGGTGGAGGTAGAGTTTTCTCGACGTCCCGTTAGGTGGCCGGGTCCATGCTGAAATTAGAGGTAAATTATTTTAAGTTGAATAATATCAAAACGGCAAATGAAGCCTTTAGCTTTCCCAAGTACATTGAGAATACAATGTTTCCTTAGTAAAATACTATATCTCTTAAGTTTTGTTTTAATGTAAGTCGATTTTATTTGAAATGTAAATAACTCTGTAGGGAAATTAAGAAATGTTTTTTTTACACTACACATATATATATCGACACAATAGAAGAAGATTAACTCGCCGCACTCCTGGAATACATCGTGGCAAAATTTAAGGCACACAACTAGCTTTTTTTAGTGTTGTCAAGAAAATAACCTGACCAATCGCTAAGCTGATGCATTTTATTCGATTTAGGAAGCACAAGATTCGTTTGATGAATAGCAAAGGATCAAACTAGTTTTTTTGCTTTATCCACAAGATGGCAATTACTGAGCTTTCAATTTTGCCGTGATATATTTCAGCGATGCGGAGAAAACCGTAAGCGTATCACATAAAGTATCGAAGATGACGTATTATAGATATAAGCATAGATTATATTATTATGTATAGTAACTTAATGAGTTACGTACCTGTTGCATCTCTGCATATGTGTTCATGTAACCTGGGGGAAAATCGTGAAAGAAATATATCAGCACCATCAAACATCAACAAATAACATCAACATCATCAACGAGGGGCAACCATGGCAACATCAAATATGGCGCAGCCAGGTTAAAGCATATCATCCGTTTTGCACACTACAAACAGTAGTAGAGTGTTATTGGGGCGAAAATGCTTTCAGACGTTTTGTTAACTGACTTTCCCATTGCCAAATACCCGCTCGGTAGCGAACGATAAAAGTGATCCTAAATTTGCACTATAAACTTGACAAAAGGAAAAGATGTTTTTCAAAATACAATTTTCAGTCGTTTTTTTTCTCTTTAAGATAAGCTTCTTTCCATGTTATATTTATACCAAACTGATGAAACTCATTCTGAAAATAGAAGTTTTGAAAAATAAATGAACTCGGCAACAAACAAGAACGATATTCAGCAGAGCAAGATAGCGTCACCAAAATAAGAGTTCATTGCCATCAGAAAAGGATCTTCTAGTGTCGGAAAACAGATTGTTTTTAACTAGTTTCTCTTTCCTATACATAACTAATGCAATTATAGATACCCTTGTTAATAAGCTAATTTACACTAAACAAAAGTGGGATAAATAACAGTTTCAAGAAATATAGACCAACAACTGATGCAAACAAGGGTCATAACGACAACAAACCAAGTTAACCCAAAGCGGTCTTCACCTTTTAAGAACTAAACTTTCATAAATTTTCGACAAAACATTTGCCCTTAATTAAAGTATTATAAAGTTACAAACTATCTGCCTTTTTAGTGTTATACCTACGCTCTCGGGAGTGCAATTTTAAAAAAGCACAGTCTGCAACTTCGTATTTATATTTAGATAAAAGACACTAAAAGGAACATATCAGACGAGTTACCTACCTTTACATAGTTGATCTGACATGTATGGACCCAAAGCGTCCAGCGATGCAATGTCTGGTATGGTAAAAACACTGTTAGGCCCTGAAGCCAGCATCTTCATTTCTTCGTTAGAGCTCTCTGGACCCATCCCAACCGCGAATATCTTGATACCATCAGCTTTGGCGAGGAACGCCTGGTGTGACAGAATAGTAAGACAAAATATAAAATGTTGTTTAAATGTTAACATGAAATACAATTACGAGATACTACAGACTATTCAAAAATACGAAATAAATTATTTGGGGAATAAGAATCCATAATTTATTTTGTAAGCATAGGAAATCTAGCCAACTCTTATTGTATGCATGCATATACAAGTCTCATTTAACTAAGTTATGATATTTTTTACATTTTGAAAAAAAAAAAAAAAAAAAAGAATGATAAAGTATCATGCTCAAATAAATAATGTCACAGTACCTGTGTGTATGTGTGCATCGGTGAACTAGACAATCTATCGGTGAACACAACCATGTATTTAGCAGCTGTTGGTCTGCCTTGCTGCTTCAGCATCTCTCGGGCGTCATCGATACCTACGGCGATGTTTGTGTCACCTTTAGGGATATTCCATGCTCATGACGTGATCTTTGATTTGCGTCTTACCCTTGAAGGGTTGAAGACCTAATGTGTCCCCTCCAACTTGACTGCCGTACGCTAGGATTCCAATGTTGCTGCTATTTGGGCTCACTTCAAAGTTTTCAATTAGACCAGAAACAAAGAACTTCTGTTTTGCGAATCCCAAGTCGGTAACACCATCTGACCCATCCATGACAAACACGAAGTCTGCTGCAACTCCGTTGCATCCCATACCTGAAAGCGAGATATGTCAAATTAAAAACAAAACAAAAAACGAAAAAAGAACATGGATTCAAATTATACTTATTTTTTGGTGTTGAGGCGGCCATTTCAACAACATCGCGGTTTGTAATATTAATCACCGTTATCAGTCATTGTATATTAAAATACAATAAATTTAATCATATTTTAAAGTGGAAAGCTCTAAGCGCGATAATTGCTAAAATAATATTACCGCTAACAATATAACATGTTAACATTGATATATATATAATACAGTATACATTATAGATCAAAGCTCACCTTCAGAGACGTGTAACGCTGCCAGCAACAGAACCAGTGTATTCAACACGTACATTGTAGACGCCATTACTGAAAAAAAAGCAAAGTTTGTGAACTGTTTAAAAAGTTCACCAGGTGTTGTTGTAATGGAGAACAATCCTCAAAAAATGCGGAATCTCTTTGCCCTTCCAACAAATGATGCCGACCACGGACATTTTTATGGTCGGTATCGTGATCTCATTGGTAAATATTCATATATTCTCATTCCTTTTGAAAGAAACTATCTTGGCTGGTGAAAGGACTTTAACCAATATGAAGCTAAAACCTTTTTGACAATGTGGAGTTGGACGTGTTCGATTCTCGCTAATATGTCTTGTAGCTTCGTTTTCACTCCCCTAGTTCTCGTTTTGAAGGTGTGACTTAACCTGATTTGGCGTAGATTTGTATGGCATATGTCGTCGATGGTTCAAAAGACGCTTCCCCCTCTGAAACTCCTGGTCATATTCTCCTTGCACTTGTTAGAGAGCTTCCATACAAATCTATATTTTGTTAACTTTTTGTGTTCGTTATATTAATTTTGCGTTAGAATTACGATTCGATTATGTTTGTTTTAGCTATGGCTACTATATACAGTGTATATCATAGATAATTGGTTATATCGACTGTTTTCCACCTACATATGTGTGCAATTAAAATTTGAAACACAATCGTGAAACAATTGACATTAAGTAAAACATCTTAAAGCGACCCCGTATTGCCAAAAGCACAAGAGAACCCGAAATGTAAAACAAATATTCAAATATAAAATCAATTTCTCACTAAGGAATTATTCACAGACTGCTGAAGCGAAAATACGCCGTGTTTTCCTAACATACCAAATACACAATACTTACTTTATTGTATCCGTAGTGTAGCTTGTAAGATGGTAGGTCTACAAATGGAAACACAGCACACAAGTTTATATACTCTGTATACTTACTGTGATATGAATCTTTTGTCCATTAGGCCATTACTGAAATAATACTGGGGATACAGATAAATCGTCAGTTAATTGGTAGTGTATTACGTTACATAAGGAATTCCGTGACAGCTGATTCCCACATGTTATGTGAATGCTTGTTTATCACTGAGAATCCATTAGCATAGCATATAATTAAAAGCCATCATCATTTGTTGTTGTATTTATAGTTATAAAACAGTCTAAACTAATATACGATGCGTCTCGATAAGTTAAGGATTTTAATCTAATACAAGTATTATAACGCGTTAACGTATTTCAGTGTACAAATGTCTCGCTACTATATGTATGTAAGTTTTCTTATTATGGATATTTAATAGAAATGTTATCCTTAATTGTTCAAATTGAACATCTTTCTTCGTTGTATGTTCAGTAAGAATCTACTAATTGTTTTAATTTCAATCCACATTTCGGCTATTGATGTTTCATTGTAAGGTTTTTTTGTTTCTTCGTTCTCAAACGACCCCCTACATATTGCGAGGATGTTAAACAGCAATCGAACCCCCACCCTCACATCTTTTACTAAAATTACAAACTGGTTGTGTATGATAATGTCCTATACATTTTTTTTTTTATTAAATCTTGCTTGTACGAAAAAGTCCTAGAAATTCCTTACGGATAAAACCTCGTTTGATGAAACCTATATCTATCAGTTATCATGAATATTGTATAGATTTTAATTGTAATATTTTAAAACCCTCAGTGCGGCCGCACCTTGCTTGTCACCATTAATTATCGACTACACTGCAAGACGTAGAAAAAACCTCTTAATTGTTATAAATTACACGATCAACTGATTCTTAGAAACCTAATATTGAATAGCATTATTGAATGGCAATGAAACCCAATTATTAACTTTGTCTTTAACTGGAAAGGTTGGTTAAGGTTTACGTAGTGCTTGGGTATTAATCAACATTAATTTACACACCTGATTCATATCTCTTTTGTATAGAATAGCGACTATGGTAATGTGTTTAACTACAAACCGATCGAAACAGTATGCATTGATAAGCCAGCCTTTCTCTAAGCATTGTCGAAATGATCTAAATCGCTAAATTTAATTTGTGATACTAAAAATACATTATTTATATATTTTAGCCAAACTAAGGTAAACTTGTGTAATATATAGGACGATCAGATTGATTTTTCGTGTTGACGTTTTCATGGAATATGTATGATAGGAAATTTCATTTATGCGTAGGTATGTCAACCAGCTTTTGACGTATATATATATCATGTAAACTTGAAATGGTCTGCAAAATGTAACATTACACATTGATTACAAATGATTCCCAGAATACAAGCCATTTAGGAAGACAATAGCGAACAGTGAAGAAAAGGGTCTTAGAAATAATGGTGATTAATTTATGTTGTAAAACATTGTATCAATTTCCCTTTTGAAAATATCGATTCGTTTGCAATCAATATGCTAAACAAAGTTCAACACGATATGCCATTCTGACAGGACTATTTCTGGATGTCATTAGGCTTTGTTTATATTTGATGTATTGATGCAAAACCTGACTGGCCTTTGTATGTACTTTGAACAATGCCTAAACGCTTCGATGGTTTCTTTTTCAATACTTGGCATTATATCAATCAATGCCGCCTCTGTATTGTAAACAGCACATTCCGACCTTTCACAAACAGACTCTCAGATTGATAATATTGTTTCAACTTGTCCGTAAAAGTATTATATATTGGCGTTTCTCTGGGAACGGTGTTGACAGGTCAAGACCTTCTGTCACATATCTAAAAAATGTATTCTATTTCCATTATGCATTGTCTCGTACAAGTAAGAGGTAGTCGAATGACATGAACATATCTAATAACTCTCCACAAATGCTTATAAATATGACGTACCAGTGATGATAATGCAATTACGAATCGATATTCTTATATATATACATGTGATGTTAGATGTTTTTTTACCATGTCGATCCAATATACACTTTGCAACTTGAAATCAAGGACACCTACGGTATTTACATACCCCAGTTTATGATAGTACAAGCAAGTACTTTTCCCCAGTATTAGGATTCCCGAGAAAAATGTCGAGTACTAATGATGAAAGAAGAAGAAGAAGAAGAAAAAGAAGAAGAAGAAGAAGAAGGTTTCTAGAGAGATGCAGACTGATGAAGAAAACATGGAAACTATGACAATCCCATTGGAAATTATTCTTTTTTCTTGTGAGATATAAAGACAGCCGTGTTCGAGTTTTCTTGTTCCATTGGTTCCATTGTCACCGCCATAGTTCTTATTTCCAGAATGCGACTGAACCCTCATTTGAAGACTTTTTATATCATGTAATGAATAACTTGCACAATTTGTTTGTATATTGCTTGTTTTTAAAATAACGTTTTTCTTTAAGAAATTACACGCTGTTTTTGTGATACTGTTGACGAGTTTAATCTAATTTACCAAAGGAGTAGGTGCATTTAGGGTCATTTTTGGCCCCATCTTTGATTTAATTGAATTACATACCAGACTAACAATGACATATGAAATTTATAAAATATGGAGTTTCAAACAATTATGACATAAGGTTGCCTAGCAACAGGCCTGGTAACGCACCTATTACATTTGCTCATTTTAATGGTGAAATTCTACAGTTTTTCTTTAATTTTATATCTTAAAGTTTGTCAATCAATGATTAAACTTGAAAATATGGTTATATTTTATTCTATTGTAAACTTTAATGTAATAATGTCTAGGTTACCTACATGTAGATCTAGTTTTTACCCTTGTAATACATAGCAACCAATTTTTCTCCATAGCAACAGCAAGACAATTTCAATGAAATGGGGAGATAAATGATTGAATGTTACAAGAATCTTAATTTGATTAAGATCTCTTTGTTAATACCCTTGATATCCTTATCCATAATTACATCTTAATTAAAAGTATTGCCCCTACCAGAGAAACCTGGGAGACTAGTTTTTCTGTCTGCCCATCTTGTACAGACATGCATACACTGTATATGTATTCAACTGTGTATATCATAATACCAAAGTCAGTCAGCACTCAAGTGACTTCACTCCTTTAGGGATTTTGATCAAACTCAACACAGTGATATGGGACCATAATATATTATCCAGTTTTCAATTTCAGAGCTTTTGTATCAAGGTCACTGTTACTAGTTTAAACAATATCTATTTATTTATATTCAATACAAGTGTACATATACATTGCAAATTGTACATTGGTGAGGGATCTAGAAACAAGCTAAAGCTTATATTAATCCATTTCCCTCTAAGGTTCGGCATATTGGTGATTAGTATGGTGGTCGAAATACAAATACTGTTTCATAATAATAAACAAAAAATAATTATTTTGACAAAAAGGTAATTTATGGTGAAAGGTGATTAACGGTGGTGGAATACAAATAAATCTATGTTATAGCAATCTAATTGCAGAAAAGAATAATTGGATATACATGTATAATTATGTAAATTATTTATGTTAATTAATGATGTCGATGGGGATGTGGATAGATTACGATGAAGCTAAGTAGTTCATAAATATTTAGTCGAACCTTTTGGAATGTAATATAAAATTCTGTACAGCTTCAATTATTATTTCATTTTCTTCATTTGACAAATCTGGGTTTCCTGATAATAGAATGTCAGTATTCAGATCAAAATTTAAACTAAAAATAAACTGATTACGTTGATTAATAAATTTTTCACTGTTACTGTTTTTAGAAGAGCCTGTAGGGGACGCGTTGCTTAAGCAATACGCAGTGTGCTTATTTTAGGATAACTGTGGATTTATCATTCTTTCAGAACTGACTGGCAGATATGTTACCGCCAAATACAGAAATCAGGTTCAATTTATGACCCATGTTTGGAATATCAATTGTTGAAATTAACTCTCTTTTCTTTAATTCTGCTACTAGTTTATCTGTGACTGCAGAAATACATGTACTGTTTCAATACATAGCCAGATCAGTTCCATGTTAATTAAAATGCAAAGTTTGTTCAACCTGCTGAACACCAACAATATTGGATGAATAATATCTTTATGTATACATTTAATATTACTGTATTTTACCATTACCAGTTGCATGCACAACTGAGCTTGAATGAACTTTGCATTATGAAAGAGAAATGGAATATTACAAACAAGTTATACAACATTACACAAACATTTTAATTTGAGACCATAACTGTCTATTTCATTCTATCCAATACCACAGAAACATCACTTTAATAGATTGGGATCACATTCACTCATACTATAACAATAGAGTCCTTCACATTCACCCATACTATAACAATAGAGTCCTTCACATTCACCCATACTATAATAATAGAGTCATTCACTTCACCCGTGGATACTATAACAATAGAGTCCTTCACATTCACCCATACTATAACAATAGACTCCTTCACAAATACTTTGATAGGTAGTGACAGTATCAAGCTTTAGTGTTATAATAAAAAGATATAAGAATTCCTGTCATCTTTACGGTATTCATTCTCAATTGTTAGACTCTCAAATTACTACGTACACATCTGGCTTGTATACGAAGTTAAAACCAGTTTTACACAGTGTTTGTAGTCTTAATTAAACAAATACACTGTATCAAATTGATTTACTCGTGTGCACCAAGCACTAACATATATGAACACACACACACTGCTCCATAATCTGGTGTTTAAACCATATTTAAACTATCTGGTACATGCATTTTAAGCTAACATTAGCAATATCATGACAAGGAAACCTGTGGAGATTACATTATTTAATATATAATGTCTAATTTAACTATTTCTCATATCACTTGCACCTAGTGTACATCATTATCTGTTTACAGCTGTACTTCCTATTTGAAGAAACAGGTTGCTGATCCCCAAGCTTGGTCCTTTTATTGCACAAAATGCAAGGGTAACTCTTGGGACCAGCCCCAGGCATTTCTGAAATAAACAAGTTTGTAATTTAGTTTACTTACCTTCATCAAATATTTGTACAATTATATGTAAATGATATAGATACTACATAAGTCTGCCTGTATCTACATGTATCTGTATCTTAATTAAAGATCTGTTTATTTGAAATAACATATCAATATGATTTGAAGAGGTATCAGTATTTAGAAGAAAACAGAGAAATCTTTATCTTCATTAGAATAGAGATTTCAGTAGCTTGATTAGTTATCAGCATTTGAATACAAAATGAATAACAGATATCTGTGTTTGCAAACAAAGATATTTATAGTTGTTGGGGAAATAAAGATATCTATATATGAAATGCAGAAACATCTACTTACAGGGCATCCAGTAGACCCTTGAGAGTATGTTTTTGACTCCCCAAATTGAGATCTGACTCTTGGGTTTGAAGGGACATGTCTATTTGACATGTTTTGACCCTTCAGATTAATGAGAAAAGGTGATTTGACTTCTGAAATTGCTAAAAGTCAAGGGTCAACTGGATGCCCTGTACTTAAATAGATAATTTTGATACATTTATTTGGATAGAGATATCTAGTCGACCGGGGTTCGATTGCCAGATGTTCCCCCAACCCAACCCTCACACAGTAAGAACCCTCGCGCTCTTCCATCGTTTCCATCTTGACCAACACGCGTTATTGATATAAGTTGATAAAACTCGTTTCGCAATTGTTGTAAAATAAATTAAATTTACATTTTACACATTATCATGTTATCGGTATGTAGCAAGCAACCAAATAATCCTATATTGCTAATCGTCGTGGTTATCTTTGTCACAACTCTATAACTTTTTCTTTTGACCTAATTGCAACGCAGACCGATCGTAAGTCGGAAACAATGATAACTGAAATACACAATGCCAGAAATAGGGAGGCTAAGACTCCAAGGCACGCAGACGTGGTCCTGCTGTCATTAGCACAGGTAAGGCGACGCCTGATCCTGCTAAGGCCAGACTTATTAACGGCCAATTTCGAGTGTAGAATTGATACCTTCTTGTGGATGTCTACTTCGTACCCTGATGGATAGTTGATACATTTACAGTGACACAAGTTTGCAGAAATAGTACTTAGATTGTTCAGAACCATTGTCGTCGGTGATGTCGGTGACGTATGTGTTGTCGATGAAGTCGACGTCATCATTGATGACATTGTTGATGACGGCATTGTCGATGACGTTGTTGATGTCGGCGTTGTTAATAAAGTCAGTATTGTTGTTGATGTCGATATTGTCGATGACATTGTCGATGTCGGTGTTGTCGATGGCGTTGTTGATGTCGGTGTTGTCGATGGCGTTGTTGATGTCGGTGTTGTCGATGACGTTGTTGATGTCGGTGTTGTCGATGACGTTGTTGATGTCGGTGTTGTCGATGGCGTTGTTGATGTCGGTGTTGTCGATGACGTTGTTGATGTCGGTGTTGTCGATGACGTTGTTGATGTCGGTGTTGTCGATGGCGTTGTTGATGTCGGTGTTGTCGATGACGTTGTTGATGTCGGCGTTGTTAATAAAGTCAGTATTGTTGTTGATGTCAGTGTTGTCGATGTCGTTGACGTCGGTGTCGTTGTTGATGTCGATGTTGTTTCTGTAAGCGCAGCGCACTGAACATCTATCCCACTGTTTCCATTATTAACATTGTAAACTGTGCCATCTACAAGGGCTGAAATAAACAATAAAAAACTCCTTCACTACATTAAACTTAAACAAATTGTTGTATATTCTGAAGTAAATTTCATATTAGCCTACTGTGAAACACTTTAACCTAATAAGACAATAAAACACCCTAAAACTGCAGGCAGTAAGGGGCGCTATGGATAAACATCTTCGGTCCTCTAGACTGTTATGGTGACTTGACTATTCTATAGCTGACTCTTCGACCCATCTCCCATAGAAAAGAGCAGTCTTAAAATTATGTCATTAGCATGCTTTACAGAGGCAAGACACGTGTGACCTTACCAGTATTATATCAATTTATCAGTTTAAAAAACTTTTAAATATGCATTTAAATGACATCAGATTCGAAAATATTAATTATGCCTATTTTAATGCTGGTACCAGGAAAAACAATATACTTCTTTGTCAATTAAGAAATAATGTGAGTAATCTTAACTCTGACTTACACAGAGATCATCTTTCTGAATCTCCAGTATGTACATGTGGAAACGCCCATGAAACAGTAGAACATTTTTTCTTAACTTGTAGTAAATATGAGGAACCCCGAAGAATACTAAGAGAAAAATTATTCAACTTTAATCATAATCATTATAATTTAAATATATTTTTGTCTGGCTGTGAAACTTGTAATAAACTAACTAACTTAAATATATTTGATAATGTCATTGAGTTCATTAGAGCCACCAATAGATTTTTACTATAGATTAAACCCCATTATTGTTCTGCGATCTGCAATTTCTTTCTTTCCTTATTAAGCCCTATATATGGTCACCTACCCCTCCCCCCTTTTTTCCGATTGGCATGAAATTTGTAATACTTAACATATTATAATAATATATTCCAAGTATTACATATGAAATATTACATAGCTCTGAATCAAATCAATTGATTATGAAATAAGTAAGGACAATATCAGTCCACTAATACCATTCTACTAAATTTCTTTTCTTCCATATTCTACAATATATTTGTCCATGACTGAATATAGTATCCATGACTTAATCCCAAAACTCATGGGTGGATGACCAATGGCTCGTAAGCCAGTATGGACTTTTTAGGTCTGTATCCCATGGGTGGATGGATTACGTCTTGGATAATGTATTCTAAATCCTCCAAAATTTATACAAATTGAAAATACATTTAAGACAAGCCAACTTTAATTAATAATAATCATAGAATTGTCCTTACTACTCAAATAACATATTCATACCATATTATATTATATATGTACTAAGTAATATCTTTATTGCATTGGAATTACTTAATTCTATTAAATTAGCAATTTGATATAATTATATATGTATATACACTTTGTTACAAGGAGATAACTTATATAGGCATATGCCTGTTGTTAAATCCTTTTCTTTATTGAATAAAATTTTGTGAAATTAAGACACGTTTTCGAAAGCTCGTTTATACAATTTACACTCGCTGTTTGCGTTCATGATGAAATATAGGATTGTTTAGGACAATGAAAAACATTTAATACTATTATGGTATATATTGATATTCTATCACTATTCTAGGTAAATATAACATGTAACACGATACGATCTACATCAGATACAATAACTGTGCTTTTGTGACCAACACACCTAGGTATATCAAGAATTTTCACTGAAAATGTTTAATACCTAATTATTGTTTCTTGAGTTTAATCGAAATTTCCGGTCAATACAATACAAATTTTTTGTTTTCTTTTTTTTTAAAGTCTTTCTCCGACAACTTCTGCAACTGGAAAATTGCTCATTTGAAATCTCCAAATTATGGACTGCGGAAATTGAAACAACAAGAACAGCGTAAAGGTGACATTGTTTTTGAGGGAATAAGGTATGTCTAAAATACGTTTGAACATACCTTCAAAGCATCCACTTGGGTAAAGCACATATCCGGAATCAGTTTGTTGATTAGAAGGGTCCTCGAAGTATAAGATACCGTAGTTAATGTAAATATAACACCTTTGAGTTGTCGGGTTATATGCATAGGCAACACATTTGGCGTTGGTGCAATGTATGTCACAGGCGGACAAGGTCACAGTAATATACAACTCGTCCTCTATGCCGGCTCCACGTTTGCTGTTGATTGGGGTCTGATTACATGGGTCAGCTGTGGTACAGGAGAAAGGTATTTTAGTAAAACCGGTACCAAACAACATGCGAAAATATAGGGAGGCAGCATACCTCACCGGTTCCTACCAGATTTTGGCAACGCATGCGCACCGCGATGAAACTGAAATCACTTCCAAAAAAATCTTAACATTAGTAACGTCTAGTACACATGTGTTTAGTGTAAAATAGGACCTAAATGACATGTGCGATACTATCGTAAATATTTTAATGTGTGTACGTTTATACTTCCAGAAATTTACTCATTAAAACCACAAAATGCATGAAGCTGGAGTTTGTTATCTGTTAAAATGAATATTTTGGTTCGGACTCTCGACGTCCCCTGAATTTCCGTTTCTTATTCCCTTAATATTTCAGCATTGATTTCGTAGAGACAAAGCCTATTTTGTTACCTTTTTCGATTGAAATGAACGGTCGGTACAGATGACCGGTATTGCTGTGCATTTCAAATTCTTTAAAGACTACATAAATGCGTAATATTCCCGAGAATACATTGAAACTTCTTGTTGGATTGTGGTGGGTGGGCGTTAGAGTATGGTAAGAAAGAGCTGTGTTGTCACATTTCTTGCATTTATCGCAATTTCGCCATTCAAAAGTTCGTAATTTCGCAAGATAGACCAGGAAGGCAACTGAGGGTATTCAGTCTATCACATATGTGATTATAGTGAATCTACGAAGGATTTCCATCTTTATAAATGAAATAAAAAACGAATTACAAGTTTTAAGCAATCTCTAATTATAAGCCCATCATACGTAGTTTTTCAGCCTAGCTTATAATGTAGAAGTAATACACTATTTAAAACGCAGACTTTTACGTGGTCACGTTACAATAAATGCTGTGCTGAATTATGTTAATAAATCATTAAAAAATGATTCCGTTAGATTCCATACACTTACCTACTTCCGTTTGACATATGTAGTATTTATTGGCCGAACATGGAGAGGTGTGCCAATTTTTGTCAGCACTCTTTTTGTAAATGCACTCTCTTGACGTGGGGAACTTTGGCTCGCTTGGATGCCAGTCACTATAGTCATTAGCATTGTCCATTAGTATACAATCGCTGTTCCAAGTGTATATAGGATCACCACCAGTATTGCTAGTTCCAGTAAACCCAAGACCAATCCAAAAATTTTCGTTCCTGAGAAAATGAGTAAGTTAATGAACATTAAGAGCATCCTCCACTGTGTGAACAAAGTTTAAAGCAACATCTTCTTTCCATCATTTTTATTTCAATTCCGAAATCACTGAGTTTTAAACAATAAGTAGTTTATGAGTAGTAAAAACAGCTTCTGGTTTAGTAAAGCTTAAATCAGCTTACAATTTAGCAAAACAAACAACCGCACAAGATTCAGAATTTGTTTTGTTTTGGTTTATTTTGTTTAACGTCCTATTAACAGCCAGTGTCATTTAAGGACGTGCCAGGTTTTGGAGGTGGAGGAAAGCCGGAGTACCCGGAGAAAAATCACCGGCCTACGGTCAGTACCTGGCAACTGCCCCACGTAGGTTTCGAACTCGCAACCTAGAGGTGGAGGGCTAGTGATAAAGTGTCGGGACACCTTAACCACGCGGCCACCGCGGCCCCCGTGTCTCAGAGACTTTCGTGAGTCTAAATAGTGTAACAGTAGAAACCGCGGATTCAGGAAGTATGGAGCAAGAGCAAACTAAATCATGGAAGAATATCTGGTTTGTTGAAGCATCAAAAAATGGTTTAGTTAATCATGAAACAACCTCTGGTTAAGTGAAGCGTGAATCAACCCGTTTTTACAGAAGCATGAGGCAACCTTTCCTTTATTGTAACATTTTGTGGTTTGACAATCATGTACTGCTTTGGTGATGTAGCACTATTGAATCATGAGGAAACATCTCATTTTAGGATTAAACAATTATAGCAAATTAAACATAATTCTTATCAGTCGTATTAAAAGTACAAAAATCAAAATACACGTACATGTACATGCAATTACAATATGATGAAGCATGTTAATCGCTTGGTTCTAACACTCGTAAAACAATAGTTAAATCCAATACATAGAAAAGAAATATCAAAACAATATTATGCTTTTGGATTCGTTTTTTGCCGATTTATATATTGATGTACGTTTTGCTAATGTAAGATGCACATTACTGATGAATGATCAGTTATGAAATTTGATTACTGATTTGCAATGAGTGCTGAATTTATGAAACGTTGTTCTAAAGTTGTAACACACTAAAAAAACAAAAAAACAAAAAACAAAAAAAACAACAAACAAAAACAAAAAATCTTTCAATATTTACAATAGTGAAGTATTGCAGTGTCTTACATACAGGTACCCTTGTGATGCCCAGGGTTCCATTGCGGATAATGCTACAACTTCGGCAGAAACAGCGGCTGATTCGTCCTTATATAGATAGCCTCCCTTCATATTGCACACCAAAGACGCTTCATTCCATGTCTTCTCTACTGTCATAAATGTGAGTATCCGCTTAATTCCAGCTATTAAAAAACAGCCAATGAAAATGTCGATAACCATTTCAAAATGTTGAATCTCCAACAAAGACTAATTGTGGTCGGTTGAAAATATATTTTTTTCTTCAAAATCAAAGGTACATACTAACGCTCTTACCATCATCCAAAAGTTTGAGAGTCTCTTTTTTATTATATCAATTAGAATAATATGGATGACTAAACAATTAGTTGTACACTGTAATTGTTTTTTTATCATTTTGTTTGTGTAATTTTGATTTTAGATATATTTCTATATCATTAATGGTCTTTTGTACATTTCTGTGAGAAGCACTTTTTACCATCTCGGCAATAATTAAATATAAAAAGATCTTACGAAGTCTGAAATTTAAAATAATTGGCAGGTAAAGGGCATCATGATTCTGAGGGACTTGAAGATCCCCAGTTGCGTGGTTCGACGCTCGTGGCGGTTTGTGTAATTCGTGAAGCTGAGAAACTAAGCTGAAGCTGAACCACCAGCTACCACATGAGACATCGCCTCAAAATGACCCTGGCTGCTCATGGGCCAATAAATCTAACAAACAAACACATATTCTGATTTCAGAAAATCTGACATATGTAAGTGGTTTTACCAACCCAACTGCGGCTAGCATTTTTTGAGGATATTGTACCTTTATAGCAGTTGCTTCTATGGTTTAAAGGGTGGAACCATATTATGTTTGAATTTGTTTTTATTAGTATAATTTTTGTGTTTTAAATCATGAGCATGACTCCAGTGTATACAATGCATTCTAATGTCATTATTTTGGTGACCATTTTCATTTAAACCTGCGGTATGGATTTTTTGGTATGAGTGTAGAGCATAATTGATATAATAATTTAAGTACACTTAATTTTGTTCCTTCGCTTACATGTAACCCGTAACTTAAATAGTAGCGTGTAGCTACATGAGGTTAAAAGCTAATAACATCTTCAGTAGAAGCTTAATCTGTTGTTAGTTTGCTTAGCATTAGGTTGAACAGTATGAGTGGTGTACGTTAATTTGAATTGCTATATATCCTGCCAATTATCACATCCCTTAGGAACATTCTCACGCGAGCGTTCTTTGTAAGAATCGTATAGCTTACATATTCAGTGAAGAAACAGTATTAGATTAATTTTAATGTTTGCTTGCCTGTTAAAATTGGCACTATATTTGCCTCATTATGCATAAATGAACATGCGTGTTGTATGTAGAATGCATATCTATTAGAATACACCACAGAATTTGAATACAATTAAGAAATAGCAATTTGCTTTCAAAGGTGTCTTTATCAACTTGCGCTAAATTGATCATAAAAAAAAATAAATTAAATAAGCATAACAAGAAGTAAGATGTAAGCAACAGGCCATTTCCCATGTCTCATGGGAAAATAAATTGAACCGGGAAAATATAGAATTTCAATATTATTTTAAGAAGAGAGATATATTCCTTTCTAAGTTGATTACATTGATAATGTGATCAATCAATTAACAGTTGAGGGGATGTCAGCAAGATCAAAATTGAAGGTAATGTGGCAAATTGTAATTGTTCAAAATTTAAGGTATTTTACTTAAAATATCAATCATTGAGAACACCTATTGAAAAAACGAAGTAAAAATTATAATTGAATTTCTGTCTTCAAAAATATTCTCAAATAATTGTTGGCGGGGTCTTAACAAAATAGATACTGAAATCTGAATCTGAATAATTATATTTGAAGTTCGATCTGCAAAAATGTCTCTTTAGTTTGAGATTGGTTTGGCTTTTAAAACATGCTACATGTATATGTTTAAAATGGATAAAATAACAAACTTTTTCAATTTCACATTATCTAAAAAATATGTTATATCTATTTTGATATTGTGTGTAATCTAAAGACTGAAACTTTAACCCTTAAACCCATAAGAAATGGACAGAGAAAACAAAATGCCTTCCAACCCTGACCAAAATAGCTCGAAGAAAAGTGACAGGTAAGTAACACTGAACTTTGAAATAATTACCTTGTATTGGCTCACCAATCCAAAAATAAACTTTTAGGTTTCCCTACCTTTTTATATTTCGGAATAAATGCCATGCAGTGTAACAATTGTCTCTTTTGTACCAGATACAATTGTAATATATTACTTACATGTGGTAAAGGTCTGGAATAACAGAAATACCATTAACACTGCCAAGCAACGTCCCATTCTGACCTATCAACACAAAACACATTGATTTACTATTTTTGTATTAGTTCAACATCACGAAAAGAAAATATTGTAGTGTTAACAATGGTTAATGCAAATCAAACACAAAAATATAAATAAAAGAAGATTATTTTTGATTTCATACTAGGCTGAGTATATTGAGCAGGTAATGTAGACGTTGAAAAGCCCTTTAGTTTTACATATAAGTGTATTGTGATGTTTTTATCTTTAAACAACAAAACCTTTATTGACCATGTCGATCTGCTGCAAACTGTAGAACTTGGAACCAAGAACACTACAGACTCTTATCCGTCGCTTACCCTGATCTTTATTTACGATGTAACCATCAGAGATAAGTTGCAATTAAGCTGCGTGATGATTTCAATTTCCTAATTGTTAACTTTCCATGTCTAGAAAGTAACACCCAGCTCACCCTACCCACAGTGTTTTCCTGTTTGTTGATATGATATTCAGGGGCTTGTTCTCGTTATCACGATCTCCATGACGGAAAAAAAATCAGGATGGATGACATTTTTGTTCTCGTGCCCTGTTCGGGTGACTGTTGCTTCAAACAATCAATGCGTCTTTATGTCGGATACATTTCCGATACATTACTACGTGAGCTCATGTGTGTCGCCATACAACGAAAATAAAAGAGTTACACAGTATATATTTAGATTACTCCTCGAAGCATTACCAGTCCGTAACATGAAGTCTAATATCAATACCATGTTTCCGCGATGTTTAACCAACTGGAATGGTATGGTTCATTTACAATTAGGTTTAAGTACATAGATGGCGAACACCCAGTCTAAAAACTCAAGTTTCGTATCGACAACAAAGCTAAGCGGATTATATACTGTACCCAGAGAGATTGGTTTTCTCTTTGGGCTCGATACATTGGTTTCTCCCACGCGTATGTTTAAGATACAGTACAGGTGAACTCGATAAACATGAAAGTGCAATTACTTACATTGTAGATCAATATTATCGACGCAGATCTATTTTGTGAAACTTACCTGATCGATTTCGTTTAACAGACGTTTGACTTCAATCACCCTTTTTATTAAAATAATTAAAAAATAGATAAATAGGAAAAAAAAGAATAAATAGATAAATTATACAAAAAAAATATATACGAACTATCACGGACTCCAAATATTCGTCGACTTTCAAAAGGTTTATTGTTTTAATACTCTAAATAGAATATATTTCAACAATTAAGTTAAGCAAATTTCGATCAACGATTTTGTATTGATCCATACAAGAACAATAAGTATTCATTAACCGTACAGTAGAGCACTCCTGGAGTTCCACATCATACCACTCACGAAAAGTCATTAAAACTATTTTACATGTAAAATATGCTTTATCAGCAAATCACCAGAACCAGAGACTTCTATACGTCTCTGCCAGAACAGAAGGCTTAAAGTGGTTTATCAAAGGGTAAAGTTCAGTATGGTATCGACATTTGGAATGGACGGCTGCTTCTTAGCGGTTCATCAAAACTATCACTTCCATACAAAACTTTATTCTTTGATAAAACCACCAGAAAGATACTTTAATCTTTATATTAACTGTCCATATTTGAAATTTTTAAGCTTAAACATTTGCTCAATTACAATTTAGAATGCCCACTGAGTCTGAATCGAATAATATCGTTTGGTTTTCACAAACTCTTGAAATACCCGTTTCATGTCAGAATTCTCGTCAATTCATCAGTTAACAAGTAAATAAATATAGTTTTTCCCGAAAGGATACTAAAATCACTTTCTTATTTCGTTCTTAATTTCATATGGCGTTAATCAAATGAATTCTAAGCATATGTACAGTATGACGCTGAAAAACCTTTCTCGCAGTTGTAAACATTACGCAACAGGATATTAAAAGTAGTTGTGACGCGTACCATGCATTCAAACCAAAGGCGTTCTTGACTGACAGAAAAATGATTATATTAAACTTCAATTGCGTAACATACGTCCACCGTTAAACAGTTAGAATTGAACGCATAGCTAGAAAACATGGATTCTTTAAGCATTCCAAATGGAAATATGACATGATGGTCGACTAGGTGTGTTTATTTCAGACGGATATGACACAATGGTGACAGCAGGACAAGTCGTATGAGGAACATGTGGATTACTGCAGTAGTCCTAACACAGGTACATGAAGCATATCGGTATTTGAACTTATTAAATAAGATAATTCCCATAGACATACTGTAGTCATGAAGGATGTATTTGGATATTCGTGGAAACTGATAGGCTCTAAATGAGGAACTAAACTGCGCCTCATCGTTGCCATAACAGCCGATCCCGACTAAGATCTCGAACGTATTGACGAAGAGAATTTTAGGGTATGGTGCGTATAATTTAGTCACCAAAAAAATATCCCACATTAGCACATCACATATCAATCTCCAATAGGTAACACATTTTCTTACCTTGACCAGGGATATCCGGAAATTTCCGGTGTGAGATTTTCTTGTCTCACCCTACAGCAATTGCATTTCGTCACGTAAACGATTCTAAGACGTCACGTCGACAATTCAACCACGTCATGTCAACTTTTCCTTGCATTGATGTACATATATATACGAGGGTAAACAGGGTAAGAGAAAAATAATCATTCACCCACATGGTAGTTAGAAAAGGGAATATTAACCCTCGGGATAAGACAATTAAGCTGCCAAACACGAGGCAACTTTAGAATCTTCTCCCTCGGGTCGAGATTCATCTGTCTCTTCCCCAAAGGGGTGAACGACTCTATTATTCCCTTCTTTGAGTCATAAGGAAATTGAAACATTTACATACGAAAAGCAAAACAAAACATGAACTCAGGAAGAAATACAAATCAACAAAATCAGAAGTTGACAAAGAATAAATAGATAAATAAAAATAAGGAACGCATATCTAGACTACGTAAAAATTGACCTACCGGTAGATAAACCCAGCATAGCATCACCTAGCAAAAAACAGCAAATCCCCAAAAAACGTTATCATACATAAAAACGAAGAAAAGAAAATAGACATCATATGCACTGCAATTATACTGAACGAAATTTTTTAAATCTGCCTTCACAACAGAACAGGATTGTTCCATACCAGACAAAGGGCCTTCTCCACACCCTCTCATGTCTGGAGTACACATTACACAACAAGGTGCCAGTCACTACTAAAACAGTAACCCACACAAATCAGCAGGACCTGATAATATATACGGTAGGGTATTTAAAGAGTTAGTGACATCACAGCACCTATTTTCACAAAATTCTCCACCCACTCGTTCGCTACTTTGCTTGTTTGTTTTAGTTTAACGTCCTAATAACAGCCAGGGTCATTTAAGGACGTGCCAGGTTTTGAAGGTGGAGGAAAGCCGGAGTACCCGGAGAAAAACTACCGGCCTACGGTCAGTACCTGGCAACTGCCCCACGTAGGTTTCGAACTCGCAACCCAGAGGTGGAGGGCTAGTGTTAAAGTGTCGGGACACCTTAACCACTCGGCCATCGCTACATGAACACTACCATCAGATTGAAAACACGAAATTGTCAACCCGGTATACAAAAATTGAGACAAGTACAACCCGGCAAATTGCAGACTGATGTCACTAGCCCGCAGACTTATGAAACATATCACCACAAGCGTCGAAATGATACACCTGGTGACAACTTTATATAAGTGAGGACAAGTGCAAAAATGGTCCCAGGACAGACAGTATTGGAAATGTCTGGTGATGGTCTTATGTGCGATGTTGCACGAAGAGGATTAAGTAAGTATTGGAAAGTTTAGGTTAAGGAATGTTCTCAAGTTATGGAACGTTGATGACACTGGGGTCAGATCCTATGAAACGCACCTCACCACATTCGTAAAAGGACCTCTCATCAAACAACACCAATAAACAGACAGACTTTTGACAAAGTCCCACATAAATGACTAGAGTACAAACTCAAACACTCCCATCAGCAGTTCTTGGGGTCAAACCATCAGATGAAATACAAGAAATTTCTTGAGTCCATCAAAGAAACTGTTTTGGCCCCATCCTGTTCTTCATCTTCATCAATGATTTTGACACGAATACAAGATATACAGTACACTAAGACTCTTTGCAGAGGACGGCATCATATACAAGATAATAAACAACAAAGGCTACACATTAAAACTACAACATAGTCTTGACACAGCAGGACAATAGGACTGGCTGATGAAATTGCATCCTGACAAATGTTAAGTACTCAACATTACACCGAGACGCAACAAAATACTGAAATTTGACTGTGCTAAAATAAGTACCCTTAGAGTAGAAAATGGCTACAAACTCAACAACCACACATACGATGTAGAATCCAGCAAATTCTGAACACTACAAAATAGCGTAGGATGGGACAAGCATACCAACAACATTACAGCCATTGCAAAACATGTCCCTAGGTTTTTAAACGCAACCTAAAAGAAACTCACCACATATAAAAGAACACGCATGCAAAGCACTAGTCAGACAAAAACTTGAATATTGCTGATACATTTGAGACCCATAAAACACAAACCAAATCAAACAAATAGAAAGGCTACAAGGAAGGACAGCACGCTACGTAATCAACAGATACCACAACGCCAGCTCAGTAATATACATGATCTACAAACTACAATGGCCAGCACTATAATATTTTACTTCTACACAAGAATTATTCTTTTGTACAAAATTTTAAACCGAATCGTAGCTATAAAACTAGTGGTGTAACGATTTACCGAGGCATCAATGTATTGGATCGCAGAGTGGTGGGTTGATGCATCGTCTATCCTTGATTTGTATCGCGATACCTGAAAATTTGTAGTTATCTCCCTTTAATAACGTTAGCTTACGTTTTGTAGTAAACAACATGGCTGACAAGGCCGTTCCAGCGGCCTATAAAGCTGCCTGGTGGAGTTCAAATCATCCAAATTCAAGAACGCTTTGTGCGGATGTGAATATGTGTGATAGTTTATATCATATACATGTACGCACATCCGTAGACAATCGAAGAACATGCACACCCTTACGTACACAAACACAAAGGACACCTACAAATATTAATTCTTTCAACACACAATAGAATGGAGCATCCACCCCCACCCCAAAGCATTAGAACAATATACTACACTGGATGAATCCAAGGCAAACACGCCCTGTACAGCCCCTGAAGCCCTCATCACACACTAAAACATACGCCTGTTTTTCACCCTGATATAAAAGTGTGTAGATAATTATAACACCAGTTTTTCTCACTTCCGCGTCATGACACCCGATGACATAACCTTTAATATTGACGGACATCAAATCTCACCCCAACCCCAACCCCCGAACAATGAAAAAAGAAAAAAAGGCCCCTTCGTTTAAGGCAGGATAAAACACAATAGGGTCACGTAAACGATGATATGCCATATGAAAGTGCAAATTGCAATGTAGATATTCATACATGAATGAATTGAGCAAAACAATGGGGCACGAGCTTATGCCTATTTATAGAACAGCCTCCGTCGTCGATGTTGTCTATTGACGCTGGAATTTAGGTCATCGTATTCATCCGCGTGGCTCCAAACTGCGCGTGACCTCTTATTCTATCAAAAAATAAAGATGAGATGGCCTCGAACTCTGACTGAAATCTATTGAGTTTATACCATCAATTCACCACTTACTGTTAATATGCAAATAAAAAAACAATTCGCGTGCATATAATGTTTACTATAAAGGCTAAGGATTCTGAACGCCAACATTAAAATCGCTAAATATCTTGTCATCAGGGAATAATGTCCCTTTAATATGAACACTCGTATGCCAGAGACTATCTCGTATTAATCTCTATAAGTTAATAAAAACTACACGTTTTGTGTGTTTGTATCATTTGAAATCAATAATGATTGGTTACATGTATATGTTATCATAAAAATATATTCATGTCGACTAAGACCTGTCTTTTGTTTGTACATCCCCTTAGCACATAGCTGAATACACAGATCTCTGATCTTCTGAAAACTATCTATTTAAATATATATACAAAATAATATAAATTCATAGGTCTTTTGACACATTAAGGGCGGTTTAACGCAGGAATTCGGCGTAGTCTTAAATTAATGCGGCCAGACAGCTTTTGTACATAAAGACGTTCTATGAAAGGTTATTTATAGCTAAATTATGCATAATAACTTCTTAAAGACAAAGGAAGCAGTAAAAACAGCCGAGGTTTACCTATTGAACGTGTCATCAAAGTGTTCTGTTTATCATAAAAAATCTTTATATATAATGAAAAGTCTTCGTACTGCAATATTTTGTTTGAACTTCGGGACGGAAGAACGAAAGACCTGCAATGAATAATTTAGTTTTGTTTAATGGATTTTTAATGAGGTAAGACGTATGATTCAGATAAGAAATCATATTACAATGGCAAGACAAAGACCCATTGTGCATTCAGCCATGCATGACACAGATATATATATATATATATATGGGGAAATGCCTGATACAAAAAGGTATTAGCATTAGATTTGAACACAAACTCTTAGCCTCGAGACGTGGCATTGAGGTGATTTTCAACTTATTGATTTAATAACAAAATCAAAATACAAGATTATCGACATTTCATTAAAGACACGTAGATACAATACAATCATAGAATAGAGAACTGCAATTGAAATTGTAAATCTATACAAAATCGACACATCATCGACCTTTGAACATATTTGACGTAATACACATGTATCTCGAGTGAAATAGAACTTGACTCCATGTGATCATAATGACCGCCAAATTTTCCCATGGTCAATGAAATCATGATATCGAACACAAAACTTACCAATGGTAAATAAGATTGTGATATCGACCATTAACCTTGCCCATGGTCAATAAGATTGTGATATCGACCATTAACCTTGTCCATGGTCAATACGATTGTGATATCGACCATTAACCTTGTCCATGGTCAATAAGATTGTGATATCGACCATTAAACGTGTCCATGGTCAATAAGATTGTGATATCGACCATTAACCTTGTCCATGGTTAATAAGATTGTGATATCAACCATTAAACGTGTCCATGGTCAATAAGATTGTGATATCGACCATTAACCTTGTCCATGGTTAATAAGATTGTGATATCGACCATTAACCTTGTCCATGGTCAATAAGATTGTGATATCGACCATTAAACGTGTACATGGTCAATAAGATTGTGATATCGACCATTAACCTTGTCCATGGTTAATAAGATTGTGATATCGACCATTAACCCTGTCCATGGTCAATAAGATTGTGATATCGACCATTAACCTTGTCCATGGTCAATAAGATTGTGATATCGACCAGTAACCTTGTCCATGGTTAATAAGATTGTGATATCGACCATTAAACGTGTCCATGGTCAATAAGATTGTGATATCGACCATTAAACGTGCCCATGGTCAATAAGATTGTGATATCGACCATTAAACGTGCCCATGGTCAATAAGATTGTGATATCGACCATTAACCTTAACCTTGTCCATGATCAATAAGATCATAATATCGACCATTAAAACTGTCCAAGGTTAATAAAATCATTATATTGACCATAAAACTTGCCCATGGTTAACAATACCATGATGTTGACCATAAAAGTTGTCCATCGTCAATGATATCACAATGACAAAAAAAAAAAAAAAAAAAAAAAATCTTGCCCATGGGCTTTATCATAAACCATCTAATATAGCGAGATGACGCTCTTACTTTCATTCTTATTGAGCTTACTTTTTATTTTGCCAAATGTAATTTATGCCAAATCCTATTGGTCTTCCCTGTGGAAATAAAATATGTTTAGATCAATAAGAAAATGGAACATTTAAACTATAGTTTATTAAGAGTTTATTGAGTCTAATGAGCTCGCGTACGTAACTTTAAATGCGGTACTCCTCTATATACTGAAACGGATGTTCATCTGCATATAAAATATTTATAATTGGAAAATTTAATTCTGCAGCATTCAGCTGTGTTGTAAAGGAGATTGTTAAAATGTCGGTAAATATTTCTTGTTTTTTTTTTTTTTTTTTTTAAATATCAAACTTTAATCAAGAAAACGTCAACGTTATTTTATATAACTTTAAAGAGTGAAAGCGAATTATATCAAAAGTACCAATCGGAATTAAGATTTTGATTTGCCTAAAATAATTTATCATAGCAGTTATCGAAGGTTGATCACAGACATCTGCTTCAGATAAGTTTTTTTTATGTCATCTGACCGGAAGGGTCAGGATGACCTATATTCATCGTGCTTCGTCCGTCGTCGTCCGCCGTCCGCTGTGCGCCGTGAGTAATCTTTTCACATTTCAAACTTCTTCTCAAGTTCCAGTTGAAACCTGCCTGCAATGAATCCTGAGATTGTTCTGACCAAGTGTTGTTATTTTTCGGGTAGGTGCGAAATCAAAGATGGCCACCATGGCAGCCATCTTGAAAAAAACAACATATTTTAAACTTCTTCTCTAGTTCAACTGGTGCCATTGAGCTGAAACTTGCATGAGATGATCCCGAGAAGATCCTGACCAAGTGTTGTTTATTTTCTGGTCGGTCCAAAATCCACTATGGCCGCCATGGCCAACAGTGCCACTATACTTGCTACTGAGTATGTATACTACAATGGTACAAGGGTCTTTAGAGTCAGATGACCGTTAAGGCCCTTTGGCCTCTTGTTAGATTTTTTTTATATTAGACCCTACTTCTACTCTATACCACCAAGGTGTAATACTTGAAAAGGCGGAAGTGTGGGTGAGCTTTGGATGTTTTTGAATTTAAGTTCAATCCGACTTAAATATCAAATGCTCAAATACTTCTGTAACGTACCTTGGTTCAGAATCCAGTTTAATCTGTCGTCGTGTGACATTGATTTAAAGATTAGAAAATAGACCAAAAGTGGTGTGATAGCCGACGGTACATCAACTGTGGAACGGAAAGTAAGCTATATATTTTAGAGCGGTTTTGCAACGGGCAACCTGATTGGTCGACAGTTCTGTAAACAATACTAACTATAATTGTCGACCAATCACACTGTCCGTTTTACAACAGCTAGAAGTATAGTAGAAGTAGGAGCTAATATTTTTTTTCTGTAAATACGAACCAGATGCAGATTCTTGTGTTTGACCATACCATCAAATGGTCAACATGCTAGGTTAACTTATATATAGGTGTCAGATTTTTGTCAGATTTATATACACACATCTGCTTCACAAATATAATTTAATTTTGCTTGTAACAAGCATTTTCATTGGCTCAAAAAATTATGTTATCATCTCATAACATAAAAAAAAATAAAAGGAACTACTTTCAGTTATACCGGAAGTAGCGGAGTAATCGTTGTTCACGGGATTTTGGATTTATCGATGTGTTTTTAAATATCTGGAGCAAAATAAACATGTTAAACTTAATGAAAATGTTTCTTATCGTTGTTAATTAAGGATTAACATCAATTATTTTTTCTGTTATACAGCCATAACAGAAAAAAACTGGAGTGTACTCTAAATAAACCGCGAAGCGGTTTATGAAGAGAGTACACTCCAGTTTTTTTTTATGTTATGACTGTATAACAGAAAAAATAATTAATGTTAATCCTTATAATTTAATTTCGTCTTATACACACCAAGATATTTCACTTTCTTTGGCGAACTCTTTTCTGTGATAAATCATTACGCAACGTCATCGGCCAATCAAAAATGACGTTACATTTCGCAACGTCAACAATTTTGTTATGGAGGTATAACAAAATTATTTCAGCCAATGAAAATGCGTGTTTCATACAAAATTAAATTATTTAAATTATAAGGGTTAACTGTAATATTTTTTTTACGTTATTGAGCAATAACATAAAAAACTGGGTTGTACTCTTTTCATAAACCGCTTCGCGGTTTATTCAGAGTACACCCCAGTTTTTTGTGTTATTGCTCAATAACGTAAAAAAAATATTACAGTTAACCCTTAAGTATCCATGTATTCTATCATATGTCCTGTACAATTTTGTATGTATGTAAATCTCTACACTATATATGTTTATGGGATCACCAATACATTTGTAAGCCGATTTGAAGGTAAGGATTACGATAGCTGTCCCGATAAACCCTTTGCTACATCAAGTCTTATACAAAAAAACAACCGAGATGAGCACATGAAAGGAATGGAAATATAAAGAATAGAAATATTTGGAAAGTGAAGAAATTAAACAAAGACACAAAAAGGTCCTTACCTCGTATCTCAGGTGCTAATGAGGAGCAGCTGACTGACAGGTTTGCCGTATCTGGACCGAGCTGTTGATTGGTAAATACAAGTAAAGAGATGAATCGATGAAAAGGTTAAAGCTTCCTCATCCGATGATACGATGATTTCGCTCGGCGACCAAATTAGCTGAATACTTTAACGGACACATAGTCTTCGTCTAGGGGACACATTTACTTATTTTGATATAAAGTCTTGTATAAGCATATTTTATTGCCCAATTTCCATTAAATTGTATTGATTTAATAAAAACATATTGAAATGGAAAGTAATAATATTTTAATTATGTTTTCAATTCTTATAAAAAAAATAGATTTTAAAACTCATTGAACGAAGAGGTTATATTTGATACAAAGAAAAACAAAACACAGTTTAAAGTAATTTTTGTGTCGCATTGATCGGTTTTACAATCTTAAAAGTTTAAATGAAACGGAAATGACGCAAGACTAATGGATTTGAGGTGGTTAGATTCGGTGCCGTGATGTCGTCTTGGATAACAATGGGTGTAAGGGATCGATGGCGGTGCTGGGATTATATCTTTAGTTATAGCGTTGATATACTGAAAGGCGAAAAAAGCAAATGGAAATTGCCAAGTTTACTGCGGGAAATAAAAATGATGCTATAGAATGTAATAATAGTGGAACTAAAAGAAAGGGAACCACAGTGTCATCAGGGAAAATTGTATCCGTGTATGTTTAGTATCCTCGTTCAATTTCAGGTTGATCTGACCTCTGCAGTCCTTTTGGCCAAAGATTATCTTGGGGAACAATTATATTGTTAAAAGGATGGGATTTAAACATTATATCTTGGTAATACCACTCGTGGCAGAAGTTAAGAAAAAAGTGGAGGGTGAGAAGATCAATTGATATTTCTGTAAGAGATAAAATTTGATAGTCTACAGAAAGCTAGACGCCGACTTTATAAAATAAGCGGAACAGAAATACGTGTTTGTTTATTTGTTTGCTTGCTTTATCGCTCCGTGAATAGTGTCATTTGGAAGCGGGGTATCATTGTAGTAGCTGGTGAATACCTCACTTAACAACATACGGGAGTTACGATGCATGTCATCAATAGCAATAAGGGTAAAGTGTCTTGCCCAAAGACAAAATTACGACTGCAAAGAACAGCCCGTTTCTCAGCTTTCCGAGAAAACACAAACCGACACGGGTTGGGAGCGTCGAACCACACACCTGGGATCTTCACCTGAGAATATGTGGCCGGTGCTCTAACCGACTAAGCCATCGCGGCGCAATAAAAGAGATATAAGAATATCAAATCAACAATTCAAATATGTCTTTACAAAGCGAATTACATCTATCAAACCCTCTTTTAAATAATGATTATCATTTCAATGATAGTTTAAAAGCGTATGAAATTGTAAGTACGTATAATGGCAATGCATTTTCTAAATAGTATTTTTTTCCGGGACATACTTACAAAAATGTAATAAATATTCCCAGATAAAAACCTACCAATGGATGTAGAATGTATATCATTTAAAGGAAAATAAAAAAATATGTCTAAATAATGGAGATCAATTGCTCTTGTGAATGCTGCCTCTTCTAACATTATAAATCAAAGTTAAAGTTTGAAGGTATCAGTAATTGAGAAATTACAATTACTGTAAATATTAATTGTCTTCAATTGTTTACATTCCAGATTACTTCTAAAAAACAATAGATGAAAAAAAACCAATCGTTATTATAGTTTTTTTTTCTATGACTAAATATTGTTTCTCATTAATTCATACGAAACAAGCAATTATATAGACCACCACAACCATTTGTTATTGTAACAATAAGATATTATAAATAAGCATTAAGAAGACAGCACAAATAGAAACAAATTAACGGAACAGAGAGTGTCAACATTTTCCGGAAATTTAATTAATTTAGCGCATTGTGTAAACCAGGATGGACTATCTCAGATATAGGTATTATTATTATGGTTCTGATAATGATTGAACAAACAATAACATTCAAACGACAAATAGATAAATACATAAATAAATAAATAAGTAAGACAAAAATGCTAGTATAGTGTAGCCCGATGATTGTACACAGACAGTACCAGTTGACTTACCCCGTGTGACAGACCCAAGTGAGGCTCGGCCTATTAACTGCTGTACTGAGATGTTAGGGTACACGTACTTAGTAGTTGTTGATTGATTAATGCTACGTCATCTTGATCTCGATTTTCACAGACATCGAACAATCAATATCAAAACTCCTTTACGCTCCATTACCTTTTCAGGCCACCATGAAATAATTTTGCATTTTTTTTCTACGAGACATGAATATTGTGTATGCTTTAAGTACGTACTGTTTGTCTAGGATCCCGATTCACTGGTTTATTTCATAACAAAACCTGGTAACATCAGACATTACTTAAGTTTTCACCGAAAGATTAAAGGTCAATATCATATTTTATCACATTTTTACCAGTGAAATATCAAAAATTATTCATTCTATAAAAGTGATATTTTTCACTAGTGAAGAATATCATATTTTTCACTAGTGAAAAATATCACTTTTGCTGATTTGACCAATCAAATTAAAGATTAGAAAATACCAAAATAATTGACCAATCAGAAAGCCCGACATATATGTCATCACCTGGACAGGGGAAACTACTTTTTTTGTATGCAAACTTTCGCTGTAGGCCTAGTTAGCATACGAGGTAGGTTTTTCGTTGATAAAAAATGTAATAAACAGAATATCTAACAGTGTCTTCAGTAATACCAAATATATTTCACTCGTGTGGCTACTATTTTGATATTTTTCACTCGTGCTGCGCACTCGTGAAAAATATCAAAATAGTAGCCCCACTCGTGAAATATATTTTGTATTACTGAAGACACTGTTAGATATCCTCTATGAACTCAACGTGGGAGAAATACGTTAGTGTTAGGGTGAGTGTATATTACGTTAGTGTTAGGGTGAGTGTATATTACTTCAGTGTTAGGGTGAGTGTATATTACGTCAGTGTTAGGGTGAGTGTATATTACGTCAGTGTTAGGGTGAGTGTATATTACGTTAGTGTTAGGGTGAGTGTATATTACGTTAGTGTTAGGGTGACTGTATATTACGTCAGTGTTAGGGTAACTGTATATTACGTTAGTGTTAGGGTGAGTGTATATTACGTTAGTGTTAGGGTGAGTGTATATTTATATATTACGTTAGTGTTAGGGTGAGTGTATATTACGTCAGTGTTAGGGTGAGTATATATTACGTTAGTGTTAGGGTGACTGTATATTACGTCAGTGTTAGGGTGAGTGTATTTAAGCATTAAACTGTCTTTTTATGGATTATATGGTCTATATAGATGCCAGAGCTTTGCAGACAATCTTCATAATGCGCGCATTATGAAATGATTGTCTGCAAAGCTCTGGCATCTATATAGACCATATAATCAATAAAAAGACAGTTTAATGCTTATATTTACGTTTTCTATATTAGTTTTTTTTCGATTTCAACTTTAATTTTCCTTATAATTTATAATCTTACTTTTACCGACGTTTCCATTGTCAGAGGTCAACAAATTGAACAGCCTATTGTCATTCACGTGCTGATTGGCAAAAAAAAAAAAAAAAAAATAGTGCGTGGAAATAATTAAAAAAATACTGAAAACATCATCAGATATTTTAATAACAATATCAGTAATATTGGTAGTCAGTATTTCAGAATAAAGGATGAATTATTCAGTTTGTTAACGATTTCGGATATTTTTTTTTAATTTACCATCCAGAACAATTATGCGGATGGAAATTTCACCCGTCACCACGCGCACGCAACGGCTGACAGCATTGACATAGTTTAGCTATGAAAGTTGAATGTGCAGAGGGAGAAAGTGGAATTCGCCAAAAAACCAGGTGTAAACATGTTCTTTGATTGCATGGAAACCTGATTACAGTGTGTAGTAGCTACAACAGCACCGGTGTCAGGGATACGACCAATGCGAGAGGTGACAGTGGCCGAGGAGTTGGACGAGCTTCAGCGACAACGTTGCTTGTGACGGGTACCATGGCTGTTTCAAGTTTAGGATGCGTTAGACACGATAATGCACCACCTAATGCTTTCTTTTGTGAAGAAGAAACTGTTCTATTGTACGACCGGAGAGAAGCCTCGTTCTTATGATTTGACATAAACATGATGTGTTGGGTTTCAAATTTTTTGTCATTCAAACACTGGATGGCGGTGGCGCGCAAACAATGTGGTGTGTAATGATTTTCCACTTTGGCCCCGGAACAAATATCTGTCAACATACGTGTTTATTAAATCTTGCTTTATTTCCATTTTCGTGATTGTTAACCATTCTTACCTTTATTTTCGTTTTACATTTTAAGAATTTATTTTCTTCTCTCGTACTCTATCCGATAGCATGATGAGCTATGATAAGATGCCTTTTGTTTACATTGGTTGCAGGTAGTTCCGGGGGATCCCGTCCGTACATCCGGTCGCGTATGAATAACGCATGAATGCACGATTTGGGTGTCAGTTATGCATAGAATGGTGTCACGCTTTGGGTGTCAGTTATACTCTCATAGACTGCAAATTTGTTTAGTTTGTTTATATCATGGCTTTGCCATCCAAATGTAAATATATTACGTTAGTGTAAGGGTGAGTGTATATTACGTTAGTGTTAGGGTGAGTATATATTACGTTAGTGTTAGGGTGACTGTATATTACGTCAGTGTAAGGGTGACTGTATATTACGTTAGTGTTAGGGTGACTGTATATTACGTCAGTGTTAGGGTAACTGTATATTACGTTAGTGTTAGGGTGAGTGTATATTACGTCAGTGTTAGGGTAACTGTATATTACGTTAGTGTTAGGGTGACTGTATATTACGTTAGTGTTAGGGTGACTGTATATTACATCAGTGTTAGGGTGACTATATTACGTTAGTGTTAGGGTGAGTGTATATTACGTCAGTGTTAGGGTAACTGTATATTACGTTAGTGTTAGGGTGAGTGTATATTACGTCAGTGTTAGGGTGAGTGTATATTACGTTAGTGTTAGGGTGACTGTATATTACGTTAGTGTTAGGGTGAGTGTATATTACGTCAGTGTTAGGGTAACTGTATATTACGTTAGTTTTAGGGTGAGTGTATATTACGTTAGTGTTAGGGTGAGTGTATATCACGTCAGTGTTAGGGTGAGTGTATATCACGTCAGTGTTAGGGTGAGTGTATATTACGTTAGTGTTAGGGTGAGTGTATATTACGTCAGTGTTAGGGTGGGTGTATATTACGTTAGTGTTAGGGTTAGTGTATATTACGTTAGTGTTACGGTGAGTGTATATTACGTCAGTGTTAGGGTGAGTGTATATTACGTTAGTGTTAGGGTGAGTGTATATTACGTTAGTGTTAGAGAGAGTGTATATTACGTCAGTGTAAGGGTGAGTGTATATTACGTTAGTGTTACGGTGAGTGTATATTACGTCAGTGTTAGGGTGAGTGTATATTACGTCAGTGTTAGGGGGAGTGTATATTACGTTAGTGTTAGGGTGTGTGTATATTACGTCAATGTTAGGGTGAGTGTATATTACGTCAGTGTTAGGGTGGGTGTATATTACGTGAGTGTTAGGGTGGGTGTATATTACGTTAGTGTTAGGGTGAGTGTATATTACGTTAGTGTTAGAGTGAGTGTATATCACGTTAGTGTTAGGGTGAGTGTATATCACGTCAGTGTTAGGATGAGTGTATATGACGTCAGTGTTAGGGTGGGTGTATATTACGTCAGTGTTAGGGTGGGTGTATATTACGTTAGTGTTATGGTGAGTGTATATTATGTTAGTGTTAGGGTGAGCGTATATTTATATATTACGTTAGTGTTAGGGTGAGTGTATATAACGTTAGTGTTAGGGTGGGTGTATGTTACGTTAGTGTTAGGGTGAGTGTATATTACGTCAGTGTTAGGGTAACTGTATATTACGTTAGTGTTAGGGTGACTGTATATTACGTTAGTGTTAGGGTGACTGTATATTACATCAGTGTTAGGGTGACTATATTACGTTAGTGTTAGGGTGAGTGTATATTACGTCAGTGTTAGGGTAACTGTATATTACGTTAGTGTTAGGGTGAGTGTATATTACGTCAGTGTTAGGGTGAGTGTATATTACGTTAGTGTTAGGGTGGGTGTATATTACGTTAGTGTTAGGGTGAGTGTATATTACGTCAGTGTTAGGGTAACTGTATATTACGTTAGTGTTAGGGTGAGTGTATATTACGTTAGTGTTAGGGTGAGTGTATATCACGTCAGTGTTAGGGTGAGTGTATATCACGTCAGTGTTAGGGTGAGTGTATATTACGTTAGTGTTAGGGTGACTGTATATTACGTCAGTGTTAGGGTGGGTGTATATTACGTTAGTGTTAGGGTTAGTGTATATTACGTTAGTGTAACGGTGAGTGTATATTACGTCAGTGTTAGGGTGAGTGTATATTACGTTAGTGTTAGGGTGAGTGTATATTACGTTAGTGTTAGAGAGAGTGTATATTACGTCAGTGTTAGGGTGAGTGTATATTACGTTAGTGTTACGGTGAGTGTATATTACGTCAGTGTTAGGGTGAGTGTATATTACGTCAGTGTTAGGGGGAGTGTATATTACGTTAGTGTTAGGGTGTGTGTATATTACGTCAATGTTAGGGTGAGTGTATATTACGTCAGTGTTAGGGTGGGTGTATATTACGTTAGTGTTAGGGTGGGTGTATATTACGTTAGTGTTAGGGTGAGTGTATATTACGTTAGTGTTAGAGTGAGTGTATATCACGTTAGTGTTAGGGTGAGTGTATATCACGTCAGTGTTAGGATGAGTGTATATGACGTCAGTGTTAGGGTGGGTGTATATTACGTTAGTGTTAGGGTGGGTGTATATTACGTTAGTGTTAGGGTGAGTGTATATTATGTTAGTGTTAGGGTGAGCGTATATTTATATATTACGTTAGTGTTAGGGTGAGTGTATATTACGTTAGTGTTAGGGTGGGTGTATATTACGTTAGTGTTAGGGTGAGTGTATATTACGTTAGTGTTAGGGTGAGTGTATATTACGTCAGTGTTAGGGTGAGCGTATATTTATATATTACGTTAGTGTTAGGGTGAGTGTATATTACGTTAGTGTTAGGGTGGGTGTATATTACGTTAGTGTTAGGGTGAGTGTATATTACGTTAGTGTTAGGATGAGTGTATATTACGTTAGTGTTAGGGTGAGTGTATATTACGTTAGTGTTAGGGTGAGCGTATATTTATATATTACGTTAGTGTTAGGGTGAGTGTATATTACGTTAGTGTTAGGGTGGGTGTATATTACGTTAGTGTTAGGGTGAGTGTATATTACGTTAGTGTTAGGGTGAGTGTATATTACGTCAGTGTTAGGGTGAGTGTATATTACGTTAGTGTTAGGGTGAGTGTATATTACGTCAGTGTTAGGGTGAGTGTATATTACGTCAGTGTTAGGGGGAGTGTATATTACGTTAGTGTTAGGGTGAGTGTATATTACGTTAATGTTAGAGTGAGTGTATATTACGTCAGTGTTAGGGTGAGTGTATATTATGTTAGTGTTAGGGTGGGCGTATATTACGTTAGTGTTAGGGTGAGTGTATATTACGTTAGTGTTAGGGTGAGTGTATATTACGTTAGTGTTAGGGTGAGTGTATATTACGTTAGTGTTAGGGTGAGTGTATATTACGTTAGTGTTAGAGTGAGTGTATATTACGTTAGTGTTAGGGTGGGTGTATATTACGTCAGTGTTAGGGTGGGTGTATATTACGTTAGTGTTAGAGAGAGTGTATATTACGTCAGTGTTAGGGTGGGTGTATATTACGTCAGTGTTAGGGTGGGTGTATATTACGTTAGTGTTAGGGTGGGTGTATATTACGTTAGTGTTAGGGTGAGTGTATATTACGTTAATGTTAGAGTGAGTGTATATTACGTCAGTGTTAGGGTGAGTGTATATTATGTTAGTGTTAGGGTGGGCGTATATTACGTTAGTGTTAGGGTGAGTGTATATTACGTTAGTGTTAGGGTGAGTGTATATTACGTTAGTGTTAGGGTGAGTGTATATTACGTTAGTGTTAGGGTGAGTGTATATTACGTTAGTGTTAGAGTGAGTGTATATTACGTTAGTGTTAGGGTGGGTGTATATTACGTCAGTGTTAGGGTGGGTGTATATTACGTTAGTGTTAGAGAGAGTGTATATTACGTCAGTGTTAGGGTGGGTGTATATTACGTCAGTGTTAGGGTGGGTGTATATTACGTTAGTGTTAGGGTGGGTGTATATTACGTTAGTGTTAGGGTGAGTGTATATTACGTTAGTGTTAGGGTGAGTGTATATTACGTTAGTGTTAGGGTGAGTGTATATTACGTTAGTGTTAGGGTGAGCGTATATTTATATATTACGTTAGTGTTAGGGTGAGTGTATATTACGTTAGTGTTAGGGTGAGTGTATATTACGTTAGTGTTAGGGTGAGTGTATATTACGTCAGTGTTAGGGTGAGTGTATATTACGTTAGTGTTAGGGTGAGCGTATATTTATATATTACGTTAGTGTTAGGGTGAGTGTATATTACGTTAGTGTTAGGGTGGGTGTATATTACGTTAATGTTAGAGAGAGTGTATATTACGTTAGTGTTAGGGTGAGTGTATATTACGTCAGTGTTAGGGTGAGTGTATATTATGTTAGTGTTAGGGTGAGCGTATATTTATATATTACGTTAGTGTTAGGGTGAGTGTATATTACGTTAGTGTTAGGGTGGGTGTATATTACGTTAGTGTTAGGGTGAGTGTATATTACGTTAGTGTTAGGGTGAGTGTATATTACGTCAGTGTTAGGGTGAGCGTATATTTATATATTACGTTAGTGTTAGGGTGAGTGTATATTACGTTAGTGTTAGGGTGAGTGTATATTACGTTAGTGTTAGGGTGAGTGTATATTACGTTAGTGTTAGGGTGAGTGTATATTACGTTAGTGTTAGGGTGAGTGTATATTACGTTAGTGTTAGGGTGAGTGTATATTACGTTAGTGTTAGGGTGAGTGTATATTACGTTAGTGTTAGGGTGAGTGTATATTACGTTAGTGTTAGGGTGAGTGTATATTACGTCAGTGTTAGGGTGAGTGTATATTACGTTAGTGTTAGGGTGAGTGTATATTACGTCAGTGTTAGGGTGAGTGTATATAACGTCAGTGTTAGGGGGAGTGTATATTACGTTAGTGTTAGGGTGAGTGTATATTACGTTAATGTTAGAGTGAGTGTATATTACGTCAGTGTTAGGGTGAGTGTATATTATGTTAGTGTTAGGGTGGGTGTATATTACGTTAGTGTTAGGGTGAGTGTATATTACGTTAGTGTTAGGGTGAGTGTATATTACGTTAGTGTTAGGGTGAGTGTATATTACGTTAGTGTTAGGGTGAGTGTATATTACGTCAGTGTTAGGGTGAGTGTATATTACGTCAGTGTTAGGGTGAGTGTATATTACGTTAGTGTTAGGGTGAGTGTATATTACGTTAATGTTAGAGTGAGTGTATATTACGTCAGTGTTAGGGTGAGTGTATATTATGTTAGTGTTAGGGTGGGTGTATATTACGTTAGTGTTAGGGTGAGTGTATATTACGTTAGTGTTAGGGTGGGTGTATATTACGTTAGTGTTAGGGTGAGTGTATATTACGTTAGTGTTAGGGTGAGTGTATATTACGTCAGTGTTAGAGAGAGTGTATATTACGTTAGTGTTAGGGTGGGTGTATATTACGTCAGTGTTAGGGTGGGTGTATATTACGTTAGTGTTAGGGTGGGTGTATATTACGTTAGTGTTAGGGTGAGTGTATATTACGTTAATGTTAGAGTGAGTGTATATTACGTCAGTGTTAGGGTGAGTGTATATTATGTTAGTGTTAGGGTGGGCGTATATTACGTTAGTGTTAGGGTGAGTGTATATTACGTTAGTGTTAGGGTGAGTGTATATTACGTTAGTGTTAGGGTGAGTGTATATTACGTTAGTGTTAGGGTGAGTGTATATTACGTTAGTGTTAGAGTGAGTGTATATTACGTTAGTGTTAGGGTGGGTGTATATTACGTCAGTGTTAGGGTGGGTGTATATTACGTTAGTGTTAGAGAGAGTGTATATTACGTCAGTGTTAGGGTGGGTGTATATTACGTCAGTGTTAGGGTGGGTGTATATTACGTTAGTGTTAGGGTGGGTGTATATTACGTTAGTGTTAGGGTGAGTGTATATTACGTTAGTGTTAGGGTGAGTGTATATTACGTTAGTGTTAGGGTGAGTGTATATTACGTTAGTGTTAGGGTGAGCGTATATTTATATATTACGTTAGTGTTAGGGTGAGTGTATATTACTTTAGTGTTAGGGTGAGTGTATATTACGTTAGTGTTAGGGTGAGTGTATATTACGTCAGTGTTAGGGTGAGTGTATATTACGTTAGTGTTAGGGTGAGCGTATATTTATATATTACGTTAGTGTTAGGGTGAGTGTATATTACGTTAGTGTTAGGGTGGGTGTATATTACGTTAATGTTAGAGAGAGTGTATATTACGTTAGTGTTAGGGTGAGTGTATATTACGTTAGTGTTAGGGTGAGTGTATATTACGTTAGTGTTAGGGTGAGCGTATATTTATATATTACGTTAGTGTTAGGGTGAGTGTATATTACGTTAGTGTTAGGGTGGGTGTATATTACGTTAGTGTTAGGGTGAGTGTATATTACGTTAGTGTTAGGGTGAGTGTATATTACGTCAGTGTTAGGGTGAGCGTATATTTATATATTACGTTAGTGTTAGGGTGAGTGTATATTACGTTAGTGTTAGGGTGAGTGTATATTACGTTAGTGTTAGGGTGAGTGTATATTACGTTAGTGTTAGGGTGAGTGTATATTACGTTAGTGTTAGGGTGAGTGTATATTACGTTAGTGTTAGGGTGAGTGTATATTACGTTAGTGTTAGGGTGAGTGTATATTACGTTAGTGTTAGGGTGAGTGTATATTACGTTAGTGTTAGGGTGAGTGTATATTACGTCAGTGTTAGGGTGAGTGTATATTACGTTAGTGTTAGGGTGAGTGTATATTACGTCAGTGTTAGGGTGAGTGTATATAACGTCAGTGTTAGGGGGAGTGTATATTACGTTAGTGTTAGGGTGAGTGTATATTACGTTAATGTTAGAGTGAGTGTATATTACGTCAGTGTTAGGGTGAGTGTATATTATGTTAGTGTTAGGGTGGGTGTATATTACGTTAGTGTTAGGGTGAGTGTATATTACGTTAGTGTTAGGGTGAGTGTATATTACGTTAGTGTTAGGGTGAGTGTATATTACGTTAGTGTTAGGGTGAGTGTATATTACGTCAGTGTTAGGGTGAGTGTATATTACGTCAGTGTTAGGGTGAGTGTATATTACGTTAGTGTTAGGGTGAGTGTATATTACGTTAGTGTTAGAGTGAGTGTATATTACGTCAGTGTTAGGGTGAGTGTATATTATGTTAGTGTTAGGGTGGGTGTATATTACGTTAGTGTTAGGGTGAGTGTATATTACGTTAGTGTTAGGGTGGGTGTATATTACGTTAGTGTTAGGGTGAGTGTATATTACGTTAGTGTTAGGGTGAGTGTATATTACGTCAGTGTTAGGGTGAGTGTATATTACGTTAGTGTTACGGTGAGTGTATATTACGTCAGTGTTAGGGTGAGTGTATATTACGTCAGTGTTAGGGGGAGTGTATATTACGTTAGTGTTAGGGTGAGTGTATATTACGTTAATGTTAGAGTGAGTGTATATTACGTCAGTGTTAGGGTGAGTGTATATTATGTTAGTGTTAGGGTGGGTGTATATTACGTTAGTGTTAGGGTGAGTGTATATTACGTTAGTGTTAGGGTGAGTGTATATTACGTTAGTGTTAGGGTGAGTGTATATTACGTTAGTGTTAGTGTGAGTGTATATTACGTTAGTGTTAGAGTGAGTGTATATTACGTTAGTGTTAGGGTGGGTGTATATTACGTCAGTGTTAGGGTGGGTGTATATTACGTTAGTGTTAGAGAGAGTGTATATTACGTCAGTGTTAGGGTGGGTGTATATTACGTCAGTGTTAGGGTGGGTGTATATTACGTCAGTGTTAGGGTGGGTGTATATTACGTTAGTGTTAGGGTGAGTGTATATTATGTTAGTGTTAGGGTGAGCGTATATTTATATATTACGTTAGTGTTAGGGTGAGTGTATATTACGTTAGTGTTAGGGTGGGTGTATATTACGTTAGTGTTAGGGTGAGTGTATATTACGTTAGTGTTAGGGTGAGTGTATATTACGTCAGTGTTAGGGTGAGCGTATATTTATATATTACGTTAGTGTTAGGGTGAGTGTATATTACGTTAGTGTTAGGGTGGGTGTATATTACGTTAATGTTAGAGAGAGTGTATATTACGTTAGTGTTAGGGTGAGTGTATATTACGTCAGTGTTAGGGTGAGTGTATATTATGTTAGTGTTAGGGTGAGCGTATATTTATATATTACGTTAGTGTTAGGGTGAGTGTATATTACGTTAGTGTTAGGGTGGGTGTATATTACGTTAGTGTTAGGGTGAGTGTATATTACGTTAGTGTTAGGGTGAGTGTATATTACGTCAGTGTTAGGGTGAGCGTATATTTATATATTACGTTAGTGTTAGGGTGAGTGTATATTACGTTAGTGTTAGGGTGGGTGTATATTACGTTAGTGTTAGGGTGAGTGTATATTACGTTAGTGTTAGGGTGAGTGTATATTACGTTAGTGTTAGGGTGAGTGTATATTACGTTAGTGTTAGGGTGAGCGTATATTTATATATTACGTTAGTGTTAGGGTGAGTGTATATTACGTTAGTGTTAGGGTGGGTGTATATTACGTTAGTGTTAGGGTGAGTGTATATTACGTTAGTGTTAGGGTGAGTGTATATTACGTCAGTGTTAGGGTGAGTGTATATTACGTTAGTGTTACGGTGAGTGTATATTACGTCAGTGTTAGGGTGAGTGTATATTACGTCAGTGTTAGTGTGAGTGTATATTACGTTAGTGTTAGAGTGAGTGTATATTACGTTAGTGTTAGGGTGGGTGTATATTACGTCAGTGTTAGGGTGGGTGTATATTACGTTAGTGTTAGAGAGAGTGTATATTACGTCAGTGTTAGGGTGGGTGTATATTACGTCAGTGTTAGGGTGGGTGTATATTACGTCAGTGTTAGGGTGGGTGTATATTACGTTAGTGTTAGGGTGAGTGTATATTATGTTAGTGTTAGGGTGAGCGTATATTTATATATTACGTTAGTGTTAGGGTGAGTGTATATTACGTTAGTGTTAGGGTGGGTGTATATTACGTTAGTGTTAGGGTGAGTGTATATTACGTTAGTGTTAGGGTGAGTGTATATTACGTCAGTGTTAGGGTGAGCGTATATTTATATATTACGTTAGTGTTAGGGTGAGTGTATATTACGTTAGTGTTAGGGTGGGTGTATATTACGTTAATGTTAGAGAGAGTGTATATTACGTTAGTGTTAGGGTGAGTGTATATTACGTCAGTGTTAGGGTGAGTGTATATTATGTTAGTGTTAGGGTGAGCGTATATTTATATATTACGTTAGTGTTAGGGTGAGTGTATATTACGTTAGTGTTAGGGTGGGTGTATATTACGTTAGTGTTAGGGTGAGTGTATATTACGTTAGTGTTAGGGTGAGTGTATATTACGTCAGTGTTAGGGTGAGCGTATATTTATATATTACGTTAGTGTTAGGGTGAGTGTATATTACGTTAGTGTTAGGGTGGGTGTATATTACGTTAGTGTTAGGGTGAGTGTATATTACGTTAGTGTTAGGGTGAGTGTATATTACGTTAGTGTTAGGGTGAGTGTATATTACGTTAGTGTTAGGGTGAGCGTATATTTATATATTACGTTAGTGTTAGGGTGAGTGTATATTACGTTAGTGTTAGGGTGGGTGTATATTACGTTAGTGTTAGGGTGAGTGTATATTACGTTAGTGTTAGGGTGAGTGTATATTACGTCAGTGTTAGGGTGAGTGTATTTTACGTTAGTGTTACGGTGAGTGTATATTACGTCAGTGTTAGGGTGAGTGTATATTACGTCAGTGTTAGGGGGAGTGTATATTACGTTAGTGTTAGGGTGAGTGTATATTACGTTAATGTTAGAGTGAGTGTATATTACGTCAGTGTTAGGGTGAGTGTATATTATGTTAGTGTTAGGGTGGGTGTATATTACGTTAGTGTTAGGGTGAGTGTATATTACGTTAGTGTTAGGGTGAGTGTATATTACGTTAGTGTTAGGGTGAGTGTATATTACGTTAGTGTTAGTGTGAGTGTATATTACGTTAGTGTTAGAGTGAGTGTATATTACGTTAGTGTTAGGGTGGGTGTATATTACGTCAGTGTTAGGGTGGGTGTATATTACGTTAGTGTTAGAGAGAGTGTATATTACGTCAGTGTTAGGGTGGGTGTATATTACGTCAGTGATAGGGTGGGTGTATATTACGTCAGTGTTAGGGTGGGTGTATATTACGTTAGTGTTAGGGTGAGTGTATATTATGTTAGTGTTAAGGTGATCGTATATTTATATATTACGTTAGTGTTAGGGTGAGTGTATATTACGTTAGTGTTAGGGTGGGTGTATATTACGTTAGTGTTAGGGTGAGTGTATATTACGTTAGTGTTAGGGTGAGTGTATATTACGTCAGTGTTAGGGTGAGCGTATATTTATATATTACGTTAGTGTTAGGGTGAGTGTATATTACGTTAGTGTTAGGGTGGGTGTATATTACGTTAGTGTTAGGGTGAGTGTATATTACGTTAGTGTTAGGGTGAGTGTATATTACGTTAGTGTTAGGGTGAGTGTATATTACGTTAGTGTTAGGGTGAGCGTATATTTATATATTACGTTAGTGTTAGGGTGAGTGTATATTACGTTAGTGTTAGGGTGGGTGTATATTACGTTAGTGTTAGGGTGAGTGTATATTACGTTAGTGTTAGGGTGAGTGTATATTACGTCAGTGTTAGGGTGAGTGTATATTACGTTAGTGTTACGGTGAGTGTATATTACGTCAGTGTTAGGGTGAGTGTATATTACGTCAGTGTTAGGGGGAGTGTATATTACGTTAGTGTTAGGGTGAGTGTATATTACGTTAATGTTAGAGTGAGTGTATATTACGTCAGTGTTAGGGTGAGTGTATATTATGTTAGTGTTAGGGTGGGCGTATATTACGTTAGTGTTAGGGTGAGTGTATATTACGTTAGTGTTAGGGTGAGTGTATATTACGTTAGTGTTAGGGTGAGTGTATATTACGTTAGTGTTAGGGTGAGTGTATATTACGTTAGTGTTAGAGTGAGTATATATTACGTTAGTGTTAGGGTGGGTGTATATTACGTCAGTGTTAGGGTGGGTGTATATTACGTTAGTGTTAGAGAGAGTGTATATTACGTCAGTGTTAGGGTGGGTGTATATTACGTCAGTGTTAGGGTGGGTGTATATTACGTTAGTGTTAGGGTGGGTGTATATTACGTTAGTGTTAGGGTGAGTGTATATTACGTTAGTGTTAGGGTGAGTGTATATTACGTTAGTGTTAGGGTGGGTGTATATTACGTTAATGTTAGAGAGAGTGTATATTACGTTAGTGTTAGAGTGAGTGTATATTACGTTAGTGTTAGGGTGGGTGTATATTACGTCAGTGTTAGGGTGGGTGTATATTACGTTAGTGTTAGAGAGAGTGTATATTACGTCAGTGTTAGGGTGGGTGTATATTACGTCAGTGTTAGGGTGGGTGTATATTACGTTAGTGTTAGGGTGGGTGTATATTACGTTAGTGTTAGGGTGAGTGTATATTACGTTAGTGTTAGGGTGAGTGTATATTACGTTAGTGTTAGGGTGAGTGTATATTACGTTAGTGTTAGGGTGAGCGTATATTTATATATTACGTTAGTGTTAGGGTGAGTGTATATTACTTTAGTGTTAGGGTGAGTTTATATTACGTTAGTGTTAGAGTGAGTGTATATTACGTCAGTGTTAGGGTGAGTGTATATTACGTTAGTGTTAGGGTGAGCGTATATTTATATATTACGTTAGTGTTAGGGTGAGTGTATATTACGTTAGTGTTAGGGTGGGTGTATATTACGTTAATGTTAGAGAGAGTGTATATTACGTTAGTGTTAGGGTGAGTGTATATTACGTCAGTGTTAGGGTGAGTGTATATTACGTCAGTGTTAGGGTGAGTATATATTACGTCAATGTTAGGGTGAGTGTATATTACGTCAGTGTTAGGGTGGGTGTATATTACGTTAGTGTTAGGGTGAGTGTATATTACGTTAGTGTTAGGGTGGGTGTATATTACGTCAGTGTTAGGGTGGGTGTATATTACGTTAATGTTAGAGAGAGTGTAAATTACGTTAGTTTTAGAAGAGTGTATATTACGTTAATGTTAGGGTGAGTGTATATTACTTTAGTGTTAGGGTGAGTGTATATTACGTCAGTGTTAGGGTGAGTGTATATTACGTTAGTGTTAGGGTGGGTGTATATTACGTTAGTGTTAGGGTGGGTGTATATTACTTTAGTGTTAGGGTGAGTGTATATTACGTCAGTGTTAGGGTGAGTGTAAATTACGTTAGTGTTAGGGTGAGTGTATATTACTTTAGTGTTAGTGTGAGTGTATATTACGTTAGTGTTAGGGTGAGTGTATATTACGTCAGTGTTAGGGTGAGTGTAAATTACGTTAGTGTTAGGGTGAGTATATATTACGTTAGTGTTAGGGTGAGTGTATATTACTTTAGTGTTAGGGTGAGTGTATATTACGTCAGTGTTAGGGTGAGTGTATATTACGTTAGTGTTAGGGTGGGTGTATATTACGTTAGTGTTAGGGTGGGTGTATATTACGTTAATGTTAGAAAGAGTGTATATTACGTTAGTGTTAGGGTGAGTGTATATTACGTCAGTGTTAGGGTGGGTGTATATTACGTTAATGTTAGAGAGAGTGTATATTACGTTAGTGTTAGGGTGAGTGTATATTACGTCAGTGTTAGGGTGAGTGTATATCACGTTAGTGTTAGGGTGAGTGTATATTACGTCAGTGTTAGGGTGAGTATATATTACGTCAATGTTAGGGTGAGTGTATATTACGTCAGTGTTAGGGTGGGTGTATATTACGTCAATGTTAGGGTGAGTGTATATTACGTCAGTGTTAGGGTGGGTGTATATTACGTTAGTGTTAGGGTGAGTGTATATTACTTTAGTGTTAGGGTGAGTGTATATTACTTTAGTGTTAGGGTGAGTGTATATTACTTCAGTGTTAGGGTGAGTGTATATTACTTTAGTGTTAGGGTGAGTGTATATTACGTTAGTGTTAGGGTGAGTGTATATTACGTTAGTGTTAGGGTGAGTGTATATTACGTTAGTGTTAGGGTGAGTGTATATCACGTTAGTGTTAGGGTGAGTGTATATCACGTTAGTGTTAGGGTGAGTGTATATTACGTTAGTGTTAGGGTGAGTGTATATCACGTTAGTATTAGGGTGAGTGTATATTACGTTAGTGTTAGGGTGAGTGTATATTACGTTAGTGTTAGGGTGAGTGTATATTACGTTAGTGTTAGGGTGTGTAGATATTACGTCAGTGTTAGGGTGAGTGTATATTACGGTAGTGTTAGGGTGGGTGTATATTACGTCAGTGATAGGGTGAGTGTATATTACGTTAGTGTTAGGACGGGTGTATATTACGTCAGTGTTAGGGTGGGTGTATATTACGTTAGTGTTAGGGTGAGTGTATATTACGTTAGTGTTAGGGTGGGTGTATATTACGTCAGTGTTAGGGTGGGTGTATATTACGTTAATGTTAGAGAGAGTGTATATTACGTTAGTGTTAGGGTGAGTGTATATTATGTTAGTGTTAGGGTGAGTGTATATTACGTTAGTGTTAGGGTGAGTGTATATTACGTTAGTGTTAGGGTTAGCGTATATTACGTTAATGTTAGGGTAACTGTATATTACGTTAGTGTTAGGGTGAGTGTATATTACGTTAGTGTTAGGGTGAGTGTATATTACGTTAGTGTTAGGGTGGGTGTATATTACGTTAGTGTAAGGGTGAGTGTATATTTAGTTAGTGTAGAACATTAGTGTTAGGGTGAGTGTAATTAAGATTGATACTTGCTTGCGATATGGTATACAACAAGAAATATTAAAGAAATATTAGCCTTGCTCTCTCAGGGATCGCTCTTTTAAGTTTCTGGAACCCATTGAGTTGAAGAAGAGCTCTTTTTGGAAAGTAATAATTCTCCATGATAAATTGATGGCCGCTTCCCGAGGGGATGGTATGTTTTCATCTGATTCTTTGGAATGCTAGTCTTGTAGGCCATAATCCTGGAATCGGAGGTATTGAAATTAAAACTAATGACCTTTGTTACAAGTATAAAATACCATGTACCAAAAGAGATTAATTATACGGTTATACGGGAAGGCGGTTAATCACATACAATATAAACATATAGACTTTTGTCACACACTGTTTATAAAGTAGAAATTGATTTAACATTGAAATGTTTACTATAATTGACATAAGACGATTTATTAGTATGTATATATAGACAGAATGACCTTGGAAAGACATTGATAAAATATACAGTATCGACATGCAATTGATCATGAAAAATACTATTATCAGAACATATCAACCATTTCATAAAATATGCTATACATACCAGTGCAGTTATACTTTACCGCTAATATTGCAATGAACATCAGATTCTGTTTTGGTACTTTTACCCACTGAAATCAATATAATCTTAATGATATGATCGATCATATAAATGATATTAACAAATCGAAACATCTGGTCTAAGCAGGGGACATACAAATGTCAATGGTCGTACGGAAGGCATATACACACATACCTTATACGACTTTACTCGTTTAGTTTTAGCAGGGATTACTGCCCTTGACTGTACAGTTTATATTTGTTAAAAGAATGATAATTTAGTTGATGATTAACTAATTTTGCCAAGTAATGAACTTAATCCAACACACTATGTAGGATATGATATTCATGTTGCAGTTATGCATTCTTTTATATTTTGTTTTTGTTTTTATTTTTTGTTTTTTTTTAGCGGCGGGAATATTTGCGTCTATGCCACTCTTCTTCAAAGTCACAGGGTCTGTGACATTCACGTAAAAATAAAAAAAATGAATTTTAAAATATCTTACATTGTTTTGTGTTCATTCTCATAATTAATAAGATATTTTGATGATTATTTCCGGCCAGTTCATTATTAAAGCACCGCTAATAATTACTTACAATTTTTCCTACATACAAAATTGCGTTTCTCGCATAATATTCAAAGTAAAAAGATATTTTCATACTTTTTTCATTTCACATTATATAGTATAATATCAGTCTTAACGGACGATGTCACTCTGCGGATACATCTATTGTCTTTTGGGATTAAACGATATTGTATTCAGTAATCCGAACAATATTCTTTTATGTAAAACAGCCTCTAATGTCCGGCATGCTGACGTCACAGTGGCTGATGTACAGGTGACATCACTTTAATGTTTTACTGCCCGTCTGTAGGCGTTATTTTGAATAAATCCTGAAAGGGGCCTATATGATATTCAAACACATACATTCAGTAAAACATTAGGGATATAATCCTTATGAAGGATTTTCTAAAATGGGAATCATAGTGCCCTTTCCTCAGTAGTCAAACCAGTTGAAGCACTCGTCACATCTCGGCCGATTCCGTAACTCCATCTAGATGAAGGGTACCGGAATCGGCCGAGGTTAGCCGAATGCAGTTGAAGAGGTATTCTTTTCCAGGAGAAACATATTCTTAGCTATTTCATTATTTATTTCATTGCTTATTTCACATAGTAATAAACTCTGGTTGATATCAAAACAATTTTAAAGGCAATATGATTGTTATTCTAGGAAATCCCGACCTCCAGGTACCTGTGAATTCAGTGAGATAACGCTATACACGGTCAATAGATCCAAGTGCGCCCGTTCCGAAGCCGAACTGCAGTAGCTGTTATAGAGAAAGAATACGGACTGAGACCATAATTAAGTACTTCCGGGTTCAGGTTCCACGAATGAAAAATGTATGTATTTCAGGAAAATGAATCAAATGCCTCTTTGAACTTGATTTTTGTTGATGAATCTAATGTGGATTCATAGCAGTGATGTAAAATAATAATATTGATAATGTATTTTGTGCTCCAGGGTCCTGTGTGAAGAGTCCTGATTTGACCTCTACCCCTGACCCGGATGTATATAATCCACATTGGTGACACATGTTGACAGCTACAGCTATCTCCAGAAAATGCCCAACATGCTGTGTTGAAACTTTTACATTTTGTTTCTCAGATGTTGGTCTTGGCCAGGTGAGATGGAAAGTTGCATTTGAGATTTTGGGAATTTATTATGAATTTTAATGTTACAATGAAAGATATAGCGAAGCTAATTGTGGTCTCAGTCCAAACATAGATTACATCAGCTAGAATAGTCATTGTGTACATTGGAGGAGGTGCATTTGGCAATAGGACCGAAACAGTTAAATGTAACCCTCTGATTGGTTGAAACAGTTTTGTCCCGAAGGCGTGCTTGATTGGTGTATTTCCTAGTGACTCCAAGTCTGTCGTGTTGTGGGCACCTTTGACTCACACTATATTTTGAGACACACTCATTAATTAACATACATCCTGGAAAACAAGTAAACGTGCGTTTTATAGAGCCTCAGTCTAAATATACGGTTTGTACATATTTTGTCTTCTCTTATCAATTTAGAGTTAGAATTTACCTTTCGGGTTTTTCTTGTTACTGCTATCAAAATAGTAAAAATGGAGCCCCGCGAGAATCGAGGATGATAACAAAATAGCGAAATTATCAAGCGTGTGTAACAGTCGTTATTACGTATTGTGATATAGCCAATAATCATTTATATCGAAGTCAATCGGAGATGACAGGGTATACAATGCAATACAATACAATACAATACAATACAATACAATACAATACAATATAATGAAATAAATACAATACAATGAAATACAATACAATACAATACAATACAATACAATACAATATAATATAATACAATACAATACAATATAATATAATACAATATAATACAATATAATGAAATACAATACAATATAATAAAATACAATACAATGCAATACAATACAACACAATAAAACACAAAAAGAAAATCCCTATTACAGTTCTGTAAAATAAATGTACATCAAACATATAATCATGAGTACTCTCCATATAACAAGATGAAGTATTGTCACAAGATGAAATATTCATATTTTATATATAATGTTTTTATATTCATATCATATTTATAATAATTGTATACCGATAAGATATGTACTATCTTTTTAAAATTAAGTCACCTAAATATTTGTGTTTAACAGCCAAACATTCCACTCAAAGTATGTTCATGTGTTTGAAGTGATGGAAGATAACGACATATGTATGTAATAGTATCTAGGTGTCCTACTGACCATCTCAACACCACCTCCGGCCATGGATGAATTGCTATGATGGACAGATCTGTGTTAGGTTTTATGTCACCTGAGGATTTTTATGAACAAACTAAGGCCACAGTTTCACCAGCGTTCCTTACCTTAAAACTTTCACATGAAAAAAAAAAATGAAATTAAGGTATAAATCTTGGTTAATGAACTTAATTTAAATCATGTACGAATTTAAGCTAACGGGTGTTGATGAAACTGGGGCTAGTGTTTAAGTGTCAACAACGATTTGAACTTATCATTGTCTTTATAGGTTTTAAGACTTGTATTCCAGTTGTTGCATAACAGTTAGTCACATTCACATAATTGACAACGATGTAAATGTGAGTGGGTCAGTTTTTAGCGTTGTAAATGTGAGTGGGTCAGTTTTTAGCGTTGTAAATGTGAGTGGGTCAGTTTTCAGCGTTGTAAATGTGAGTGGGTCCGTTTTCAGCGTTGTAAATGTGAGTGGGTCAGTTTTTAGCGTTGTAAATGTGAGTGGGTCAGTTTTCAGCGTTGTAAATGTGAGTGGGTCATTTTTCAGCGTTGTAAATGTGAGTGGGTCAGTTTTCAGCGTTGTAAATGTGAGTGGGTCATTTTTCAACGTTGTAAATGTGAGTGAGTCAGTTTTCAGCGTTGTAAATGTGAGTGGGTCCGTTTTCAGCGTTGTAAATGTGAGTGGGTCCGTTTTCAGCGTTGTAAATGTGAGTGGGTCCGTTTACAGTGTTGTAAATGTGAGTGGGTCCGTTTTCAGCGTTGTAAATGTGAGTGGGTCCGTTTTCAGCGTTGTAAATGTGAGTGGGTCCGTTTACAGTGTTGTAAATGTGAGTGGGTCCGTTTTCAGCGTTGTAAATGTGAGTGGGTCCGTTTACAGTGTTGTAAATGTGAGTGGGTCCGTTTTCAGCGTTGTAAATGTGAGTGGGTCCGTTTTCAGCGTTGTAAATGTGAGTGGGTCCGTTTACAGTGTTGTAAATGTGAGTGGGTCCGTTTACAGCGTTGTAAATGTGAGTGGGTCCGTTTTCAGCGTTGTAAATACGAGTGGGTCAGTTTTCAGCGTTGTAAATTTGTGAGTGGGTCCGTTTTCAGTGTTGTAAATACGAGTGGATCATTTTTCAGCGTATTTTTTTCGGGGACGAAAAGACGAAAATTAAATATCTTAATTTTCGTCCTTTAGTCTTTTCGCCCGGAAAAGACGAAAATTAACAAAAGTTAAATTTGGTCTTTTCGTCCCGAAAAGACGAAACATCATACGCGAAAAGACGAAATAAATGCACACAAATTAACGACTCTAATTCTCGTCTTTTCGAGTTCATCATTTTCGTCTTTTCGGGGCAAAAAGTCGAAAATAATGAACCCGAAAAGACGAGAATTAAAGTCGCTAATTTGCGTGCATTTATTTCGTCTTTTCGCGTATGATGTTTCGTAGTTTAGGCACTACTGACGCACTACAGACACACTACTGAGGTCTACTACTGAGGTCTACTGACGCACTACTGACGCACTACTGAGGTCTACTACTGACGCACTACTGACGCACTACTGACGCACTACAGACACACTACTGAGGTCTACTACTGACGCACTACTGACGCACTACAGACACACTACTGAGGTCTACTACTGACGCACTACTGAGGTCTACTACTGACGCACTACTGAGGTCTACTACTGACGCACTACTGAGGTCTACTGACGCACTACTGAGGCCTACTGACGCACTACTGATGTCTACTGACGCACTACTGACGCACTACTGACGCACTACTGAGGTCTACTGACACAATACTGAGGTCTACTGACACACTACTGACGCACTACTGACACACTACTGACGCACTACTGACGCACTACTGAGGTCTACTGACGCACTACTGAGATCTACTGAGGCACTATTGAGGTCTATGACGCACTACTGACGTACTACTGAGGTCTATGACGCACTACTGAGGTCTACTGACGCACTACTGACGCACTACTGAGGTCTACTGACACACTACTGAGGTCTACTGACGCACTACTGAGGTCTACTGACACACTACTGAGGTCTACCGACGCACTACTGAGGTTTACTGACGCACTACTTAGACTATACTGACGCACTACTGAGGTCTACTGACGCACTACTGAGGTCTACTGAGGTCTACCGACGCACTACTGAGGTCTACCGACGCACTACTGAGGTCTACTGACGCACTACTTAGACTCTACTGACGCACTACTGAGGTCTACTGACGCACTACTGAGGTCTACTGACGCACTACTGAGGTCTACTGACGCACTACTGAGACCTACTGAGGTCTACTGACGCACTACTGAGGTCTACTGACGCACTACTGACGCACTACTGAGGTCTACTGACGCACTACTGAGGTCTACTGACGCACTACTGACGCACTACTGACGCACTACCGAGGTCTACTGACGCACTCCCGAGGTCTACTGACGCACTCCCGAGGTCTACTGACGCACTACTGAGGTCTACTGACGCACTACTGATGTCTACTGACACACTACTGAGGTCTACTGAGGCCTACTGAGGTCTACTGACACACTACTGAGGTCTACTGACACACTACTGAGGTCTACCGACGCACTACTGAGGTCTACTGACGCACTACTTAGACTATACTGACGTCTACTGACGCACTACTGAGGTCTACTGAGGTCTACCGACGCACTACTGAGGTCTACCGACGCACTACTGAGGTCTACTGACGCACTACTTAGACTCTACTGACGCACTACTGAGGTCTACTGACGCACTACTGAGGTCTACTGACGCACTACTGAGGTCTACTGACGCACTGCTGAGGTCTACTGACGCACTACTGACACACTACTGAGGTCTACTGACGCACTACTGAGGTCTACTGACGCACTACTGAGGTCTACTGACACACTACTGAGGTCTACTGACGCACTACTGACACACTACTGACGCACTACTGAGATCTACTGACGCATTACTGAGGTCTACTGACGCACTACTGAGGTCTACTGACGCACTACTGACGCGCTACTGAGGTCTACTGACGCACTTCCGAGGCCTACTGACGCACTCCCGAGGTCTACTGACGCACTACTGAGGTCTACTGAGGTCTACTGACGCACTACTGAGGTCTACTGACGCACTACTGAGGTCTACTGACGCACTACCGAGGCCTACTGACGCACTCCCGAGGTCTACTGACGCACTCCCGAGGTCTACTGACGCACTTCCGAGATCTACTGACGCACTACTAAGGTCTACTGACGCACTAATGAGGTCTACTGACGAACTACTGAGGTCTACTGAGGTCTACTGACGCACTACTGAGGTCTACTGACGCACTACTGAGGTCTACTGACACACTACTGAGGTCTACTGACGCACTACTGACACACTACTGACGCACTACTGAGATCTACTGACGCATTACTGAGGTCTACTGACGCACTACTGAGGTCTACTGACGCACTACTGACGCGCTACTGAGGTCTACTGACGCACTACCGAGGCCTACTGACGCACTCCCGAGGTCTACTGACGCACTTCCGAGGTCTACTGACGCACTACTGAGGTTTACTGACGCACTACTGAGGTCTGCTGAGGTCTACTGACGCACTACTGAGGTCTTCTGACGCACTACTGACGCACTACTGAGGTTTACTGACGCACTACTGAGGTCTACTGACGCACTTCTGACGCACTACTGAGGTCTACTGACGCACTACTGAGGTTTACTGACGCACTACTGACGCACTACTGAGGTCTACTGACGCACTACTGAGGTCTACTGACGCACTACTGACGCACTACTGAGGTCTACTGACGCACTACCGAGGCCTACTGACGCACTCCCGAGGTCTACTGACGCACTTCCGAGGTCTACTGACGCACTACTAAGGTCTACTGACGCACTACTGAGGTCTACTGAGGTCTACTGACGCACTACTGAGGTCTACTGACGCACTACTGACGCACTACTGAGGTCTACTGACGCACTACTGAGGTCTACTGACGCACTACTGACGCACTCCCGAGGTCTACTGACGCACTCCCGAGGTCTACTGACGCACTCCCGAGGTCTACTGACGCACTCCCGAGGTCTACTGACGCACTACTGAGGTCTACTGACGCACTACTGATGTCTACTGACACACTACTGAGGTCTACTGAGGCCTACTGAGGTCTACTGACGCACTACTGAGGTCTACTGACACACTACTGAGGTCTACTGACACACTACTGAGGTCTACTGACGCACTACTGAGGTCTACTGAGGTCTACTGAGGTCTACTGACACACTACTGAGGTCTACTGAAGCACTACTGACACACTACTGAGGTCTACTAAGGCTTTACTGAGGCTCTACTTAGGCTCTCGTGTTCTCGGCCATTTTAATACCGTATTGAGCCGATACCTGTGTGGTTTCTAGATGACGTAAAGTCGATACAAAAATTGGTACAGATCTAACCATCTTTTGAGCAGCATATAGTACCATTAAAACATAGGTTCAATATTGAAGTGAAATGTAAATGATAATCACTAAAGAAACAAGACCATTTCCTTTATTATATTAACATACTCATGTTACAATATCGTACTAACTCCCACTTCTCTCTGTGTGGTTGGTTTCGTGTGATAATAAATAGCTATATTTACTCTTGGCGACTTCACAATATTATTTTTGCCGTCCACTATGATGCATACTATTTTACAATTCTTCATCCTTATGTAATAACCGTTTTTCTTGTGTGTGATAATTATTCATTATATATCCATTCGCGAAAATTATTTGGAAGTAAGCTCCAAGCACCGCACCTGATATGACTCTTAACCACTTCCGGCGACAAGCACGACCCTATAAACGACACGCCCTCAAAAAGTGTACCGTGAAATAGATATTCTGACGAAACTGACAACTTGCCGCCACACTGGACTATATTTCTCGGGGCTATCAGGCGTAATGATTTACGACCTAATCACTCATTGCCTTTCAACTCACAATCCTTACCCACATAGCGCTTTATATAGACAATTAATTAAGGCGATCACACAGCATTACAATATGTGAAAGTTGATACAGACACATTTATTTTCACACAATCATAATCACTTTTGTATATCTCTAAACTTGATAAAAACTATATATAGAGTCTGTTGATTGCCCAAGTTTATATCTATTTAAATTTGTTTAAAGGTTTTATGACCCATATTGATTTCATTTTGCTCTAGATTATTAACCAATGGGATAATCTAGGTGACATTTAGTTCAACATGGCGTTCGTTAAAATAAAATTGTTGTGATTTTATATATTTGTAATTCTATTGTATTTCCTTTTTAGGGTCACAGGGGATTGGCACACATAACCAACCAATCGTCGATCGATATAATATTTATCGACCATGTGTTGAAAATTTGTGTCTGGCCCCTATGATTCAAATAAACATATGTTTCTTTGTCACAAACTCGTCAGCTGAAAGGCTGCAAGGCCGTAATAGCGGACGTAAAACCCGTTAAATAAATTAATACATACATTTGTAAATAAATAAATAAATAAATAAATAGATAAATTAATTAATTAATTAATTTTTCATCTTCACGAACATGACCATTCAACATTCTGTCCCTTCCACCATAAACAATATACATGTATGATTAAACATACACACACTGTATGACTGTATATAAAACAATGTGGCCGTTCGGCTGACCCAGGATGCTTGTCGAGTTTGTAATGTCCTTTTGGTCGCTTGCTTGCCCTAATCCGGTATATATGTAATAAAGTTACGAGTTTGGCTTTGTTTATTGTCACTCTGTTGTAACATTTATATTTGAATGTTTCTAATTCACTCTGAACCGTGAAATTGTTATATTAATCATGACACTTCAGGTGTGACCTTTTGACTCAAACTACCGAAGCCACTGTCCCTCCTGAAATGACAGTGCAGTATCTCCGCCGCGTGACTAGGAGTGGACATAATCATTATCATTAATAATGTCAGACTTACAACACGTGAAACACGTCCTTTATACATTGCAAATTATAAATAGATAAATAAAAATAAAATAGAAATTAATAAATAAATGAATAAAAATAAATAAGTAAATAAATGAATGAATAAATAAATAAATAAATAAAGATAAATAAATAAAGATAAATAAATAATAAGATAACTTGGAAATCCATCTGTGTTACAAAATCAAAAATTAAAGATTGAAATGTTGTTTATTTAATTTTTTTTTTCGTAATACCGTATCCTGCATGATACGTTTTCATTAATATCACGTTTTACATATGATTAATTTGAATAGTTACACAATTTAAAATACACATCTACTTTCCGCTCTTCTGAAAGCCAATCCTGATATTTATTGAAATTATTGTGCAAATGTACTTCCCGATTTAGATTTTTGTAATTTCTTTTAACATATAAGTAATTTCAGTTTCCTCAGTCGGATTCCAAGGTATTTAACCGTTAGACCCTTAGCATCATTGACGCGTTCTTAAAGATGGAATTTATTATTATTAATCTTTGAAATTTATCTTAATAAAAAAAGTTGCGAACATCTCGACACTTCAAAGGAAGACGTACGGCGCCATTGTTGAATTAATTCCCTGAAATTTAACGATTTCTAGTACAAAGCGGTGTATTTGTTACTAGGACTGTTTGGTGTAGCATTTCTACCAAACACGAGGGCATTATTGAAGAGACATGTCTGCCGTATCGTCTGTCAACAGACGAGTACAGGAGACATTGGAAGCTCTGATCCATAAATTGTTCAACATGACAGCAATTAGTGATGTAGTATGGAATTCATTAAACAAGTTCTATAATCTAATACGGCATAGGCCGTTAATCGAATGTTATGTTAAATTGCTCAACGTATGAAACAAATTCCTTATTGCACGGGTACGAATGTAAGATTCCATTTTTCTCATAGCTCGTATAGATGAGAAAAAAAATCTTAAGATTACCTGATAAAATTAGCTAATTGCTAGCGCCAAAATAATCATCACCGCATCATATATTTATGACGTCATAATATATATAAGAGTGTGAGGACACACGTGTCCGAAGATATCTATAACATGACCGTTTGACATGACAAAACATATACATTTTTGTATGTCGATAACTACAAATGTGGTTTAATAGGGGAGGTTATCTGTAAAATGTGGTTAAAAAGGAGAGGTTATCTGTAAACTGTGGTTAAATAGGGGAGGCTATCTGTAAACTGTGGTTAAAAAGGGGGAGGTTATCTGTAAACCGTAGTTAAATAGGGGAGGCTATCTGTAAACTGTGGTTAAATAAGGGAGGTTATCTGTAAACTGTGGTTAAATATAGGAGGTTATCTGTAAACTGTGGTTAAATATAGGAGGTTATCTGTAAACTGTGGTTAAATAGGGGAGGCTATCTGTAAACTGTGGTTAAAAAGGGGGAGGTTATCTGTAAACTGTGGTTAAATAGGGGAGGTTATCTGTAAACTGTGGTTAAAAAGGGGAGGTTATCTGTAAACTTTGGTTAAAAAGGGGAGGTTATCTGTAAACTGTGGTTAAATAGGGGATGTTATCTGTAAACTGTGGTTAAATAGGGGAGGTTATCTGTAAACTGTGGTTAAATAGGGGAGGTTATCTGTAAACTGTGGTTAAAAAGGGGGAGGTTATCTGTAAACTGTGGTTAAAAAGGGGGAGGTTATCTGTAAACTGTGGTTAAAAAGGGGGAGGTTATCTGTAAACCGTAGTTAAATAGGGGAGGCTATCTGTAAACTGTGGTTAAATAGGGGAGGTTATCTGTAAAATGTGGTTAAATAGGTGAGGTTATCTGTAAACTGTGGTTAAAAAGGGGGAGGTTATCTGTAAACTGTGGTTAAAAAGGGGGAAGTTATCTGTAAACCGTAGTTAAATAGGGGAGGTTATCTGTAAACTGTGGTTAAATAGGGGAGGTTATCTGTAAACTGTGGTTAAAAAGGGGGAGGTTATCTGTAAACTGTGGTTAAAAAGGGGGAGGTTATCTGTAAACCGTAGTTAAATAGGGGAGGCTATCTGTAAACTGTGGTTAAATAGGGGAGGTTATCTGTAAAATGTGGTTAAATAGGTGAGGTTATCTGTAAACTGTGGTTAAAAAGGGGGAGGTTATCTGTAAACTGTGGTTAAAAAGGGGGAGGATATCTGTAAACCGTAGTTAAATAGGGGAGGCTATCTGTAAACTGTGGTTAAATAGGGGAGGTTATCTGTAAACTGTGGTTAAAAAGGGGGAGGTTATCTGTAAACTGTGGTTAAAAAGGGGGAGGTTATCTGTAAACTGTGGTTAAATAAGGGGGAGGTTATCTGTAAACTGTGGTTAAATAGGGGGGGGTTATCTGTAAACTGTGGTTAAATAGGGGAGGTTATCTGTAAACTGTGGTTAAATATAGGAAGTTATCTGTAAACTGTGGTTAAACAGGGGAGGTTATCTGTAAACTGTGGTTAAAAAGGGGGAGGTTATCTGTAAACTGTGGTTAAATAGGGGAGGTTATCTGTAAACTGTGGTTAAATAAGGGAGGTTATCTGTAAACTGTGGTTAAATAAGGGAGGTTATCTGTAAAATGTGGTTAAAATGGGGAGGCTATCTGTAAACTGTGGTTAAAAAGGGGGAGGTTATCTGTAAACCGTAGTTAAATAGGGGAGGTTATCTGTAAACCGTAGTTAAATAGGTGAGGTTATCTGTAAACTGTGGTTAAATAAGGGAGGTTATCTGTAAACTGTGGTTAAAAAGGGGAGGTTATCTGTAAACTGTGGTTAAATAGGGGAGGCTATCTGTAAACTGTGGTTAAATAGGGGAGGCTATCTGTAAACTGTGGTTAAATAGGGGAGGCTATCTGTAAACTGTGGTTAAATAGGGGAGGTTATCTGTAAACTGTGGTTAAAAAGGGGGAGGTTATCTGTAAACTGTGGTTAAATAGGGGAGGTTATCTGTAAACTGTGGTTAAATAAGGGAGGTTATCTGTAAAATGTGGTTAAAATGGGGAGGCTATCTGTAAACTGTGGTTAAATAGGGGAGGTTATCTGTAAACTGTGGTTAAATAGGGGAGGTTATCTGTAAACTGTGGTTAAATAAGGGAGGTTATCTGTAAACTGTGGTTAAATAGGGGGAGGTTATCTGTGAAATGTGGTTAAAAAGGGGAGGCTATCTGTAAAATGTGGTTAAATAGGGGAGGTTATCTGTAAACCGTAGTTAAATAGGGGAGGTTATCTGTAAACCGTAGTTAAATAGGGGAGGTTATCTGTAAACTGTGGTTAAATAGCGGAGGTTATCTGTAAACCGTAGTTAAATAGGGGAGGTTATCTGTAAACTGTGGTTAAATAGCGGAGGTTATCTGTAAACTGTGGTTAAATAGGGGAGGTTATCTGTAAAATGTGGTTAAATAGGGGAGGTTATCTGTAAACCGTAGTTAAATAGGGGAGGTTATCTGTAAAATGTGGTTAAATAGGGGAGGTTATCTGTAAACCGTAGTTAAATAGGGGAGGTTATCTGTAAACCGTAGTTAAATAGGGGAGGTTATCTGTAAACTGTGGTTAAATAGCGGAGGTTATCTGTAAACTGTGGTTAAATAGGTGAGGCTATCTGTAAACTGTGGTTAAATAGGGGAGGTTATCTGTAAACTGTGGTTAAATAGGTGAGGCTATCTGTAAACTGTGGTTAAATAGGGGAGGTTATCTGTAAACTGTGGTTAAATAGGGGAGGTTATCTGTAAACTGTGGTTAAATAGGGGAGGTTATCTGTAAACTGTGGTTAAATAGCGGAGGTTATCTGTAAACTGTGGTTAAAAAGAGGGGAGGTTATCTGTAAACTGTGGTTAAATAGCGGAGGTTATCTGTAAAATGTGGTTAAAAAGGGGAGGTTATCTGTAAACTGTGGTTTAATATAGGAGGTTTTCTGTAAACTGTGGTTAAATAAGGGGGGTTATCTGTAAACTGTGGTTAAATATAGGAGGTTTTCTGTAAACTGTGGTTAAATAAGGGGGTTATCTGTAAACCGTGGTTAAATAGTGGAGGTTATCTGTAAACTGTGGTTAAATAGGGGAGGTTATCTGTAAACTGTAGTTAAATAGGGGAGGTTTTCTGTAAACTGTGGTTAAATAAGGGGGGTTATCTGTAAACTGTGGTTAAATATAGGAGGTTTTCCATAAACTTTGGTTAAATAGGGGAGGTTATCTGTAAACTGTGGTTAAATAGGGGAGGTTATCCATAAACTTTGGTTAAATAGGGGAGGTTTTCTGTAAACTGTGGTTAAATATAGAAAGTTATCTGTAAACTGTAGTTAAATAGGGGAGGTTTTCTGTAAACTGTGGTTAAATATAGGAAGTTATCTGTAAACTGTGGTTAAATAGGGGAGGTTATCCATAAACTGTGGTTGAATAGGGGAGGTTATCTGTAAACTGTGGTTAAATATAGGAGGTTATCCATAAACTGTGGTTAAATAGGTGAGGTTATCTGTAAACTGTGGTTAAATAGGGGAGGTTATCTGTAAACTGTGGTTAAATATAGGAGGTTATCTGTAAACCGTAGTTAAATAGGTGAGGTTATCTGTAAACTGTGGTTTAATAGGGGAGGCTATCTGTAAACTGTGGTTAAATATAGGAGGTTATCTGTAAACTGTGGTTAAATATAGGAGGTTATCCATAAACTTTGGTTAAATAGGGGAGGTTTTCTGTAAACTGTGGTTAAATATAGGAGGTTATCTGTAAACTGTGGTTAAATAGAGGAGGTTATCCATAAACTTTGGTTAAATAGGGGAGGTTTTCTGTAAACTGTGGTTAAATATAGGAGGTTATCCATAAACTGTGGTTGAATAGGGGAGGTTATCCATAAACTGTGGTTGAATAGGGGAGGTTATCCATAAACTGTGGTTAAATATAGGAAGTTATCTGTAAACTGTGGTTAAAATGGGGAGATTATCTATAAACTTGTTAGTAACATAATCAAAATTTAACTTATACTAATCGTTCTTGTTTGGTCTTTAGGGGTCTCATTGTGGTAGGTTACCGGGGTACCGGGGAAAACCCATGTGATCGGCAGTTCTTCTTTACATCCGATCGGAGAATCGAACCCCGATCACCTAGATGAAAGGCAAGTGTGTTACCACTTACCAGTGTGCATTCCAAATTGATATGGTAATATATAACTTAATTACTTAAAATTAATTACAATGGCTTCTTGTGAACTCATGGTATAATGATATTACATCTAGCATTGTAATGGTGATAATTGTGTATGTTAAAATGTTTCTCGAATCAGTTAATCTTAAGTTTTATCACGTCTTCTGATACCATCATATTAACACTTTAATCTTAGAATGTTTACGATAAACTGTGTAAGTTTCTAAAAATGGCCAAACAAGCTATTGTTGGCACAGAGTGCTTCCAAGCTTTGTATTGTTATCATCCGTTTGACAGCACGTTTTTCAATCCTCTACTTACTGATGTATAAAATGGATGGTCGGGTGGCGCAGTAGTACAACACACGTGCCTCTCACCTAGGCGGCCGGGGTTCGACTCCCCGATCTGATATGATTTGGTTTGTATAACTTCCCATTAACAGCCAGGGTCATTTAAGGACGTACCGGGTTTTGGAGGTGGAGGAAAGCCGGAGTACCCGGAGAAAACGTTGGTTTCGAACTCGCAACCCAGAGGTGGAGGGCTAGTGATAAAGTGTCAGGACACCTTAACCACTCGGCCACCGCGGTCATTCGGTCACCTGTCCGACCACATGGGGATTTTCCGGGTTGCCCAGTTTCCTCCCACGTTAAGATCCCTCGCGCGCTTCCGTCCGGACCAACAAGAGTGATTAATATAAGTAAATATAAATAAAGTTTATATCTATATATGAAATGAAAAAAGACAACAACAAACAAATAAAAACACAAGATGATTCTTCCCTGTGTCATCATCGTCCCACTTTATCATCACCAATGATGCGTGACATATTATTCGTGTTGTAACACCTTAACTATAATATGACCAGTGGCCAGTCAGCGCTTCATGTGAGTAACGAGTCAATCTAGGACATTCCAAGGAGAGGGAAGGGCGGAGGTGATGAACCATGCACAACAAATACATATTATGTCTTATATATATCTATGGTAGAAACTTGTGTTCAGAGGGACTAAGAAGTTTTGTAATATTAATCATTGACACAACAAATGCATATTTCTCTGAACCAATTTCTGGTAGTAAATGGGGATTCGTTTAAAAAATATTTAAAAAAAAGGTATTCCTTTGGCCAATTGCGAGTTTCTTCCGCCGCCTTCCGTATACCAACACTTGAGACCCTTAGCATTACTGACGGGGCTGCGGTGGCCAAGTGGTTAATGTACATGTGTCCTGACACTTTATCACTAGCCCTCTTCCTCTGGGTTGCAGAGTTCAAAACCTACGTGGGGAAGTTGCCAGGTACTGACCGTAGGCCGGTGGTTTTTCTCCCTATACTCCGGCTCCTCCACCTCCAAAACCTGGCACGTCCTTAAATGACCCTGGCTGTTAATAGGACGTTAAACAAAATAAACCAAACCGAACCGAACGACGCATTACTGACGAGTGCTAGAAGGACGGAAAAGCTATATGGACAAATTAATAATTTTTTTCGGCATAGCCGTATAATATTCTTTTGTCCCCGGGAATGACACGACAGGTGGCGTTACTGGTCAGGATGAAGTATGTGATTGGTCAATGTAGCGGTAAATGCAAAATGCAGATATTCAGTTAAAAACGAAACAAAGTTAAAGAGGCTTGCCCGCAGAGAGATCAGAAAAATTGGCTAATAGAAAAAGGTTTTTTTTTTTACACATGACAGATTGTTGGAATTGTTGAGTTTTTCATTTTATTTTCCTTATAAAACGCTGAAAAGTGATATTAAAACCTCATTTTTAAATATTATTTATTTAATCGCAACCCGCAATAAGTCTAATTTGATTGACACATCAAAGAAACAAGCACGTGCACAGTGCCGCACAGTGATAACTTCAAAGGCAGCGGCGATTTACAAAGAAGATTTGCCGTTATATTCCATACATTTCCCTCTCAGGTTGAGTTTTAAAACGTCTTTTAAATACATATTCTGTAATTGTTTTCAAGAAATAAAGTCGGAAAGCCTCTAATTTTGTCACATAGAAACGTGTACTAAAGTTTATTTAGTGATCGGAGATGTGCCGTTTACCGGTCCATCTGCGGGTAAGCCTCTTTAAAGTGGGACAAAGAAAAATCCGAAGACCTGTTTCTTTGGAAGAAATTTCAGCTCGCCTCGCAGGAACCATCAGCATCAGAAACAAGTCAAAATGGTACATCTGATGTAACAAAGCTCCCTGGTGGTTGTCAGAATTGCAAAATGTAACAAAGCTCCCTGGTGGTTGTCAGAATTGCAAAATGTAACAAAGCTCCCTGGTGGTTGTCAGAATTGCAAAATGCTTACGCTAACATTTAATCTCGGACCCGTTTTTCTATTCGATGCTTAGTGTACTACTTCAGGTATAATTTACTACTTGCAGCTGGCTCTGTGTTTGCTGTCGATATGTTGGTGATCTAGTGGTATATTACTCTTGTATTATATCTATATATATTCTAGGATAATATATGTCGAATACACGGGCTTAGATATACATATCTAAGTCCGTGTTTTACGTAGAAGTCAGTGTCCCCGAATTCCGGATCTCGGACCCGGCTTTCTAGTCGATGTGTAGCATACTACTTCCGGTATAATCTACTGCTGCAGCTGGCTCGTGTGCGGTTAGACGATTTACAGGATCGGAGTAGAATCCGACCGTTTATGCTATGCCAAAGCATTTATTTTGATTTTAAACGAACATATCTTAAACGTTATGGCTTAATTTTAACAAAATTATACGAATTATTGAGTATTTTCCACATAAACTCACCGCGCGCACTGGACCAAAAGACGATTTACAGGATCGGGCGGCTTACGGACACGATCGGACCTTTAAATTATTAGTGATATATTTAGTTTGATTTCAAACGAGCATATTTGGAACATTATTGCCTTATTATAACAAAATTATATGAATTATTGATATTTTTCACATAAATGCAATGCGCGCACTGGACCAAAAGACGATTTACAGGATCGGGTAGAATCGGGCTGCTCACACACAAGATGGGACCTTTAAATTATTCGTGATGCATTAAGTTTGGTTTTAAACTGGCACATTTAAAACATTATTGCTTAATTATAACAAAATAATATCAATTATTGAGTATTTTCCACATAAACGTACTGCGCGCACCGAACCAAAAGACGATTTGCAGGATAGGAGGGATTACGTACAGGATAGGACCTTTTAATTATTAGTGATGTATTTAGTTTGATTTTAAACGAGCATATTTGGAACATTATTGACTAATTATAACAAAATAATATGAATTATTGAGTTTTTTTCACATAAATGCACTGCGCGCACTGGACCAAAGGACGATTTACAGGATCGGGCGGCTCACATATTTTGTTACAAACTAGTCAAATTGAAAAAAAAAGAGAAAAAAAAGGAACTAATTCCAACAAAGTGATACCAAATACTGACACATTTTCACATAATTGTACTTGGTCACGCTGGACGATTTACAGGATCGGGCAGAATCCGACGGCTTACCGATGCATTGAAATTAAAAATACTCCAAAATTACAAACCAAACATCATTTACTAATTTTCTCTGCTCATGTTTACAATATTCAATCATCTTTTTTTCTAATGTTTCAGCACAAAACACATATGTTTTAACTTGAAAGCCATCTGCTACGATAATACATTTGTGTTGTTAGAACCGCATTGCCCAGGTCTCGGGATCGTGGACCCTGCTTTCGTGGAGACCCCCCCCCCCCCCCCCCCCCCCCCTATTTTTTTCTTCTAATGACTACTTATTTTTGAATTGATCAATAAATAATTGATAATTTTCAGTGCAAATTTATACACATTTTAACTTTAACTGAATATCTTTTTATAAAGTAAACTCAAAACATTCACTTATCATAATGTATACTGGGCCAAATAGTTTCCACCATTCGCCATGGAGAATAATAACAATGTCATTTGTTATTTGTTATTTCTAGGCATCCCATGTAATTCATCATTTACCTGATATATATATGTATATAACCTACGAAAGTTATAAGAAACACGATTTATTACATTTTTACCAGTGAAATATCAATTTTTTTTCATTCAATAAAAGTGATATTGTGATATTTTTCACTAGTGAAAAATATCACTTTTGCTGATTTGACCAATCAAATTAATGATTAGAAAATACCAAAATAATTGACCAATCAGAAAGCCCGACATATATGTCAGCACCTGGACAGGGGAAACTACTTTTTTTGTTTACAAATTATCGCTGTAGGCCTAGTTAGCATACGGGGTAGGGTTTTCGTTGATAAAAAATGTAATAAACAGAATATCTAACAGTGTCTTCAGTAATACCAAATATATTTCACTCGTGTGGCTAATATTTTGATATTTTTCACTCGTGCTGCGCACTCGTGAAAAATATCAAAATATTAGCCCCACTCGTGAAATATATTTGGTATTACTGAAGACACTGTTAGATATCCTCTATTTATTACATTTTTACCAGTGAAATATCAAAAATTATTCATTCTATAAAAGTGATATTTTTCACTAGTGAAAAATATCACACTTTTGCTGATTTGACCAATCAAATTAATGATTAGAAAATACCAAAATAATTGACCAATCAGAAAGCCCGACATATATGTCAGCACCTGGACAGGGGAAACTACTTTCTTTGTATGCAAACTTTCGCTGTAGGCCTAGTTAGCATACGGGGTAGGTTTTTCGCTGATAAAAAATGTAATAAACAGAATATCTAACAGTGTCTTCAGTAATACCAAATATATTTCACGAGTGGGGCTAATATTTTGATATTTTTCACGAGTGCGCAGCACGAGTGAAAAATATCAAAATATTAGCCACACGAGTGTGGAACAATATTTGTTGTTCACTAGAGGGAAAAAAACATGCATGTCTTATCTTTTGCGACATCTCCAAAGCGTTTGACCGTGTATGGCACAAGGGTTTGTTAATTAAATTAGAAGCATATGGTATTAGGGGTGATCTTCTAGAGTGGTTTATAAATTATATTTCTGATCGTCAGCAACAAGTTATAGTTAAAAATGTGTACTCCAATACAGGTTACACGACTGCTGGCGTACCACAGGGAAGCGTTTTGGGACCCCTTTTGTTTTTAATATATATAAATGATATTGTTGATAATATGAATAGTATATCTCGTTTATTTGCTAATGACACTTCGTTAATGTATTCTTCATCATCTCTTTTAGACATTCAAAGATCTCTTAATAATGAGTTGCAAAAACTCAATAAATGGTCTCAAGACTGGCTCACTAAATTTAACCCACAAAAAACTGATGTATTGCTAATAACAAATTCAAAAAATATTCCACCCTTGAACCTTACTTTTGGAGAAGAAACTTTGAAATTAGTTGGTAACCATAGACATTTAGGTGTGACTTTCAGTTCGGATGTAAAGTGGTCCCTGCACATAGCAGAAATAATAAAAACATGTATGAAAAAGGTATCGGTGTTAAGGAAATTCAAATTTTTGTTGAGTAGAAAAACTTTATTACGAATTTATAGAGTATTTGTGTTGCCTGTATTGGAATATGCTTGTGAGGTATGGGATGGTTGTTCTCTGGCAGATGTAAATAAACTAGAACAAGCTCAACTTGAGGCAGCAAGAATCATTACCGGCATGCCATCTTTCTCTAGCAAACAATCTCTATATAAAGAATCCCAGCTCCAACCTTTATCTGAAAGAATAAAGTTACGTAAACTTTCAATGATGTATAAACTCCACAATGATTTAACTCCTTCCTATTTCAGCAATCTTCTTCCTCCAAGAGTAGGTGAACGTAATTCGTATAATGTTAGAAATAAAGAAAACTATACCGTTCCAAATTTTCGATTGTCTACTTCTTATGAATCCTTTATCCCATCTTCTGTTAGGTTATGGAATAATTTACCTATTGATGTCAGAGAACAGCCATCCATTAGTAGTTTTAAATCCAAAATAGAAAACAATCGTGATATATTACCTATTTATTATCTAACTGGAAATAGAAAATTAAATGTTTTACACACAAGGTTAAGACATGTTTGTAGTAGCTTAAACTATGATTTGTATAGAGTAAATATAATTAATGATACAACCTGTGCATGTGGTAATGAGTGTGAAAACGTGTATTATTATTTTTTTGATTGTTTATTGTACAGAAGAGAGCGTGAAACTTTATTTGATAATCTCTCCCGCTATTGTAATGTGACTCTTAATGTTATTCTTTGGGGTTCTCCTAAACTATCTGATGAACAAAATGGCTATATTTTTCAATATGTTCAAAATTTTATTAAATCCAGTAATCGATTTTAGGTCATCTCTCTCTCTCTCTCTCTCTCTCTCTCTCTCTCTCTCTCTCTCTCTCTCTCTCTCTCTCTCTCTCTCTCTCTCTCTCTCTCTCTCTCTCTCTCTCTCTCTCTCTCTCTCTCTCTCTCTCTCTCTCTCTCTCTCTCTCTCTCTCTCTAAATTAACTGGCATTAACATATTTACTTTTCATTCTGTCCCTCATCTCTGTCTTTTCTTACATCATATACAAATTTTATATACTGTATTATATTGTAAATTCATATTATGTACATAATGATTATTGGAAGAAGGCGTTTTTAAGTTGCGATAACTTGTGTCCTATTCCTGTTGTTATATTTAACAATAAAACTATGTTTAAATAAAAAAAGACACTGTTAGATATCCTCTCTATATATAACATCTAACAAAGTAATTAATAATTAATTTCGAGATAGGCGATATATATATTTATATTACTTCCAAAGAATTGTACACGTAATAACAAAAGATTAAAAAATATATCTGTATATAATATACCAAAGCAGTTTACCAGAAATATCAAGTTAGGCGATATTTAAATATTAACTACAAAAGTACGCAAATAATGGTTCATAATTTAATTTTGACTCCCTACTAAAGTTATAAGAAGCACGATATACATAGCATCTAACAAAGTAATTAATAATTGATTTCGAGTTGGGCAATATATATATTTATTACTTCCAGCGATTTGAACACGTAATAATAAAAGATTTAATATATATATATATATATATATAACTGCAGCGCGTGTTATGTCGTGACATAGCACGCGCTGCCGTCACATCGTATTAACCCGCGATGTTATTTTGTTAAACCTTTAAGTTATATTATCTATTTATTTATTTATTTATTCATCTACCTTTAGCATTCAGGACATAAAAGATCAATGCCAAATGTATGCATTTTATATACAAAATTTGCAAGATATATGCATATATGAGAGGTTGAAGCAAATTCTAAATAGCACACAAAACTTAGTTTTGATATCCAACGGTTTACACAAAATATGGGAAAAATGAAAATAAATCCAAATAATTTCAAAATAAGTTGTCAAATAAAAAAGATGCCAGAAATTTATGTACTAATATAGACTTAAAAACTTAATATAGACTTAAAAGTGTTTCGATAAGTTTAAAATGAGCTTTGATACAAAAACGTTAAGTCCTAAACATAGGAAACTTAAACTAAAAGAAAAAAATAGAATAATTCAATAATATTTTTTGTAACTTTACTCTACTAAATGATTATTAACTTGATTCCGGTTTGTCGTCCTCCACCTCTCTTGTCTTGATCAATCAGTCTATTTGGTATTGTACCTTCAAAATAGAGCAAATTATTTTCTAAATTCTCCTAATTTTCTTCTGTTTATCTCTCCTACCATTCCCTTTTACAATACATATTTATTTTATACAATTCAGATTATCTTTTTTGTACTAAACAGATTATATTTTTAAATATGTCTCAAGTACACGTATTTGCTTTTTTGCAGTTAGACGTACATGTAAAGCCATTTCAGGTAAAAGTAAATTTCAATTGATTCCACGAGGAAAAGGGGTATCTGAAAGCTCTTCTACACATGTCAGACAATCTAACAGCTATATTCAGATACGTGCTGAATGTTAACTATATAGCATTGTTAGATCTCCTATCACTCTAAATGTATTATCTTATAGAAGATATGTTATCACGATAGTATGTCGAAACACAATACAACATAAAATTATAATTTAACTCATTCAATTATAACAATTATACACAACGAGAATTTTTTTTTCAAATATGTGTGTGTGTATTTCGGCACAAATTGCATGAAACTTGTAGAAAAAATAATCTGATACTTTCTCAATTAAGAAAAGTAAAATAAGCGCCTATATCATCTACATTTGTATTGTTGAACGTACATGTAGTGAATGAGCGAATAGTGAAAATTGGAGATAATATCTCATTTACATATTTAAATTGCTCAATTGCCCCCCCCCCCTTTTTATAGGGGGGGGGGGGGGGGGGGGGGGGCAAACATATATTTTTGACCCCCTACTTTTTGACATCCAAAATCTAAAAAAGGGGGAAAAAAAAGCGAATTTTTATATTCATTTCGATAAATATCTGTAAATTTCGAACCGAAAATGTTTTCTTGAAGGCAACGATAAAAACTTAATCTTGTACATCCGGAACATTCCGACTTTTATACTAGTATATAAATCCTCAGACCTGGCCCCGCTTTCATGAAACTTCTTAAGTCCGTTCTCAATGCTTAACTCTGAGTACATGCTTAACTTTAAGCATATGCTCAAAATTCGGCTTTCACAAAACTTCTTAATTCTCAATTCTCAGATTTTAAGTTGAGAACGGGCCGATATTTGAGAACGGTCCTAAGCATGCTTAAGTCTGTGATCTCGTTCTTAAATATGGCGAACATACGTAAACTTCCTCGTCGTCTGCGGCGGCGACTGACCCATCGTCGTGCACAGATATATTCCGTTGTCTGCATATACATTGAAAACATTGCCATACTAGGGCATATATATATATATACGACAGGAATCGATTTCAGCCTGTAAAAACATGTATTTTGTTACTCATTCGACAAATGCTGGAGTGAGCAATGCCCGTCCCTTCGCAACAAGCTTTCTTTACTTGCATTGGCCGATACTCTTTGGGTGTCGTAGTCGACCGTGTCAAGGTGCATCATTGAGGTTGTATTTATCCTTGCCACATTTCAGACTTTCCATCATCTTCCCGTCAACACAAATACTTACTAACAAACTTTCAAACTGCAAGAGCCGTCTACCGGCGACCTACATATCGCTGTAGTAATAAATGCGGTAGTGGACAACACATAGCTCCAACATCCACCTTCACAATCGTAAAGTAGGCTAGCGCGACTACGACATCAAACACCACAGTTAGTTGTTACTACATCAACACGTACTGTCAATAAAATATGTTTCGTAACTAAAATAAAACATTTCAAGACAATATAGGTACGGAGATATTCACATAAATTCACTTCAAAGAAGGAAAGAATGTCAGGTTTCGTAAGAGTTACTTTCCATCTATATGGCTAAATTAAACTTGTATTTATTAAATTGTATATTTTTCAATTGAATTGGGGGGCCGCGGTGGTCGAGTGGTTAAGGTGTCCCGACACTTTATCACTAGCCCTCCACCTCTGGGTTGCGAGGTCGAAACCTACGTGGGGCAGTTGCCAGGTACTGACCGTATGCCGGTGGTTTTTCTCCGGGTTCTCCGGCTTTCCTCCACCTCCAAACCTGGCACGTCCTTAAATGACCCTGGCTGTTAATAGGACGTTAAACAAAAACAAACCAATCAATTGAATTACTTTATACATTTATTACATTATATGCCTAAATATTTCAAAATATATATATATATATCTTCAGTGTATTGTAAGCCTTATGTACGAGTGATAAAATTTTAAATGCTATTTCCAAATATATTCCATATTTCAAATTTGACAATCTGATTAAAATCAGCTGTTACATGGCTACGTTTACGGATCAGGCGTAGTGCATAGTAAACGTAGCCATGTAACAGCTGATTTTAATCAGATTGCAAATTTGAGTGCAAACCTTAAATTTTTTGTTTCATATTTCATTGCTACATTATTTACCCATTTGATATTTTTTACCCATTTAGTTCAGATATCCTTATCTGAACTATATATCTATGTAGTTAAAATTAAAGGTGTATCTAGTTAAACTAAAAATAACTGTACACTGTATTTAAAACAGGTTATAATCTCCATTTCTAAATGCATCTACATCTGTGTGTCGGTCGTCTGCACTAGCCTGGTAAATCAATATTTATATCTTGATACGAAATTTTGCTTAATTTCATCACAGAGATTCGATAAGTTGATGATAATTTGTGAAGTTGTTTGATTCCATTATTAGAATAAGACAGAAACACAACATGGATAAGAATGCGCGGTTTTAACGTGAATAGAGTAATACAATTACCGACAGGTACAAATGAGGAAACACCGTATAACATGAAACGGCACTGGCATCTGTTGTCGACAAATAAGCAGCATATAAGGTTCGCTTTAGATACACATTCTATCAGATTCGAAAAGTTAAAAACCTGTCAATTATTAAGGAAAATTAATAAGTTTTTAAAGTGAATACTGTACTGTACCTATTCTAGGTAAATTTTCCCTTTTTTCGGAGGAGGAAATTTTTTTATAGCCTTAAAAATGGAAAAAAATTCGGCTCGCGCCCGTGGCGCTCGCATTATTACTAAATCACTGCCCCCCCCCCCCCCCCTCTTTCGAAAATCCTTGCCCCTAGACCCCTCGTAAAAAGACAAAATAAATCGGCTCGCGCCTACGGCGCTCGCATTATCACTTAATTACTGGACCCCTCTTTCAAAAATCCTGGCTCCGCGCCTGATCCGGAATGATTGCAAATGTGTTATATTCATTTTCCGCCTGGAACCCACTACCGCGGCCCCAGACCCCTCGCAAAAAAAAAAAAAAAACCCAAAAAATCGGCTCGCGCCTACGCCGCTCGCATTATCACTAAATTACTGGACCCCCCCCCCCCCCCCTTCGGAAATCCAGGCCTGGTGATTCATCTTTTACTACAAATAATATATATCCTGGTTTGCGTATTTGCGTAAATAACTTATTTTGTACTACATAAATTATCATGGGATGTTGAAACGATAATTATTGGCTTATTTTGCGGAGATTGCATACGATTTGTTTAGTGCGTAAAATTTAAGGTTAAAATAAATATTGCCCCCCCCCCCCCCCCCCCCCACACTTTTTGACGACTTACTACGCCCCTGGAGTATATATATAATGATAATCGTTATAATTCCAACTTTTAACTTAACTCTAGAACACATGTCGTGCTATGTTATGACCACTGGTACAGTTGAAAGATTCATTTATATTAAATTCAATTCGACTTTACTGGAACTTTTATAACTACAACTGTATTTTTATATATAAATGTATTTTACCTACACATACCGTCATGAAAACATCACCCATTGTCGCAATGATCATCCCAAAACGTCGTGTTACGGTAACGCGACTTAAATACAAGGTTGATCTCAGGTTTTTGGTCTTGAATTCTTTCTTTTATAGCCCTTCCCACAGGAAAGGTATTGCTTTGCCCAATGGACTATATTCGGACATTATGTAAACGTGTTCCAAGCATGCAAAATAAGGTCAATTCAACACAAATCATCATTCTAAATGCTGTACAAGGCTCGTCGTTTAAAGGAAACGGGACAACGTAACTATTTGGACATCGTTAAATGACGGACTTAAATTTTCCAAACACTTAACTGTATATCATAATACGGAACTCATTCACCCCTCATTTCATTTCTCTGCATACACATACAAAATAACTTGGCTACGCGCATGGTATTTTCACCAAAATGATTCAAACTGATGTCATTTTGTTATCTGTGCTGTAGTAACACATTAGTTCGTTCATTTATTTCAGCAGTTTTATATTATAAACACCAGCATTTAAACTATGCCGTTTATCTTTTTTAAAGATATTTCTTGTTTTGTTCTAATCTATGTGCTGATATGTCTTTGTACAATCCTTAAAGTGACTAAAACGGTCACTAATATCTATCACAATACAAACATATGTATAAATTTCTGATAATTCAGGAGAAATCGGTTCTGATTAAATAAAGTTTACGGTGTCTAAAACGATTTGGAATAATTACAATTTAAAACGGTTAGACCTAGATTGGATTGAGGTGTGACTAAAACGTTCTATTTTATTTAAATTGACAGCGATTAATGTAAAATTAGAGTTTAGAGTCACTAAAACTATCTGGAATAGTTTATATTTCACAACGATTAATACTAAATTAGAGGTTAGTGTTACTGAAATGTTCTCTTATATTTAAATTAATAACGATTAATGTAAAATTAGAGTTTAGAGTGAATGAAACGATTTGGAATAATTCATATTTTACAACGATTAATCCTAAATTAGAGGTGAGTGTGACTAAACCATTTAATACACTTATGGAAATAAGGGTATACAAGTCACTATAAACTTGTAAGGTATGTTAAGTAAAATGATCTATTGCTACTCTGCTGGGGCCGGTTTCGGGACCCTCAACCCTTACACTAGACTTGTGCTACTAACCTATATGTATTACACATTTATAGGGAAAACGACATATCTAGTGTATTTATACAGTAAAGACTAGGAGTATATACAATTTCATTCCTTGAATGTACATCTTATAGTTTAATACATTTTCATTTATATAACTACCTATATAAATTGTAAAATGATTAAGCAGTGTTGTGACTTGACCACTATGCTACGTAAAATTATGCTGACCATTTGAGGGAGATGGATTGATATAAACTTTTATATGCTGATATTTTGTATTTTTGTATGCAATGTCTATGAATTAAAGGAAATACTGTTTAAACTAAAATTAAGAATAAAGACTATGATTATACAATTAAAGCATGAGTCTAATTGATTAAGAACCCACTGTATTTATACTGCAAAAGTATATATTTTAGCGGTAATTTTATTATAGCGATTTTCGCGCCGGGAACTTCTCGTTAAATTATGATTGACTGAAGTTTCCTATATTGCTTCTATCACAAGTATTGTTTGTATGCTAATTCATCATTGTGGTAATATGTTTAAATTTGGTTGTGCGCTAAAATTTGTGTACGCTAAAATAATTACCTTTACAGTATTTTACTTTAGACACTGCAGTGTGTAGAGAACCTGTATCCAGTTATATATGACGTCGTGTAAAAATCATTACAGACAGACACTGACTTCGAGGATAACGAACTCTTACTGATAATGGCATGTACTTGACAAGCTCCAACATCCACCTTCACAATCGTGAAGTAGGCTAGCGCGACTACGACATCAAACACCACAGTTAGTTGTTACTACATCAACACGTACTGTCAATAAAATATGTTTCGTAACTAAAATAAAACATTTCAAGACAATATAGGTACGGAGATATTCACATAAATTCACTTCAAAGAAGGAAAGAATGTCAGGTTTCGTAAGAGTTACTTTCCATCTATATGGCTAAATTAAACTTGTATTTATTAAATTGTATATTTTTCAATTGAATTGGGGGGCCGCGGTGGCCAAGTGGTTAAGGTGTCCGACACATTAACGCTAGCCTTCCACCTCTGGGTTGCGAGGTCGAAACCTACGTGGGGCAGTTGCCAGGTACTGACCGTAGGCCGGTGGTTTTTCTCCGGGTTCTCCGGCTTTCCTCCACCTCCAAACCTGGCACGTCCTTAAATGACCCTGGCTGTTAATAGGACGTTAAACAAAAACAAACCAATCAATTGAATTACTTTATACATTTATTACATTATATGCCTAAATATTTCAAAAAAAATATATATATATCTTCAGTGTATTGTAAGCCTTATGTACGAGTGATAAAATTTTAAATGCTATTTCCAAATATATTCCATATTTCAAATTTGACAATCTGATTAAAATCAGCTGTTACATGGCTACGTTTACGGATCAGGCGTAGTGCATAGTAAACGTAGCCATGTAACAGCTGATTTTAATCAGATTGCAAATTTGAGTGCAAACCTTAATTTTTTTGTTTCATATTTCATTGCTACATTATTTACCCATTTGATATCTTTTACCCAGTTAGTTCAGATATCCTTATCTGAACTATATATCTATGTAGTTAAAATTAAAGGTGTATCTAATTAAACTAAAAATAACTGTACACTGTATTTAAAACAGGTTATAATCTCCATTTCTAAATCATCTACATCTGTGTGTCGGTCGTCTGCACTAGCCTGGTAAGTCAATATTTATATCTTAATACGAAATTTTGCTTAATAGTAAACATACGTATTATGATATTAATTACCATTAATCTGCCCCAAGTATTTGTGGTATTTTCATTTTGGACCAAGTCTTTGCACGTATAATCTAGTGAGTGACAGGCGAACTTGTATAGCAATGAAAACAGGTATGCTATCATGTATAAAGATGTACTTTACTCTTTTCGTTGATTTTTCGTGACTTCACAAATCTAACTGACGTAAATTGATTGTGACAAATGTAGTAAGAGAGAACATAAACAAAAAACAAAAATTCATTCCCCTTGCAACGCTTGTGAGATGACAGTAGGCCATACAAAATATCGCCTCTCATCATGTATTTTTCATTTTCGTTTCTTCTCGTTTACTCTTTCATTCATTTTATTCTTAAAAAAAAAGAAAATGATAACAATAAAAACAAATCCTAACTAGATATTAATATTTATTCTTTCATATTTGTTATACGTAGTTATCACAAGCAATAGCGTAACGTCATCATTTGATGTAGCGTAACCACGTCGGAATTTGATAACGTCATCATTTTATGTAGCGTAACCACGTCAGAATTTGATAACGTCATCATTTTCGACACACATTTTCAAGATGGCGAGAAGAAAACTATTGACAACACCTTACAACTTGCTATTAAAAAAACGTATGTGAGAAAAATAATGAAACATGAGCCTGTACCACGAAAAAGGATATCTTAGCCCTCGTGTAAGAGTTTGGGTGGCCAGCATTAGGCAAGCCTCGTGCTGATTGGCCAAACTCTTACACTCGGGTTAAGATATCCCTGTCCACGGAACAGATTATTGGAAGAAGGCGTTTTTGAGCTGTGATAATATGGTGGCATATTTCTGCCATCGAATTGCCGACTTACGACTTAAATATGTCGACATATTTCTGAGTAGATGTCGACATCATAAAAAATATGCCGACATAAACCGAAAAATATGTCGACTTAATAGTTTACTCACCGAGATAATATTGCCGTGATAATTATCTAGGAAGTGGCTGGCAGAAATATACCACCGTACGATATAAAGCCGAGTTTCCGACTTCCTAGATAATTATCACGGTGTTAATATCTCGGCAATTGAATAAGTCGACATATTTTTCGGTTTATGTCGACATATTTCTTTATGATGTTGATATCTTCTCGGAAATATGTCGACATCTTTATGTCGCAAGTCGGCAACTCGATGGCAGAAATATGCCACCATATTATAACTTGTGTCCTATTCCTGTTGTTATATTGAACAATAAAAAATATCACGGAACAGGCCCATGTTAGATTTTATTAATCATCATTGCGCCTCGTGAAGTCGTTTATAAAACTCTCTATCTTTAGATATTTTTTTTCATATCTTCAATGATATAGGTGTTTTCAAGCATGCAAGCGACGTGATACACAAATCAGAATCTCTTCCATACATAAGGGAAGGTTGAGGGGAAAAACGGACAGTATATCTAAATATCTGAATAAGACAATACACAGGTCATTCGAGGATATTACAACAAACAATTGACCACAAGTTTGTCCGTGCACGCGTACGTCTGAATGACCACAGCCGAAACGTAAACACATTGACGCAAATGACCGAACTATAGAGTCACAACGTGTATATATAAACACGACTACTGACAACACGGGCTAGTAACAGATACTGTCATCACCTCACACGCTAACTAACGACGTGAAAAACGAATGTCGTTAAAGATTAACTGACAGGAAACATTTTAAAAGAAATCAGGAATTAAAGAAAGGATAATCTAATCAAGCTAATTACAATAGTTATTTCCACAGATAAGTGTTTAAACAAGACAATTTAACAGCAAAACTCCTCTGTAGCTTCCAAGGTGGAAAAACGTCTGGTACCAAATACGAAAACGAGGCTTTGATCATGTGAAGTGCGGAAGTGACTTTCAGGGAACCATTCGCAGTTTGTTTGATTTAATGTTTTGGACTCTAAAATCAGAAATCTCGAAGAATCTCATGGTAAGTATAACATTTTGTCTTCATTACATAGAGATGCCTTCGGGAAATCACTTTTACTTACATGTAACATAGATAATTACAAAAGTGTCTTAATTAATTTTAGGTTTTGACATATACATTTACTTCGGAATAGCAATTATATAAATTTGTAGCAGCACCTGCTTGTATGTCCCTTGTTAACAACTCCAAGACTATCTGTTAAGTGTGTGAGATGTTAAAGTAAACACAAACATGATTTACAACTTCCGGTGCCTTGATTGGATAAACAGGATAATAGGATAAAATTTGACAATTTGTTAATTGGCTCATTTTGTGAACCTGTAAGAACATTTGTTATTCATTAAAAATGAAATAAAATTAAAATATTTCGAATTATAGTAGAATTGGTAAAGTGGTACAAAGGTTTCATCATAAAACATGTACTGGTAATAATTTTAGTTCATGCCAGTGGACTTCACTTTATATTTGTGCGTACTCTGTCTTATTTTAAGTCTCCATAAAAGCAGTATGCTTTAAATAATTCCATGTTTGTGTACTAACTGTCATACTGTATAATTATTACAATTACATGTTTGTGTCATACATGTCATACGATACTATTATAAATCTTATACATTACATGTCCTTATCTGTCATAGTTTATTGTACCTTTGTTATCACTGCTATCGATTCTATAATTGAACCATTGATTCTGTTGAATTGAATCAAATAAATAAATAAATAAATAAATAAAATAAAATAAAATAAAATAAAATAAAATAAAATAAAATAAAATAAATAAATAAATAAATTGTGGAGTGATATTCTTTTTTATATTATAAAAATCTATAGTATCATATGTCTAAAGAAAGATATAATTTCACATCAAAGTTGATCGAATTCCATGCAGTTCACTACAATAATTATAACTATATAGATAACAATGAATATATTTTTACTTTAATTTTCCAGGTTTTTGCGATTTTGAACTGTATACTCATATTTAACAGTTTTTTGACAATTCCAATCCCGTTATTGCAGAAAAGGACAGTGCCATATTATTTCACAGAATTATAATTCTAACAATGCCGATCAATGTGAGTTGTAGAATATTGTAAGTTTTCATGATTCTTCAAAATTATATATTAAAATGATATGGGTTGATATTCGAAACGTTGTGATTCATTTAAAAACGGATAATCTATATTTTCCAAAAAATCCTTTGGCTTTAGGCTTGTAAATTTATTATAAACCATAGGTATGGTACAGCGATCGTTTTGCCTAATACCGTTCTTCCTCGTGTAAATTATTCTGCTAATTCATCACAATATTTAAATATTTCATTTCAAATATCATTATTTTCCTCATTGTTAACATTTTGTTGCGTCATTTCCTTCTTTGACCCTCCCAAAATGACCTCACCAACATTTTTCTCGCCAAGAAAACATTTATTTCTCAGAAAATAGAAAACTGAAAACGATGGGTATGCTATGAGTTGAAAAAGGAGAAAATTTTCTTTGACTTTGCAAAATTGTTACAAATCCGTGGAACAAAATCAGGGAAATAAAAGGTAAAAAAGACGAAAACGCATGAAACAAAGAGAAAAAACATATTTGGCATGTGATGGTATTAAATATATTGGTTGTGGGTGTTCTAGTAACCATTGGCGTGCGTTAGCGAAGATGTAGAAAGTTAGATAAAATAATATTGGTGGTATAACTTACATTTAAAAAAAATCTTATATGATAATTTTATCTCTATTTGAAGATGTATATTGTAGTGAAAGATGACCGAATATACAATGTTATATACTCAATATCTATATTGCCGACAACGGCTTACGATCACTCAAGTATGGGTGCGAAAATACGTCCTAATACGAGCTTGACCAAGTGTATACTACCCCGATTGTAGTCACGCACGGTCGAACATCACCTTTGGGACGAACTGACATCAACACCTCCGCTTTTAAAGAAGTCAGTTCGTCACATACATTCACAATACCTTTACTCTGAATTTCATTGCTGATGTTTCGTTGGTTGGCGTTTCGTCTGGCGTTAGAGAATAATATCTAATACTTATCTGATAAATTACATGTAGATCAAATCTAACCAAATTATCAATATCATGAAAATTAACATTAAATCATGAAGTACACCGTCACAATTTCTTGAGCGATGTTCGCTTGTATCAATTGTTAAGAGGAATAAGATAAATTTATTTGGCGAATTGGGAGACAATGACACAGCTAAAGTGTCCAAAGTGTATAACATGCGGTCTTCTCATACTTTCACTGCATGTGCATGGGTGGTCAGCATATGGCTAAGCGATGAGGAGGATATGACAGAAACACGACGAATACTTTAACTTCATAAACAAAGAATTCATCTTTCATGAGTGTTTCCATTTGTTGGGAGTAAGACGACTGTCCGATCTCCAGGGTTATATTAAAGATTAAGGACTCACTCACCTCCCAGGTTCGTTTCTCTTACTTAATATATAATTGCATGAAAATATGACTAACTCTAGCCAAATAGCGATTATCAGCTTTTCTGAGCCTATCATTTGAATTAACTGTGGCACACAAGCATGCATGATGAAAGGAGGGATGATACTATCGAGAAAGGGAAATTTCACAACCGGAAAATGTAAATGGATACATTACAATTATCACCTAGTAGCAAGTCGTCAATTTATCACGGTCATTGATGTCATATTGTCAATAAAAGACGGCTAAAGGCAGTCATTTAAAAATCATCGAAATCAAATTTGGAAGGGCAAGTTGTGTTAAGGCAACCAAATCATCGATGTATAAAAATAAATTACAATTGAAGGATTTAAGACGACATATAAAAAATTTTCCTCGAAAAATCGAGAAATTATTCACAGAGAAGATAATGTCGGCCTTTGTAGATCAAGTTATCAAGCAACAATGGGAAATTGTTCTGTTGGAAGAAACTATTTTGAGAAAAGGTTGATCTATTTTCAACAAGAGGATTTTGAGTTATTTAAGATCCATTTCCATCACATTTTACAATTTGTGTTATGGAACATACATAGCAGTAATGCAGCCGCAACCCTGAAATGCCATTAAGAAATGTAAACAAGATACATAGTTTGTTTGATCATGGTCTAAGCAACTTCCGGTTCCGGAAATAAGGGCAGACAACTCTAAAGAACTAAAATAACTATTGTAGGACTGCTATAAAAACGAGTTTGATATGAGACACTTTCAGTAATTAATTGTACAGTAAAGCATAGCTGCAATACATTACCGTTCAATAGATTGAAAATCGTTTCTTTATTACATCAACATTTGAAGGGGAAATAATAAATAAAAAAAAAAAATGAATGAATGAATGAATGAATGATGAATGAATGAATGAATGAATAAATAAATAAATAAATAAATAAATCATCTGGTTCATACATCTTCAATTTCCCATAGATAACTTGGCGGGAAAATGCGAATGCCACGTTAAGTATAATGTTGAATATTATTGAAAAGTTGCCAAACAGCGAATTTCTGAGAAAAAAAATGAACACACAGTAGGTATTTCAGCTCGAGGGCAAAGGTCGAATGTTGAAATAAACTGTTTTAGCGAGGAAAGTGTACTGTACCTATAATATAGCACCCTAGGTGTTGACTGTTTCAACATCACAAGACAGAAATAGTGATGACCTAAAGAACGGTATTTGTCACGTGGAGGAGTATTCGTCCATCAAACTTGACCAGATCTCCTACACTAGCCGCGGGTAAGATACAATTTCTAATGACCAGAAGATGAATGGTCCATTTCTGACAGGGGTCAACATCCCTTGTTTGGCACGTCCCATTAGATGTGCTTACGTTTCCTAATCCGCTCTGAAAACGTTTTAGTCACATGATAACTCTCACAGGTGTACAGCAAGGTCACGTGTTAAGTCACGATTAATTACATGTAAACCGTACGTAAACATTTCTACTAATAAACATTTCGAAAAATTCATTTCTAATTTGTTTTCGAATAAACTTTCTCATGCTCAGATAGATATATATATGTCACCTAGTACCTTTTTGGGAGTCCTTACCTGTGTGACGTCATTTTGCAGTGCCCAGCGGCGTGTCGTTATGCGTCGCGCAGACATACATGTATGTATCAAGCACACTGTTGATACGGCATCAAAGAGCCTCTCGGACGGGGGCAAGTTTCGGGGCAGGTTCAGTAACATACCGCTATAAAACTGTTCAAAATCGTCACTGGTAGCGGCGTGGTACAGTACAGTATTGTTACATCTAGTGTAATGGTTTAGGAAAATAGCTTTTCTCGTCTAAGGTAAGAATTATATTATATACTTATATCGATACATAGCTTTCCATGTCTTTGTGAAACTTTAAAGTTATTTTTGATTTTACGTGAAATGTCTGTATGAAACTTTAAAGTAATTTTTGATTTTACGGGACATGTCTGTATGAAACTTTAAAGAAATTTTTGATTTTACGGGACATGTCTGAGTGAAACTTTAAAGTAATTTTTGATTTTACGGGACATGTCTGTATGAAACTTTAAAGTAATTTTTGATTTTACGGGACATGTCTGTATGAAACTTAAAGTAATTTTTGATTTTACGTGACATGTCTGTGTGAAACTTTCAAGTAATTTTTGATTTTACGGGACATGTCTGTGTGAAACTTTAAAGTAATTTTTGATTTTACGTGACATACTTTTCTTTTGAACATCATATTTTTCATAATTGTAATCGTTTAATACGATAAATAGTGGTCAGTCAGCTTTTTATAAAAGTGACTTAAGAAATTCAAATTTAAGTTTTGCTATATATCGAATGTCACGAACGTTCTGCTTAGAGTTCGTAGGTAACCATATCTATATACTGTCAATAAATCTTAGAATTATGACACAAGTACGACGTCTTGGTTGAGACGATTCAAGACGTTCAGCATGTATTACACGCTCGTGAGAGCCACGTGTTACATAACCGGGATGTCTTGGCGGTAACATACAGTTATTTTACGTGTTACATGTATAAGTTTATACGTGTTACATGTATAAGTTTATACGTGTTACATGTATAAGTTTATACGTGTTACATGTATAAGTTTATACGTATCACATGTATAAGTTTATATGTATCACATATATAAGTTTATACGTATCACATGTATAAGTTTATACGTATCACATGTATAAGTTTATATGTATCACATATATAAGTTTATACGTGTTACATGTATAAGTTTATACGTATGACATGTATAAGTTTATACGTATCACATATATAAGTTTATACGTGTTACATGTATAAGTTTATACGTGTTACATGTATAAGTTTATACGTATCACATGTATAAGTTTATACGTATCACATGTATAAGTTTATACGTATCACATGTATAAGTTTATACATGTCACATGTATACGTTTATACATGTTACATGTATAAGTTTATACGTACCACATGTATAAGTTTATACGTATCACATGTATAAGTTTATACATGTCACATGTATATGTTTATACATGTTACATGTATAAGTTTATACGTGTTACATGTATAAGTTTATACGTATCACATGTATAAGTTTATACGTATCACATGTATAAGTTTATACGAATCACATGTATAAGTTTCATAATATTACATATATTGGAACATTGTAAATGCAGATATGGTGATTTAATCAAAGAATATACTTTACAAGATTTTTTACAACCATTATGTCGAGCGTTTAGTGTCAGATAAGATATAGCTGTGTAAATCATACGGACATATCGTTATAGTCTTGAATCTTTAAAGCTAAACACTATTTGACAAATCCACGGCGAAAGTCAAATAACAAAGCTATATCATGCAAGGCAGACATGTATTTTATAATGGGAGGGCTTTGGTTTAACGTCCTATTAACAGCCAGGGTCATTTAAGGACGTACCAGGTTATGGAGGTGGAGGAAAGCCGGAGTACCCGGAGAAAAACCACCGGCCTACGGTCAGTACCTGGCAACTGCCCTACGTAGGTTTCGAACTCGCAACCCAGAGGTGGAGGGCTAGTGATAAAGTGTCGGGACACCTTAACCACTCGGCCACCGCGGCCCCCATGGGAGGGCCTATCTAAAACATCACTAATGTCACGAACGTTTTGATTGAGACGATTTAATGCGTTTAGTATGATTTACACGTTCGTGAGAACCAAATGTTGCATAATCGACATGTCTAGGTGGTATTTAAACATGATTTATTATACATATTCCCATCAGAACGAGGGTTTATTGTCAGGCTTATAATGAATATTAAACTTTATTTTAGGACGTAAAATTAGGTAAATTTTCGTTTTTGTTAGTTTTCTTCTTTAATTAAAAAAATATTATATTTTATTCGAAAAGCGTTTGTTCTGGCATTTAGAACCAATTCTGACACGGTTCATTTGTGGTAATGCCGACGCATCATTTTATATACATGTAATTAGTTAGTTCCGTAGTTGCAAACGAAAATTAAACCATGTGTCGATATGAAAAAAGCCAATGTACCATAACATTTATTGAAATCATGCTATAGTCATATTTTTTTCATTTGATATTTATTAAAAAAAAAAGAAAAAAAAACCGGCTGCAGGTCATTTTAGCTTTTTTCATGACACTTGTCTCTTGGATTTCGTTATTTCGTGGAGGTCTGACAGACGCATCTCTCGGTACAAGGCGGAATTTTCCTACAGTACGATTTGTAGTTTACTTGCTCGCGTCTTCTTTAGGACGACTTGGTAAATCGTTAGCATTTATAATAAACTCAGAGGTAAGAGATAGCTGTGTAAATCGTATGGACATTTCGTCAAAGTCTTAAATCTTTAAAGTTTAACACTATTTGACAAATCCACGACGAAAGTCAAATAATTTTCCATTCGATATATATATGTGCACACAGAACTCTATCATACAGGGTAGATATATGTTTTGTTTAATGAGACTTAAATTTATTTAAAACATCAAATAGCTGGACAGTTTCGTGCTGAAATGTATTCCATATTTTCCTATTATGGGAAAATGGTGTCATGGTTAAAGAATGTATCTGAAATACAGAAACACATCACTCAATTGTATACAAAGGCGTGGTTATGAAGATATTATCAATATAAATTGCATAATAATCAATCTGTTCTAAATGGTCTTACACTGAACATTGTTTGAATGGCCTTTGTTTTTAAGACATTTATTGGAAGAATGCCTTCACGGTTTTATCAGTTTCACTGCCAGCTCTTTGATAAACAATTAGAACTCTTGTCCAGATTTGATGGTTAAGACGTTATTAAGATAGTTTAACGTTAACATACTACATACGACTTGTGAATTATTTTAAAATTATTTTCTAATAAAAATATTTTTTGATAATTTAATTTTTTTTTTAAATTGTAGTGATTACATAAACTTATACAGGACGTTTGCTATCAAATTGATATTCTGCTGTCTGCTATTGTCGACATACTTTTAGTGAGCGGTCAGCTTGACCTGTCAATCACAACAGACGAGACGTAATTATGACACATATCATGTTGTATTGACAGTGTTAATAGAATGTTTTACGGGGCGTTGTGTCAATATGTCCCTGGTCAGTACACATGTAGTGTCCGCCTAGAACTTACTGACCAGTCTGGAAAGTGTCCACCTGTAACATAAGTACAGTCAAGTATTATATATTATATTGTGTACAATGTATATTGTCATATACATGTATATCACAATCACGAAGGCGTTTAAGCGTGTACACATTTAACAGAAGCAATCTACGGGAACAAGCGTTATGTGAAAAATGTCTTTTCGGTCCTGGTTTCATTAAGAAAATTTTAAATCTTAATCTCTTCCATAAAAAAGCATTTTTGGATTTCTTAGTTAAGGATTTTCCCTTAAATTATGCAAAGCTTTCGCATGGACAATTTTAAGTTAAGTACCTTCCCTAAGCTAAGGAATATTGATGAACCCGGTCCCAGTTATGTAGTATGATATATGTTAGGATATTCAAAAATAGTGAGCACAGGTTATATTAGAGAGAAGTTGATTGGGCCAGTCCTTACCTTTCAAGTTCTGTGGCGGTTGAACGTACAAAAATGTAGCTTCCGATAGAAATTTACAAATAATAGTAAGAAAAAAGAAAGATGATGATAGTTTTCCATTTATTCCAATAATGTAGTAGAAACAGCACAACGGCATAATAACGAAACCATTTTCAACTCATAATCGATTAAACGAGGGCAAAATTTGGACGGATAAAAAGTAGTAGGAGAATATGACCAGATGTTCCGGAAGACTTAGCGTCTTCTCCAGCAAAGCTGTACAATGACTGGGGCAGTTCATGTAATCTTACAGGTAGTTCGAACAGGAAGGGATACCACACTTTAATATATAATACATACGCTGAGTAATCAATAAACAAGGTATAATGGGTCACTCTTGAGCTCGAAGGTGGTGTCAGGGGCCATAAAGTTGGAAATACAAAAAAATAACAGAAATATCAAAATGGGCCGCAACATATGCTTAGTTATCCAAAACTGGAAATAATTAGTCATGAATCTCAAACTGGTTAGAGAATGTAAGACTTTAGGAGAATGTGGTATTTGTTCTATAAGATGCAGCATTTTTCCTGGTTTTTTTTGAGCTTCCGTTTAAAAAAAGGGTAATTCTTGTAAGTAAGTAAGAGTACAAATTTTCGTTGAATACGTAATTTTGCAACCCTCCCGAGACCATACATACTCATTGATTTTGATGGTTGATGACAGATGGCAGCCAAAAAGGACAGCCGGCTACTGACCGGTAATGGCGAGCTGGCTAGGAAACATCTGATTATATCAGTCCAACATACCAATGACACTTTAATTGTCTCCCCTTCCTTCTTAGCACAAAGACAATGGCATAGACTTTCACCAAGGACATGTTACGTTTAACTGTGACATAAGGGACAAGTTCCCAGTGTTCCATGTATACAATATCAGGGAGCTTCTAAGCCAGATGATATCATTTAATATTCAATATGAATTTTATTTATTTATAGTGATAGAATGTATTTATGTACTTATGCATTTATATTGATTTATTTAACGAAGTATACGGTTCCATTCCAAGAAAGAACTTCAAGATACGTAAGATTTCTTTGATGCGAAACTAAATAAAAATGATAAAACATGTTTTGATGTTTTTTTTTCGTTACTTTGAAGTTGTAATAATATGCAGACCAATTTAACAGCTAAACTGTGTACATATATACTAGTATATACAATAATATAAATAAACATATATAAAACAATATATATACGTATAAATAAAGAACAAAATTCTTCAAATGTTTACAGAATATTTTTCTTCATTGTTTACGTTGTTTATCAGGAAACAGTAAAATATTCCCTTTGTTTCACGAATTTGTTAACAAGTGCTATATCCAAAGCATGACAAGCTTATGTAGTCGGTTATTAAATCTATCTTTTATTAATTATTTATATCAATATTAAAATTTCAATATGAATGTATATTGATTCATAACCTGTTAATTACAGAAATGTATTTACATAGTCAGATTTATACAAAAAATAATTGGAGAATTTTCTCAAATGAAAATTAAGCTGACAATGCTGTGGATAGTGGTCCTTGATGTCCGTCTCTCGCCGGTGATAAACTACCATAATTAATATCGTATTACATCCAAGCAGGCAATGAGCAATATTACTGTGACCTTTCTGACCTGGAGAGGTCAGGGGTTAGCGCTAACAGGACGTAATAACAAAAGGAGTATGACAAGTGTCTTGTTCACTTATTGTGCCCGAAGTCATTGGTATGGTGTACTTGCTAAGACGTTCCCGTGATTTTTATAGCATAAATGATATCATATTTCAATTAATAGTCAAAACGATCCCAAATTGTTTCCAGCAAAACACACTTGTTTGTATCTTTTTGTTAGTAAACTCGATAGAAATGTATTAAATAGATGTTAAAAACCATTCGAGTGATCCGGCGTACATCCAACAATATTTGTTTTCATTTTTATCCTTGCTGGCCATTCTTTCACGTGTTAATATTAAATGATGAAAGGAAATCAGCGAAAAGATTGATGTTTTGGATTTCTTTTATCTGATATTTATTTCCTTACTTGTCCATGTACATGACATTTTACATTTTACCATCCTCTTTTGTGAATCTGAAATAAGAAAAAATAAGAAAACAAATGCTGCATATAACTGATATTGTTAGAAACAAACATTCTCTTTGTTTTTCAGGTGTAAAAGCAAGAATGAAGCTACCAATTTCGTTAGTGCTATTGGCACTTATGGTACACAATGCCTACCAGCAAGGTAAGATTGATCTATTTAATCGTAATGTCCAAATATCGCACAAATAGCGATTTGTGTCTGGTAGAAGGGGAAATAGTAATGTATGTCCACTGAGAGAGGAAATTGGTAATGTATATCAACTAGTAGAGGGAAATAGTAATGTTAGCAAATAGATGAGGGAAATAGCAATGTATGTCCACTGAAAGAGTAAAATAGTAATGTATATCAACTAGGAGAGGGAAATAGCCATGTATGTCAACGAGAGGAGGGAAATAGCAATTTATATCAACTAGGAGAGGGAAATCGCATTGTATGTCAATTAGGAGAGGGAAATAGCAATGTATGTCAACTAGGAGATTGAAATAGCCATGTATATCAACTAGGAGAGGGAAATAGCAATGTATGTCAACTAGGAGAGGGAAATAGCAATGTATGTCAACTAGGAGAGGGAAATAGCAATGTATATCAACGAGGGGAGGGAAATAGCAATGTATGTCAACGAGGGAAGGGAAATAGCAATGTATATCAACGAAGGGAGGGAAATAGCAATGTATGTCAACGAGGGGAGGGAAATAGCAATGTATGTCAACGAGGAGAGGGAAATAGCAATGTATGTCAACGAGGGGAGGGAAATAGCAATGTATATCAACGAGGGGAGGGAAATAGCAATGTATGTCAACTAGGAGAGGGAAATAGCAATGTATATCAACGAGGGGAGGGAAATAGCAATGTATGTCAACTAGGAGAGGGAAATAGCAATGTATATCAACTAGGAGAGGGAAATAGCAATGTATATCAACGAGGGGAGGGAAATAGCAATGTATATCAACTAGGAGAGGGAAATAGCAATGTATATCAACTAGGAGAGGGAAATAGCAATGTATGTCCACTGAAAGAGCAAATAGTAATGTATATCAACTAGGAGAGGGAAATAGCAATGTATGTCAACGAGGGGAGGGAAATAGCAATGTATATCAACTAGGAGATTGAAATAGCCATGTATATCAACTAGGAGAGGGAAATAGCAATGTATGTCAACGAGGGGAGGGAAATAGCAACTAGGAGAGGGAAATAGCATTGTATGTCAACGAGCGGAGGGAAATAGCAATGTATGTCAACTAGGAGATTGAAATAGCCATGTATATCAACTAGGAGAGGGAAATAGCAATGTATGTCAACTAGGAGAGGGAAATAGCCATGTATATCAACTAGGAGAGGGAAATAGCCATGTATATCAACTAGGAGAGGGAAATAGCCATGTACATCAACTAGGAGAGGGAAATAGCTATGTATGTCAACTAGGATTATAAGAATAGCTTACGGAAACTTTATTTTAAGTATTTGTTGGGTAATTAATTACGAGTTATCTTTAATAAACAACGAATATAGTGAAGCTCAACTCCCTTAATCATTGCTATCTTTACAATATCTATTACTGGGTGTCAACACTTACACCGCTACTAGAAAACTAAGAAATATGTCATTCATCTTTTCAGTGCTGAACTGTTATGTTCCCGCCGATATAATGATCCTGATAGATGGATCGGACAGTATACAGGACCAGAACTGGAGAGAGATAAAGAACTTCGTGAGTCAGCTGGTGGCAAACTTCGACATCGGCAGGGACGCAATTCACGTTGGCTTTGTCGTCTACAGTTCCGACGTTGGCGACCATATTGGTCTCCAACCTTATAAACCGAAAAATGTTTTAAGGACTCTGTCTGGGATTTTACGACAACCTAAAGCGAGTACAAACACTGCCAAGGGTATAGAGTACGCGAGAAATGAGTTTAAAACGCGCGGGAGACCAGGAGTCCCTAAAATACTCATCGTCATCACCGACGGAAGTTCAGATAACCCTAGAGAAACCCGGACACAAGCTAATATAGCAAAGATAGAGGGTACTCGGGTGATAGCTGTTGGCATTGGCCAAACATTTAGGGACGAATTGCGGCAGATCGCGTCTCGACCAGAAAAGGTTTACACTGCAGCCTCATTTGCTACTCTACAGACGTTAGTGTTTGAGATTCAACGAATGGTTTGTCAAGGTTGGTATTTCGTTGATACATAATAATAATTTTCCTGAATATTAATGTCTTTATGTCTGAGTTGCCTTATACGATTTTCTATGAGCCTATTTTAAGGAAGTCTTACTGCAAATTAAAACAATTCCTTCAATTCATTTGCATTGTTTGCATGTCAGAATAAGCACTTGCAGGACAAAGGTTACCTAATCTAATGCTTGGAAAATTTCATCCAGTTGATAATTTTTCTTTGTAAATGTGAGGTTCGGGAAGTTTTTTTACCTGTATTTAATTTTTATGACAGGTTCGTCATTCTCGTTCGCTCCTTCTTCTGAGGAACATATGTGTAGTTAGGGGTTTACATACATTTTCTTGATAATATTATGTCTAATAATTCCTAATAATCTTTGCACAACAACCATTGTTGTATGTATACTATAACTGACCATTGTTATATGTGTGTGACGTATACTATGAATAGCCAGTGTCATATGTGTATTATATACAATGTAGATAACCAGTGACAAAGGTATGTTATGTATATTATAAATAACCACTGTAATATGTGTGTTATTTATATTATAAATAACAAGTGTCAAATGTGTTTTATATACAATGTAGATAACCAGTGTCATATGAGTGTTATGTATATTATAAATAACCAGTGTCATATGAGTGTTATGTATATTATAAATAACCAGTGTCATATGTGTGTTATGTATATTATAAATAACCAGTGTCATATGTGTGTTATGTATATTATAAATAACCATTGTCATATGAGTGTTATGTATTATAAATAACCAGTGTCATATGTGTGTTATGTATATTATAAATAACCAGGGCATATGTGTGTTATGTATATTATAAATAACCAGGGCATATGAGTGTTATGTATATTATAAATAACCAGGGCATATGTATTTTATATACAATGTAGATAACCAGTGTCATATTAGTGTTATGTATATTATAAATAACCAGTGTCATATTAGTGTTATGTATATTATAAATAACCAGTGTCATATGTGTGTTATTTATATTATAAATAACCAGTGTCATATGAGTGTTATGTATATTATAAATAACCAGAGTCATATGTGTGTTATGTATATTATAAATAACCAGTGTCATATGTGTGTTATTTATATTATAAATAACCAGTGTCATATGTGTGTTATTTATATTATAAATAACATGGGTCATATGAGTGTTATGTATATTATAAATAACCAGTGTCATATGTGTGTTATGTATATTATTAATAACCAGTGTCATATGAGTGTTATGTATATTATAAATAACCAGAGTCATAGTGTGTATGTTATTTGGTTTGTTGTATGTTATTATAGATAACCAGTGTCAATGTGTGTTATTATATATAAATAACAGTTGATGTGTTGTTATTGATATTATAAATAACCAGTGTACTGTGTGTATGATTATATTATAATAACAGTGTATATGTGTGATGAGTATTTATAAATAACCAGTGATGTGTGTTTAGGTTATTATAATATATATTTGTATTATATTAAAATAACAGGTATGATGTGTGTTATGTATATTATAAATAACCAGTGTCATATGTGTGTTATGTATATTATAAATAACCAGTGTCATATGTGTGTTATGTATATTATAAATAACCAGTGTCATATGTGTGTTATTTATATTATAAATAACCAGGGTCATATGTGTGTTATGTATATTATAAATAACCAGTGTCATATGTGTGTTATGTATATTATAAATAACCAGTGTCATATGAGTGTTATGTATATTATAAATAACCATTGTCATATGTGTGTTATGTATATTATAAATAACCAGTGTCATATTAGTGTTATGTATATTATAAATAACCAGTGTCATATGTGTGTTATGTATATTATAAATAACCAGTGTCATATGAGTGTTATGTATATTATAAATAACCAGGGCATATGTGTGTTATGTATAATATAAATAACCAGGGCATATGAGTGTTATGTATATTATAAATAACCAGTGTCATATGTGTGTTATGTATATTATAAATAACCAGTGTCATATTAGTGTTATGTATATTATAAATAACCAGTGTCATATTAGTGATGATGAAAAATATAAGTAATGATGACATTGAAGATGATATTAAGACTATATATGGATAACAAACCAGTCATACTGGAATCGATGTGCGTTTGTGTGTGTGACTTTTATATATTTATGTATTGATAATGTCTTAAAAAAAAAAAAAAAAAAAATATTATAAATAACCAGTGTCATATGTGTTATTTATACTATAGATAACCTATGTCATATGTATACTTTGATCACTATAAATCACTATAAATAGATATGATATATGTAGGTTATATACAGGACCATATGTTTGTTGTAAATATTTAGGTATGTGCCTTGCTTCCATCTGTACGGTTTAATCGTATTTTCCAGTGATCACGACAACGACAACCACAACTACAGCAATCCCTGTACCAACGAAACCTCCTGTTGTCATACCTGTACCAACAGGTACGTTTGTCATAATGGCAAGCTCTCTCGCCAGCAATTAAGATATCTCAATATCCAATTTAGTACATTTTGTAATTATGTAACGGGAATGGATTTTGCGAGTTATGTACCTTTGGTTGAGAGTTGTGACCCTTGTATACCAGTGTATGCTAATATATGTACACCATTGTTAATGGAAAAGGGTGCTAGTTTATATTTATATTCCTTTTACCTTTCTACACTTTCCTTACACTTAAAAGAAGCCATTGGCTGGTTACTTTCCTTCGGTCTTTCAGTCTATGTTTTGGGGTAATAGCTGCTTCGTGTATGATAGTGTGGAAGTTGGTTTTATTATGTGGTGCTGTAAATAGTTATGGTTACTAGTTGTTTTATATTGCCAATGATGGATTATTGAATAAATGTAGGACCTGTATTTAATTCTTGTGTGGTTTATAAATTCAAAGCAAGGTACTATTAAGCATAATTAAGAACCTGAGTTGAAGGGAAAGTCAAACCGTTACAATTACACCGACGAGGTTCGTATTTCATAATTAGAAAGGCGACACATATTAAGACATAATCTAGCAATTAAGACATTTCAACGTTCCATGACAAATTAAAGAAAACGCCACCAATTAAGACATATTTAATATTTTACTGAAATAATCTAACTTTGAAGACATATGGACATTTTAAGTCAAAGACTCGTGCATATGTCACAATGACAAGTGGTTTGATTTGTAGTAATTATACATCCCTGTCATATAAATCATATAACTTTATTTTACAGATAAGATTTGTGACGTGCCCGGAGATATTGTTTTTGTGATGGATGGATCGGATAGTATCGATGACGCTGATTTCGTACGTCAGAAACTGTTCGTAGCAAATCTGATTGACAACTTTGAAATCAGTACAGAAGCTATACATGTGGGTTTAGTAGTGTACAGTACAATAATAGGAGATACAGTTGGACTTCAACCCCCCAAAAATAAAGAACTTCTTAAAATTCTCGCCAGGAACTTACGACATCCGAAAGTGGGAACGAACACTGCACTTGGTATCGAACGCGCACGTAATATGATCAGAAAAGAAGGTCGTGCAATGGCACCAAAACTGATTGTCGTCATTACCGATGGTAGATCTAGTTCACCTAAACTGACTGTCGCCCAGGCCAATATGGCGAAGGTCGAGGGGATCACCATGGTAGCTGTGGGTGTTGGTACTCAAATCTTTAGTGACGAACTCAGTCAAATCGCAAGTAGTAGTAGAAAAGTGTTTGAGGTATCCGACTTCAGATCGCTGGAGCTCATCATCACCTCAATGAGAAATCTACTTTGTCAAGGTTTGTATTATACGTCAATGAGAAATGGTTAAGTCCTCTGACACATATTCCTCCGACAATGGCATAGCTCTTATTCCAGAAAGTCGCTTTTCACATCATCATATTGGCAATTGATGTTTACTTAGACAATGTTAATTCGAGTAAAGTGTATTTAAAGCGGCCAATTTTCATTGATAATTGATGAATATAAAATAATTGCCTATTCCTATCTAATTTGATGAATGACATGGAATGGGACTGGGCTTGTTGCGGTATCGCAGACTATCATCTACATTTGCCATCCATAAAAGAATACACACTTGACTTGTTGATATATTTTAAGTCAATAACAAAACTTAAGTTTGGAAGTTAATCAATTTGTTAGTATCATTGGAGAAATAACCCACAACCATGAAGATTCTGGAAGGATAAGTAGAAGGACCTATTCTTAATATCCGAAAAAGAGAAGGCTGTTGAATATTTTTTATGCAATACCACAGATTACATACCATTAATATCCTCCTAAATTTTGAGGTTCTTATTTTCAGTTTGTTAATCTTATTTTATTTCAGATTTAACTTAGATCAATAAGTAAATTCACCCATAAAGATTTTTATCGTGGTTCGCCGCTGTATTTGATTTATAACTTTTGGTATTTAAGTGATAAGACTTAATTAATTAGTGTTGTTGGTGATAATAAGATGTATTTCGATAACGAGGGTGTATATTTAACACATTTAGCATATTTAACATTGAAAAATTAAAATCTGATTTAAAAGAAAACCGACTACCTTAGAAACTATTATATAATCTGTGTATTTTGCAGCTATTACCACGACTACCTCCACCACAACGACAACACAGAAACCGACATACATTCCTCCGCCTGATGGTAGGTTACGTCAAGTTTGGGACAATTTTTTTTATCTTGTATAGCGGTACAGTCATGCTTTCTACAAACATAAGAAATCGTTAAAAGTATGATATTAACAATATTGACAAGTAAATATTTTATAGTGAATTATGCAACTGAAATGTTAGCATATTACACTGTACATGTTGATATTCTTTGTTTCTATACCTTGTCATTGAATATAACTGATACATTTTGACATCTAAGAATTGATTCTTCAAAAATATACAGGTAATATCGATATAAAAACACAATAGTAATTCTAATACAAAGTCGATAAAACGACGCCAAAATATGAACAAAATCTAGATTTGCATGGAGGCCCTAGCAAAAGTATAGGAAAAAATAAGACCATGTGTTCCTACAGAGTAAGCGTCTTCTGCTTCATCGACTATACCCTCCATACGAATCTAGGTAAAAATCAAGTTTAAGTCACTTTCCCAAAATGACAACTATTGTGATGACAACGGAATTACGAGGCATAGCAGCAAACATCGAACACGTCTGACTTTAAATCGAACAAGGAAATACAAAAAATTCCTAATAAGATCTCGATATCGACTTAAATTTTTCCTACGATCTTCATCAAAACAAAATTGTTACTTTAATGTTTTGTTCACATTTGTATTTTTGCTTCACAGACCTGTTCTGTAAGGTTCCTGCCGATATCGGTATTCTCCTGGACGGTTCGGACAGCATTGCTGATGCCGACTGGGTTAAGCAGAAACATTTCGTTGCCAGCCTCATCAACAACCTCGACGTTGGCAGGGAGACGATTCATGTTGGAGTTGTGGTATTCAGCACCATTATCGGAGAGACAGTAGGACTGACTCCATTCAAACCCAAAGAACTGCTGATGATTCTATCAAACAATCTTAAACAGCCAAAGGTCGGTACCAACACTGCATTGGGAATACAGCGCATGCGCCAGATGCTAGCAACTCAGGGTCGTGCGAACGCTCCAAAAGTGATGATCATTATTACTGATGGAAAATCCTCGTCTCCGAAGAAAACGATAAGTCAGGCAGGTTTGGCGAAAAGGGAAGGAATTACCGTGATCGCTGTCGGTGTTGGATCCCAGCTATTCCGAGAAGAACTTAGCCAGATTGCGACTAACGATAGGAAACTTTTCACCGTGTCTGATTTCCAGGGCTTACAGCAGATTATAGTGACACTGAGAAACTTGATTTGTCAAGGTAAGAATTTGAATTCTTTCTTTTTACGGGTTTAACGTTACTAATAAGCATTAGAAAAACGAAGAAAGAATTTTGAAAAAGAAAAAATCAAAAAAGAAAATCATAACATTAAGAATGTTGAAATATTTCCTAATCCGTATAGCAATTTTGATGTTTTTCTTCAATGGTAATAAAAAACAGCAGATGTTTGCAATTTAAGCACGGGTTCCCATGCTGCATTTAACCACCATGAATTTTGCTGTTATGTCGACTATAACAACATTAAAATCATTGTTCAATACTTGTATTTACATTGCCTAACCATTTTCCGTCAAATTTTGAAAACTGAACCAACAAAAACATTACCGCCTTTTGCTAATGTCACATGAAATGGGTGTTATATCCAGAGGCATGGGTGTTATAGGCGTATGGTGGCAACTGCCTCTTAGCATTGTGTCAATGGGAAAATACGGAGCTAATATAAATAAATCATTATATCCAGCTATATAGGATTTACAGTAAATACAAAGGCTCTGTATACTAAAAATATGTTTTCTCAAGTTTGTTGCTGGCTTAACCAGTATACAAAATATGAAATTATTTCCTTTCGATCCCACGCAATTAAGAATTAATTATTAAGACTTATACCTTCAAAAATTATCGTCTTCCCCCAACTTTCTACCCTGCCTTCGCAAACCACGACATATGTGTTGGCTTAAACAATGGGTATTGTGAAGATAAGGTTTTAATAGACATCTTAGCTGTCAGTGACGTTAATTTTAAATGTTATGAAATGTGTATTTGTAGATTCCACTACATGACTTTTCGTGGATAATGTTTTTTCGGGTTCGAAGGTATTTAGTTTCGTGGTGCAGATTTAAGTAAATTTCAGGTCCATTTTATTAATTTTCATGTTTCCTAACAGACCACGAATATACTTAACGAGCATTCAATGTTATATTGTACGCAATGTGTGGTGTCCTACTTTTGACTATAGATTAAAACTCTACATTTGGTCTAAACATGTCATGTTCTTTAACAAATTACGAAGTTGAAGATTTCCACTGTGGATTATTTGACCATTGTGGCACCTAGCCTCCCTGATGAGAAGGATTAAACAACTGGCTGTTGCAATTTTCAATTTTATATTTATCTTTTGAAATATATAATAAATCCATATTTAAACGGCCATTTAATTGCTTAAGAAATGCATTTATTTAACAGATATTGCTTAAAAAAATAGATAAATTCTTTTGTTTTGTGATTTTGATCCAAAGAAGAAGACAAAATTGGATAGTACTTAATTACGGTGTATGATTCCTTGAATAGACGAATACATATGTCCATGACTCCCGGGTTTAACACACTCATAATGTCACCTTGGCGACATTTCACACCGTAACGCCCATTTAGTATGATAAAACACAAGAATCGCGTGTTTCATTTATCTAGACACGCATATACTGCTGTGAAACCAGCTAGGGGCTAATGACTGCGAATCGGAAAGACACACCTGGGTATAGCAGCATACATATGTATTCAGTTTTAGATATATTAAGCAAAGAAAAATGGCTATCAAACTGCATGATACAGCTTTTCAGCCTTCTAGAACTCGTGAGGCGTTAGTAGTATGAATATGTTGATAGCAAAGAGGCCACTCTGTAAACTAAAGAGTACAAGGGGTGTGCCAATCTTGACTGGGAGGTGCAATGTTCATTTATGATAGAAGCCAATGTATGGAAATATAGGAAGAATGTCTTCTAGTGACTTAAACATGGACTGTCGATGAATCATATCAATGATTGAAAAAAAAGAAAAAAACGTAAATTATGAAATTGAAGATACATCAAATTGTATATAAGCAAAAACAATAACTGATATTTCAATAATCCTCCGAATAATTGTTGGATAATGTTAACAAAAGTTTATGAGAAAAGCAATTTATTTTTCTTGTTTTCCGGATCGGCTAGCCCAGTCTGTTTCTAGGAACTGTTATCTCCATGGACAGTTGATGGTCATGTAATGTTGTTTTGTTACAATTTTCTAGTTAATTATTTCCTCCTTTGTTTTTCTTTTTATAATTCTATACACATTTCTAGACAAAGTGGCGGTCTTAACAGTAAATTCAACGTGAAATGTTTAATGCCGACAAATCAGTGTAAATATAACTTACAGATCAACATTTTGGCTTTATTCTCGAAACACATAAATGATAAATGATATGCGGAGAGATTAATAATTCTGGTAGGTAGTAAACCAAATATATGACTGTCATTACTATAACGGTATGAGATCTCCAATAACTGGCACAAAGGAATCAAGTAAAACAGAAAAGGATGTTCAAAGTATTCAAAGACAGAATAAAACCCGAGAACAAATAAAATGCTTCGAACCTTGCCTACATATAATCTATGGCAGTGTGTGGATAGAAAATGTATAAGTCGAAGTAAATACATATAAAAAATAAAAAGGCAGTCAGCCAATGGCAGCATTTCTGAAAATGGTGTAAAATATGTTTCATCTCAGCATGTCCAGTAAGTGTACAGCCCAGAGTGCGCCAAAAGGCGTTCTATTTTTAGAGTTTTGTCATATCATGGAAGAGAATAATCTTCAATCATTGGGATTTCCTATGAACTCAAGCGCAGTATGACAGAGATTAAGCACACCCGTCGTCTTGGTGTCATGCTCATTTGTTAAGCGCAGGGCGTACCTGGATCATTGCCCATACTTGATGCACTGTGTCTGACAGTACTAATACGCGATAGTTTGAGTTGCAGCTTACAAAATATTCCGTATATATTTGATATCGAATACATATATGGAACTTTAAGGCGGAAATGGATTGTAAAAAGAGTTGATTTAGAATTTTGTACATTTACCTTTATTTTGACAGATGAAAACATGTGAAATATAATAAAAGTTAGAGGACGTTTCTGTTAATGTGATGTTGCGGCCTACTCGTACTCATAGGATTATGTTTACACAACTTTACAGATATTCTATTGGGAATTCCAATATGTTTTATTTTTCAACATTATTACATTCTCATTGTGCCACCGCTATGTATTCATGATGACCTCATAATATATGTAACTTTTTAAGAAATTAAGATTGAGGGTAAGATAATTCCATGATGGATTTTACTTAATATGAAGAATTGTGCAAAACCTCACCGTGAAGTAGAATTTAGCAATGGATAATGTAAATTTTAAAGACAGAAATGAATAAAGGTTTTCAAGTTTTAAGCAAATAATCAGTTTGCTCAGTTTGGTGTATGAGACATGGCATCACATTCCAATATGTGTAACATTAATAACATAATTATCAAAATAATGATTCCTTTCTTTACACATGAACTATCAAAATGTTACCCTTGTGCATTTTAGGCAAAATCAATTCTTTAAGGATCCAAACACCGTAGTTCCGTGTTTTATTTCTCATGTTAAAGGTGTATTGATGCATGCATTATAGCTCCATGGTTCAAACATCTCAGTTCCACCGTTTATTTTACGTACAAATGATGCAGGGCTGCTTATACCGCTTTTATCATATGAAACATACATTTCAATCAAATATGTGATTTTACATTGATATGACATCCACCACCCAGTCGATGGTGTTTGAAAGTATATCTTATATTTTCTTTAAAGATCCTAATTCCGTAGTTTTACCGGTTTAATAGAAATGTTTTTGTTATATTTTACAGTGATTACTACGACATCCACCACCCAACTTGTGACCACGCCCCAACCGCCGCCAGTTACCATCCCACCATGTAAGTGTCATGTGACATTATCGGAGTTACTGTAATTTGCGTGAAACCACGCCCACAATACTTACCAGCTCTATATACTGTAGGAAACACAAGGAAAGATATACAATTGATTACATACCATTCTGTCTATATTCTCGTTTTCAATTTTGCCATGGTATTAAGCTCTTTGTAAAATATTATTCACAATTTGGTAACCACGGCGAAAAGTTTAACGAATTGGTTGTTGAAATAAGGTGTAAAATTTCCTGGCAAGTCGTATGTTATCTACGGTTAAGGCTTATTTCATTATAGTTTACAACATACCTATACTTTTTACACTAACCTTATAAAGTCAACCTCCACAATTGTCTACAGGAGGACTGCTAAGGTTAAGTACACACATGCGCACAATTCATATATTGGCTTAAGTATGCTACGCTGTAACAGGTAATTCTTTACACGTGTAAAGTTCCTTTCTAGTGTTTTCCTTTACACGCGAAAAGACGTTCCCTGTTCTTTGGATATTTCCGGAAACATGTAAATCGAGGGTAAAATATAAAAAAATATATGGATTTGAATCAATAGGATTGAAAAGAGAATACATTGTGCAAGGGTAAACGGCTTCTGTTTCTGTTGCGGCACCCGCAATGCAGGTGAAATCCGGGTAATGTCACGTCCTCGAAATAAGAACCGAGATAGTGACAAAGAACATCAATCATGTCTAACATCATATCACACGTTTTACAGATAATGGATGCGAGGTACCGGCGGAAATTGTTTTCATGATCCATGGTTCGGATGACATCAAGGAAGACAACTGGGGTTTGAATAAGAAATTTGTCAGCGGATTGGTGCGTAATTTGTACGTGACAAGAGGGGCTCATCATATTGGAGTTGTAGTATATAGCAAGGGTGTTGGGGATCACATGTCACTTCAACCCTACAAAGAAGTGTTTGATGTCCAGAACCATATCAACAGTTTTACTCACCCGAGAGGGGGCGCTAATACCGCCGCCGGTAAGTACATACAATAAAACCTTTTTTAAAGGCATTCTTATAGACCATTGGAAATGTATCATTTTATCTGAATTGGATATAGGATTTTAAATATGGTTGAGCCGATTTCGGGATTTCCCCCCGTTATTATCAGAAACTCGTATCAAGAACGATTTACCATATTTACAATGTAGATCAAGTGACATCAGATTTGATAAGAGCCTTATCTTTATAAACTTATATGAATTTTAATCGTATTCACAACCAACGTAATCAGTCTAAGTTAAAGAATCATTAACAAATATAGGAATATCATTATGATTTCAGCTTTAGCTAAACTACGGGAATCATTTAATACGCATGCCAGAAGTGGAGCCCCCAAGATAGGTACGTATTAAATTTATTATGTTAGCAAAAAAATTAAGATCTCATATATATGTACATGTATAATAAATAATATATGCTACAAGTATATTCATATATGATTTACTATAAGTATAAATATATTGATGTAATACTAAGCGTAAAGTATATTAATCTTGTATTCATACCTACCATTAGTTTAAGTATTACGTTTTCTAAAAACACCAATTCAACACAAATTCTTTTACAGATATGGGCAAAACACAAATGGTTTCGGTCAAAAAGGTCTTTGAATACCCCATAGCTCTTCCTATACCGCTTCATTTTCTGAGTTGACCACCATTTGTCACACACGAGCAACCTCAGCTATCTGACCGTATTATATTCATACTGTTGAAAGCCGGGTCTTTTCCGTCAGTGATATATTGTCATTCACTACGACAGGTCTCTATGTTTAAAATATGATTGTTTCTCCTAGATAATTATATCATATTTCAATTTAAGGATAAAATTCATAATGCTATGTAACTTTTATTGTTTTTAGGCGTTCTTATCACTGATCAAACGTCTACCACCCCGGCTGATACGAAACTCCAGGCACAACTGGCCAAAAAAGAGGGTGTAGACTTTCTCACCTTGGGGATCGGATCAAACGTCAACGTAGGGGAATTGGCCAACATCGCTACAGACTCCAGCAAGCTGTTCAGAGCAATGAGTTTCAATCGGCTGGATAGCATGATGCCTAGAATAAGAGATATGATCTGCAAAAGTAAGTAACAACACAAACATATTAGTTCATACTCGATGATAACAAGCTTTATACTCTATCCCGTTCAAGTCCCTAAACAGAATGTGGGCAATTTTGCGAATGAAAGACTTAAGATTGGAGTAACCCAGAAGTATGTAAGATTGGAGTAACCCAGAAGTATGTAAGATTGGAGTAACCCAGAAGTATGTAAGATTGGAGTAACCCAGAAGTCTGTAAGATTGGAGTAACCCAGAAGTATGTAAGATTGGAGTAACCCAGAAGTATGTTAGATTGGAGTAACCCAGAAGTATGTAAGATTGGAGTAACCCAGAGGTATGTAAGATTGGAGTAACCCAGAAGTATGTTACAGTGTATTTCTTGTTGTAAACTCTCCCTATTACAATTACAACGTATGTTCTCCCAATTATAATATTCTGGAAGCTAACAAGGTTGACATATTGTTGTTTCCTAGTTGTGACTACGCCAAAGACAACGCCACCACCTCCTCCAGTATCTACCCCAGCTCCAGATTTTTCAAGTAAGTTTTGATAATCTCAGCCATTCATCGACAGAGTGGCAATCGCATTTAAGGTAACACATTAAATAGCACATAAATGATATAATGAATATTATTACAAACACGGCCATACATATGAATCCTAACGTAATGATTCATTACACATAAATGATATAATGAATATTATTACAAACACGGCCATACATATGAATCCTAACGTAATGAATACTTATTAACGTATTTTTCCCTAAGATAAACATGATATCATCGATTTTAAAACAGCACCGAGAGCAATTCATAACATACAACCCTGTTGCCATAATTATTGAAAATAAGAAAAAGTTTCGGAAGCATACTTAAACCCTGCGTACACGTTCTAATCAATTAACGGAACGTTGCGGAAAGTAGGGCAATGTGATAGTTGCAGACTGGTAACAATAACACGCAGTTGGAAGTGTAGTGCAGACAAGCAGTATTTATGGATACACGCAAATACTATAATTGGTCTTATTGACACGTGACGTCGATGAGGTGACACGTGACATGTTTGGATAGGATACCACAGTGTTATAGTATTGTGTATTTTGCTTTCATGTCGTTGTAGAGTTATGTGCTGGGTGCCTCATGAATAGTAACTCCGGGTTCAACCCCTACCCTGGTGACTGTACCAAGTATGTCCAGTGCTGGAGGGATGGGGGAAATATCAGAGGAGTGATTAAGGACTGTCCATACGGTCAGTTCTGGGACGAGGACGCTATCACGTGCCGACCTTCCATGAATGTTATGTGCCCACAAGGTAGGAGTTCGACATCATTGTTTCATCAAACTAATGAATATTTAAAAATAAAAAAATTAATAATTTTAGATTATACCTTTTTGTTGTTTCACGTTACTTAGACAGTGTTTGGCTGTATGATATTTCAAATGCATTAATTTTATTCATTTGCGGGGATCTTGATATATATCCTCAGCGAAGTTTTAATCATAAGATTAGTGGAAACAATAGGTGTAAATATGTCCTACATATTACGTTGAAAACTGACCATCTGAATCATAGCTATTACTATTGTTCAAACTTTACTACAGTGATGTAACCGTCAACTGGTCACTCAACAAGTGAGCATATTCATAACCACAGAGAAACTGCGAAACTCCACATTTCCGTTTCCACTAATTGTATATCCAAAAATAGCTGTTAATCCCTATCCCATAACATTGGTAATTAGCCAAACCTCAACTCTTAAAGATACGTATGTACTATATCAGATCCCTGTATCAACGCACCTGACGGCTTCACGTACGGTATGCCAGACCACGGATGCCGCTCCCATTGGGTTTGTGTAAAGGGATACAGTGTTGCCTCTTGCTGCCCCGAGGGGACCTACTACGTAGAAGGAATGGGCTGCATGCGAGGCATGCCATGTAAAACACCCTGCCCACCTGATGGTGGTCTTATTATCTCACGTAAGTAATAAAACAGATGATAAGTGAAAAATACGGTTGATTATACTCAGTTAAAGGAAATATCATTGAATTGATGAAATAGTGTTGTTACATACAACAATGTACATCTAAATAAAAAGGTATGCAATTGAGGGGATATATTTACTATTTTTAATATGATAATTATTTTGGATGCATAAATATGTCAGCAGCAAACTGCAAGATAATGCTTTGACATCATTCGTTTTCATTGAATACCGGTAATCACCAAGAAAACATTTCATTTTTGCAGCGAACTGTGAAAAGGAGGTCCATTGGGATGGTCGATTTTACATGGAAAATGTTCCCGGGAAAGGGAAAATGGTTCGCAGGTGTGCTCCAGGAACCATATTTGACAAAGGATATTGTACATGTGTGATCGCTTCCTCAAACTACGTGCCAGTTACACCTAACGGTAATTGTGATGTCTTATAGAAAAACTTAGTATTAAGGTTACTCCTTCTTTTTAAAACTGCATTGATAAATATCAGAGATTTCCCAAATTACCAAATGCCATTCTTTTCGGAATAATTTATATATAAAATGAAAAATACGTTTGATTGTACTCAGTTAAAGGAACTATCATTGAATTGATGAAATAGTGTTGTTACATATATCTAAATAAAAAGGTATGCAAGTGAGGGGATATATTTACTATTTTTAATACGATAATTATTTTGGATGCGTAAATATCAAAAAGGATATTGCTTCTTGCTTGTCAGCAGCAAACTACAAGATAATGGTGGACATCATTCGTTTTCATTGAATACCGGTAATCACCAACTAAAATGATTCTTTTACTCATTAGAAACTGCAGCAATAATTTCGGTTGATTATTATTCGTCTTGTATATATATATATATATATATATTTTATTAGAATAATACTATCTTCTAGCGCTAATGGCATGATAGTTCTGTCTCAAACCTCTCAAGAAAGTATTTCATTATCGCAGCGATCTGTGAAAAGGAGGTCCATTGGGATAGTCGATTTTACATCGAAAATGTTCCTGGGAAAGGGAAAATAGTTCGCAGGTGTGCTCCAGGAACCATATTTGACATAGGATATTGTACATGTGTGATCGCTTCCTCAAACTACATGCCAGTTACACCTACCGGTAATTGTGATGTCTTATAGAAAACCTTAGTATTAAGGTTACTCCTTCTTTTTAAAACTGCATTAATAAATATCAGAGATTTCCCAAATTACCAAATGCCATTCTTTTCGGAATAATTTATATATATTCTGCCCTTTGCTTCAAATGCAAAATGTTACTTATTTCGTATCCATACATTTTCCTGAATTGCACGTACATAGTACTGTATTGTTAAATTTCATGGGGCTATAATTTCACGTTTTCACTGTTGGACAAAGTTTGCGATTATTCTATTTCTTGCGACCACGCCTTGTTCAACTTCTGTAGTAAACACATTTACATATTTGTAAATACACGTACTACGACTCCATGGGTATTTCTTTCCGCGCTTTGTTAAATAACCAGGAGTCTAGCGAAACTATATCACCTGTGAATATTACGTACTTATACAGTATGAAGAGAGAATATTTATTAAAAAAAAAAAAAAATCACTGAGCTACAGTAGTTTCTGCTACAGCGGTGTAAGCGACTAAATATGAACAATTTAGTGTGCACACATTTCTTCTTTACAGAAGATAGATTATAGATGGATTTTCGTAGCATAAGCGCCCGATCCCGAGTTCAGAAACACTTCATATAACGTATCAACGCTGTCATAAATTGACGCTCACTCAATGTTATTTGCTTAAAAAGTACCGTAGTCGATCGGAGTACAAAATACATTAGATACATTTTATAGTTACATAACTACATAATTTAATTGAAAAAATGCTATTTCATTAAAAAATCACCATAGATTTTGCTATTTCTTGCAATGATTTAATCTAATAAGAATGCATTTTCAATAAAAAATTATCAGTAGAAATAAGTGTACACCATTCATGTGTACTAAATTAAGGTATGCTAGAACAAGACCAATTCAAATAAGAGCATAGAGGCCTTTTTCCGTTTTTTGTATTTATATATGTTTGCTATACTTTATTGATAAGTTCTTTTCTTGCCTCTGTTGTAGATAAATGTATGGAATCCGTGCATTTGAATTTTGACGTGAACATGAAGGATAAGTCCGGCAAGAGGACCCAAATCAACAACGTTGGTGTACGGAAGACAAAATACGGCACTGCCCACTTCAACGGGGCATCATATTTCAATATCTGGAACCTTGGAAGTATCGATTATTCTGACAAATTTGCACTCAAGTTCAAGTTCAAATTTGACAGGTGGGAGAACAGGTTTGATATGGGTGGATATCCAGTTGATGCCGGATGGAAGGGAGACTTTTTATGGAAATGGGACAGTCAGACGGGATGGAACAGAAACTATACTGTTGGTGGAAGTTGGAATGTTGTGACCCTAATGAATATGTTTAAAAGGATGTTTGCTGCTACTTCAGAAAACGAAATGGAAACCATTATGGTAGAGATTGCAGAATCGCCTGATTTCCAGATTCTATTGTATCATCTTGGCTTTATGCCGCAGTCAACAAATGCTATCCAGATCTTAAGACAGTTAATGTCTGGGAATGGTGCCGTCTTCATTCGGCAAATACTCAGGCAAATAGGCAATATGAAAGGGGGAATGGAAATCCGCCGTTTACTCTTGCAGTTACTGATGACGAGAGAGGTAAATGACTGGGTAAGGGACCACAGCGGCACCCATGTCGACATTACGATGAAGATCTGGAGGAAGTTTTTAATGTCTCTTAATCTTACTGACTCTAGTTGGGATATTGGTGGAGGATGGAACAATGGCATGGATGACAGGACTTTCGATATAATAGCCGACTTGTGGTATCAGTTTGTCAGAGATCAGGGAATGACGGGTCCGGAATGGGAAGGTAAACTGAAATGGGCATTGGGTAATGACCGGCAGAAAGGATCCTTGGATAAACGATGGATATTTGATATCCTGTTTGCGACGAAGAATAACACTATCAAGAATATATGGTTGGATTACTTGAATAAAAGAAATTATAGCATCGACTGGATTAGCACTGAATGGCAGATTGACGATGGAAAGTGGTGGAACTGGTGGTGGAATCGGAGGGAGCGGTGGAATGGGTCCGAGTCAATGGAAAGCTTGGCTCAACTGGCTGACGACCACTTATGGACCAGGAATGGGAATAGGACAGGGAGGCCAAGGGTGGAACAATGGCATGGATGACCGAACTCTTGATGTAATAGCGGACTTATGGTATCGGTTTGTCAGGGATTATGGAATGACGGGTCCAGAATGGCAGGGTAAACTGAAATGGGCATTGAGTAACAACCGACGGAAAGGATCTTTGGATAAACGCTGGATATTAGATATAATGTTTGCAATGAGGAATACCACGATCAAAGATGTATGGCTTGATTACATAACTAAGAGGAATTTTCAGATCAACTGGATTGGTACAGGATGGCAGATTGGCGTAGGAATGGGCGGAACCGGTGGTGGAATCGGAGGTGGCGGTGGAATGGCTCAGAGTCAATGGAACGCTTGGCTCAACTGGCTTATGACCACATATGGAGGCCAAGGTGGATCAGGGATGGGTACAGGACAGGGAGGTCAAGGATGGGGTCAAGGATGGGGACAAGGATGGGGACAAGGAGGAGGTCAGGGAGGACAAGGAAGCTTTACCTTTGATAATTTCTTCCACTGGCTGTTAGGAAGCGGCTCATTTGGAAATGACTTTTCATTTTCAGGAGGATCTGGAACAAATACTGGAGGTCAAGGTCAAGGCAACGGCCAGGATCAAGGATGGTTCTGGGGCGGTCAAAGCAACGGTCAGGGTCAAGGATGGTTCTGGGGCGGACAAGGTAATGGCGGATCTGGGGGAAATGATGATTGGATGTTGCGTATTAATGGTAGTTCTCAAACCGGTGGAAGTGGTGGCAACTTTGGAACTAATGACTATTGGAACAGCGGAACCGGCAAAGACGCTTGGTTCTTTGGCGGAAGCGCAGGCGGAAATGGAATTGGTGGCTCACAAGGTGGTACTAATGGCGGCATTTGGGGTGGCGCCGGCAGTAGCGCAGGTTCGTGGGGTGGAAATGTAGGACAAGACGGTTCAATTTTCGGCGGGCAAGGCCATGGACAGTTTGGCTCTCAAGGTGGCTTTAATGGTGAGTCAAACTGGCGCGCAGGCGGGGTTTTTGGTGGTGCAGCCGGACACGGAGGCTTTGGTGAACAGTGGCAGGACACTTCACAGACTGGTTATGATGTATGGGGTAATCAACAAGGTCAAGGTGGATTCGGTGGCACACACGGAAACGGAAATGGTGGAACAGATGCAGGTGGACAGGGACAAGTGAGCGTTGGGACTGGTGGACAATGGGGCATTTTATCTGGAGGACAAGGCGGAATGGGAATCGACGGACACGGGGGTTTCCAAGGAGGTACGGGCGGTGTCGCGAATGGTGGTGGTGAATTAGGGACAAGTGGTATATATGGCGGCGCTGGGTCTAAAGGACAGACCAAGGGTCAGTGGGACATGAATAGCGTTTCTAACGGACAATGGGGAACGTTAGGTGGAGAAGTTGAGGGAGGTGGGTTTTGGTCTAATTCGGCAGGTCGCAATGGTAATGGCGGAACTGGAGGTATGGCAAAAGGGAGTGCTTGGCCAAATGGCTTCGAACAAGGCGGTTCTGGAAGTTTAGTTGGAGGGGCTGGCGCACAAAGCGGCTTTGGACAAGGAATGGATGGAGGTTTAGCAGTAGGGGCTGCTTGGCAAAATGGCTTTGGACAAGGCATGGCTGGAGGTGTTGCTGGTCAAGACGACTTTGGAAAAGGCGGTAGTGGAGGCTTAGCCAGACAGGCAGGTGCACAAAATGGCTTTGGACAAAGCATGACTGGGGGTGCTGCTTGGCAAAAGGGCTTTGGACAAGACCTGGTTGGAGGCTTAGCTGGAGCGGCTGGCGCACGAAACAGCTTTGGTCAAGGCGTGGATGGGGGTTTAGCAGGAGGGACTGCTTGGCAACATGGCGTTGGACAAGGCATGACTGGTGGTGCTTCTTTGCAAAAGGGCTTTGGACAAGACCTGGTTGGAGGCTTAGCTGGAGGGGCTGGCGCACAAAACAGTTTTGGTCAAGGCGTGGATGGAGGTTTAGCAGGAGGGAATGCTTGGCAACAAGGCTTTGGACAAGGAATGTCTGGAGGAGTTGCTACTCAAAATAACTTTGGGCAAGGCATGGATGGAGGCTTAGCTGGAGGTACTGGCGCAAAAAACAGCTTCGGACAAGTCATAGCTGGAGGGGCTGCCACACAAAATGGCTTTGGACAAGACGATGCTAGAGGTTTGACCTTTGGAGAAGGTGCTGGACAGATAAAATATGGACAAAGCGGTTTTGGTGGAATCGACGCAAGGTTTGGGGGACAAATGGGACATGTGGTCAATGATATGGGAGGGTCGGGTAAAACCTGGCGGCTAAAATTGGATGCAAACCAGGTTAATAGGGATGACAGTTGGAGTGTGCAGGGAAATACCGTAAAAGGCATCAATGGAAAACAAGGTACGAACAGTATGTCTGCATCCAGTGCCAACAGCGATCAGGGTAGCGCGTTAAGCAGCAGCGGTAGGGGCGGAAGCATGTCAGTTGCCTTTGGGGTCAATGGTGATAACGGAAAAAGTGGTAGCGTTGTTTCGGGGAGTATTGGGGGTTATGGTGGGAGTGGAAATGGGACGGATTTATACGGTCTTATTCATGGAGGTAAGAAACAAGGAAACCAAAATGCGGGACGAGGAGGTTCTGGCATGAGTTCTGGAACCGGAAGTAACGACGATGGGAATATGAACGGTAGGGTTCCGACTCTGTATGACTCTGAAGGTGGTTCAGTGGGTGGCACAATAGACATCGGGCAGAGGATGAATGGTCAGTCGACAACTCGTCGAGTTGGACAAAATGTTCATTTTAATGTTAATGAACAACTTGTCAACTCGGAAAATAGTATCAGAATGAATGGACAAAGGGGTCATAAGATTAATGGAGCTAGTATAGATTGGCAAAGTAAAATTTTGGCGAATGATGATATAGGAAGACAAGGGGTTGGTTGGTCGAAAAGTCACATGAGTGGACAATGGAATACTAGGGCGAATGGTGGTGACATAAATGGGCAAACTGTTAGGATTGTCCAAGGGGGTATAAATAGCATTGGTGCAAATAGGCAAAGTGTTGGCAGTGATCTAGGTCAAGGACAAGTTGGTAGCTCAAGTCAAGGGCAGGGCAGCATTCGTAGCCAGGAGCCAGGAGATGTTGGAGCCTTTCTAAATGTTAACGGGATGTCAAATACAGATATATCTGCGCTTTATGATCAATATAAGAAAACTTTCGGAGGGACTGGTATCGTACAAAACAAAGTAGTTCCTCGATTACAGGATCTTCCTAGAGGGGAAACTTTGGGTCAATTCTTGAAACAGACCAAGCTGGGCTCAGGTGTGATCGGTCGTAAAGGTAACCTATAATTCGTTTGGTCCTTGTCTGCTTTCTGTGGCTGTGCCACTGACATCTTACTCGTTCATCTGCCGTATGTATCCGACATCCGCCATGTTGTGTTCTCGTCCTCCGTATGTATAGTGCAAAGTAGACATTGCTATTTGCTGGACGCTTTGATTTGCTGCGATTCGATTGCGCGTGCGTTTGCGTTTAACCTTGAAATGTATACAGTGCATGCAATATAATAGGACCACTCAGTTTGATGCTTATTGTTTTGTAATACTGTTGTGCCTTCAAATGCGAAAATAATGTATCACATAAAGTAGTTGACTAGCCAATACATTAAGAAGATACATTTTGTGTACCTATTTAAAACATTTTTTTGAATGGCCATGTCACTTCTTCCTATGAAGTATCGTAAAATCATGCTTGTTGATGAAATGCGTCCGCACAAAACAGAGCAACAAACGAAATTATATAACCTAATTCCATTAATACTAACATATCCCTTGTTTTCCTTTTTGTATAGAAATGTTTTTTTTGTTGGTGAAAGGAACTTTGCAAACAAATCTTTATAAATTGTACAATTTGATCGATCGGAAGTTGAAACAATGAGTCCTTTTCTTGAAGCTATAAAATATTAGGATTCTTTTTATTTGAAAGTAAGAATGCTTATTTCAAATTGTCGAGCTAAGTTTTATATACTAATGAAAAATCATATGTACTCTTTCAAAAAAAAAAAGAGGAAAAAAAACATGTTCAATTTTAATAGGATTTGGTTGTTCTTGCCTCACGCATGTTCATATTGGCATTGGAAATGTCTTTCTGCATACTTTTGTTCATATAACTATATTTACATTTTCAAAACTGCGCTGCTTTTCTTTCAGATATTACAATATCCACGTTATCAAGTTAAGAGTGTCATTATCTTGTTTTCAATAAAGCTATTTCTCAGATAAGTTTCAAACATCAATAACAGAATAAACAAAATCAAAATTATGTTTAATCTAAACCTGAAAATAGTGAGTGAGGCATATCTTGCTAATACGTTTTTGGGATTACCAGGACTGTGGGGTTTTGACCAGGGTGGCACTGGATTTGGTGGTGGTGCCTCGGGTGGTTCCTTTGGATTCGGTGGTTCCGGCGGAAACAGTGGCGAAGTGGATGTAGGAGACATCAACACAATCTTGAACAACTTGGGAGGTGCAGTCGGATCCCAAAGTGGTTCCTCCTCCTCCTCCTCTTCTCAAGAGAGTGGGGAGATGCAAATTGGTAAATAAGTGGCAATTCTCATCAAGAATAAACCAATTCTTATCCAGAATAAAGTACATTTCTTAAATGGTTCAGAAATATGATTTCATTAATAAGAAATTAAATTCTTCCGATTCGTTGTTTTTTCGATGAATAAATCCATGTATCTTTTAAATTAGCTCCATCATTGGTATACAGAGCGGTTTGTCATATACTACATATTTAATCATAGAAGGTTGACGGCTCATGTAAACCATAAACGTCATAGAATGCAGTATATATAGTAGACTAGATCGATATACTAACTTGACAATTAGATACTCTAACATGTACTAAAGTGCTATGCTTAAGAGCTTAGTGTGTTTCGTGTTGTCTGATTCGTCATTATTAGAATTTGAATTTTTAACATCAAGTTGTTTATTTGGATAAGAATTTTGATGACATTGCTTGAAAACTTATGATTTTATAATTTTGTTCGTATTTTATAAAGTATAGTTTCATGTTAATGAATCAAATTTAACTAAAGGTAAAATTTAGGCATGGGGTTCTTTGTGGATAAAATGCGGAGTGAAATGGAATTCTAAAATTACCTTAACTGCATATAATAAAAAATTATCATTTTATTTTACGTCTTTATCTGGAATTGATAAAATAATAATACCTTTAGCGGCATAAAATGTACGTCCTTATTGAAATATGTATAGTTTAAAGCAAATTAGACGTAGATATGAACGGCTGAATTCATACTGAAGCAGTTATATGGCTGCATGCCATCACAATTTAGGTCAACATGATAATTCAATCCTATTTTAAATATTTTTTCCTATTGGTGACATCATGGTCAACAATAAGATGAAAACGATGCCGTCGTATTGTATTCATGTTACGTCATAAGTGTGAAGTTGAAAATATTATAACATTATGAGTTAAACAACAAACTCTTTTATATTAGAGTCCATTATATATGTTATGCTATAGTTCCTTAACTTCAACATATTTCATGACTCTTAGCTAATCCTTTAACTATTATTTCTTTATTTGCAATGTTATCCCAGGAGGCGGAGGAAGTTCAATGAGTGGCGGAAGTTCATCGACCGGAAGTGCAAGCACAGCAAATAAGCAGTCCTCGTCACAAAGTTCCTCACAGGAAGGTATGCGAACCGGCGGAAACTGGCAATATGGTCAGAATCGTCTCCATATGCCATTCGAATTCGATGGGTTAGACTTCCCAGATCTTTTCAGGAGAAAACGGGCAGCCCCTAGTGGCGACATCTTCCAGTACCAGACCCTATTGAGTAACTGCCAATCGTCTGGTCAAGGAGCTTCTGTCAAAATCGAGGCAAACGAAAGAAGTATCAAGCTTGGCATGCTGACTGAGGGTAAACAGAAGATGAAAGTGATGAAATTCAATATTGTAAGTGGATAAGTAAAGGACCCCAATATTGTCTGGTGAATAAATGAACGAAGGATTTTAATGTTGTAGGTGAATTAGTAAAATGATTTAATATTGTAGGTGAATTAGTAAAATGATTTTAATATTGTAGGTGAATTAGTAAAATGATTTCAAGGTTGTAGGTGAATTAGTGAAAGGATTTCAATGTTGTAGGTGAATTAGTGAAAGGATTTCAGCATTGTAGGTGAATTTGTAAAATTATTTCAATATTGTAAGTAAAGTAGTAAAATGATTTTAATATTGTAGATAAATTAGTAAGATAATTTAATGTTGTAGCTGAACTAGTAAAATGATATCAACTTTGTAGGTGAACTAGTGAAAATAAATTTGATACTGTAGATAAAGTAGTACACTGCAGTGAAATGGAAGACAATAGATCAAACAAATTAGTGTAATATAATTCATTATCCTAATGAGATCACAACACAAATCGTTGTTGCTATACATGTGGCCATACGAATGATTGCGGTAGGATAAAGTACTACTGTAATTAGAAAGACGATGATGGTACAACTATTAGGAGTAACAGTTAAACATGAACGACATTGAGCATTGCAATCGGTCCAGTTGTAGTCTGTTCTATCAGTTTAGTAAGTGTGTTAACAAAACAATGAAATTACATATACAATCATTCCATAGGTGCCCGGATGGAACGAAGTTACCATGACTTACGACGGAAAGAAACTTAAGAGTAAAATCCAGAACTGGCGTGGTGCCCAGGAAAGGAGCGTTCCTCTTAAAGGTATATATGTCATATGATCAGCGCGAATATAGAGCATCTAAAAATAAATTTCTGTTTGAGTTTTTGCCAATTTGTCGCTATTGAATGTTTATTGCTATGTTTTTGTGGAATATCTCCATTTGTAAATCGGTTATATGTATTACAGTTGCCTAACGATGATTGGAGATACACAACAATCTGGAAAATATTAGATAAAAACTAGAAAGTGCTCGTAAAAATCACACACTAGACTCTCAAGCAAACAAGAGAAGAGGGGTTCATTGCAAGCAATATTTAACAAAACCAAGTTTTGAATACGACAAATATGTCACTCATTTGATATATGGGTGGAGTTATCTGCTAAATATTCTCATCTATGTGCATTTATACAAAGATGTTGTACAGAGGGACGCTCAGATTAAGAGAAGAAGCAACATCTTACATAGTGTTCAAACATTTACTAGTAATTGCTAGGGTAGAATTAGACAAATACAACAAAATCTTCCAATATTGTGAATTAAAAATGTCTACTCTTTTCCCCGATATAAAATGTAGAAGTATTCTGTTATCGAGTAATGCAATTTTTGCCTGTTTCAAAATAACGTAATATTTAATCTATTATTCCAGGAAATATTCAAAAACGTCAAGGATTCAAGATTGGCGGAGCATGCGGTGCTAGTGCAAATTTCAAGGGACAGATGGATGATGTAAGTTTTTGTCTCAAATTATATTATTTTACAACAACTGTGGAACAAGAAATATCAACTTAGTTAAACCTTATTTTGTTAACCCGGATGGAAGGGGTCGTAATGTGTGAGGAAACCATAGCACCAGGAGAAAACCTACGTGATCGGGCAGGTGACCCCTAACCTTTTCACGTGCGATCAGGGAATCGAACCCAGGCCGCCTAGGATACAAGGATCAACTGTCTCCCATGATAATCCCATATTATAATAATGCAATCTATTCTTTCATAAAAATTCCACAATCTATTGTCTTTAATGATAATTAACGATATATTGTCTCCAATGACAATCCCACGATTTATTGTCGCCTATGAAAATTCTACGATCTATTGTCTCCCGTGAAAATTCAACGAACTTTTGTCTCTCATAATAATCCCACGATATAATCTGATAATGTATTTTATTGTCCCACGATATATTGCCCCCATAATAATCCAATAATCTATGTTTGTGTCTCCTACGATAATCCCACGATATATTGTCTCTCGTGATAATCCAACAATTTATTGTCTTTCATGATAATCCCAACTCATGATCTATTGCACTCTGTGATAATCTAACGATATATCATCTCCTCATGATATTTTAATCAAATGTCTCTTCATGATAATCAAACGATCGAAAGATTGTCTCTCGTGATAATTAGAAGATCTATTGTTTCCTATGATAATCAAGCAACGTATTGTTTCTCATAATAATTCCACAATCTATTGTGTCCCGTGATAATCCAACGTTCTGTTGACTTTAGATTATAACACAACTATTGAAATATTGTCTTATAATAATAAGAATATCTATTGTCACCTTTGACATTTCAAGGAGCTATTGTCAGTTCGTGTTCGTGTGAAAGCACATATGATTTTAATCAGTTTTGTTATATAGCTCATGATTATACATATTTTACATTTACATGAACAAAAAATGGCATGAACATTTATTTTCGATTTCTTGTTGTAGATTCTGCTATATAACTGTCTCCCATCGAAATTCCAACAAGGGCCACGTGGAACCGGTAACAACAAGTGACCCGGATGTAGTAATGCTCGTTTAACTTGTGATATGAATGCTAAGACAACGGGGTGATTGTGTGATGTCGTGAAAAATACGACTACTGATAAAAAAGCTACTGTGAAATGAACACGGAATTACATCTCGTTTGGAGATATAAATTAATCACTATGTTTTATGACATATTTAATTTTAAGTTAGTATGTTCATTTACAAATCAGCTATCGCAGATCATCGATGTCACTATATTATTGACATATAACCAAATAATATAAACACACGTTAAGAATTAGGAGTACAGAGCTTTGCATTGGATATGATGAACTGTATATAATCAATGCCATCAACTATGACACAAATACAAACGGAATTCCATAGAAATATATGTTTAATATACAATTTTGAAATATTGTACGTCTTATCTACATCGCTAGTTTGAAATTTGTACTAATATTAAATGTCAAACAGTAACGGTTTACAATGAAACAGTGATTGACAATTTCAATCAGTAACAATTTACCATAAACCAGAACTAGACAATGTCAAACAGTAACGGTTTACCACGAATCAGAGCTTGACAAGTCAAACAGTAACGGTTTACCACGAACCAGAGCTTTACAATGCCCGTTATTACTGATAGGTTAATGTGCTTAATTTCTTGCTAGAAATGTCACTTTCTGAAGATAATAACTGTAAAATAATTCATGGATTTTCTCGTATATTTAATTTTATTATTGTTCTTCTAAAGACATATTCATTGATCATGAAATTTCTTGTATGGCATGCTCTGCATGTTACAGGTGTCGTTGTAAATATTCTTCTGTTGCTCTCTCTTTTTAAGCGTAAACATTTAAATCGTGAAATAAATACTTAATATGTTATTGTTGATATAGTCAAGGAGAAAAAAAAACATTTTCAGCTGATTTTCACGTGGAATATCTATAGCGGACGATTGCATTCAAATTCAGATGACCGTCTAGGTTGACCAGCACAGTACGTATATTCGAATCGTCTGAGTAAAATAGGATGTTATTAAAATATATGAATATGGAAATTGTATTAATAATGTTAAATTTGTTATAAAAATGTCATTTTTGTATTGTTAGGAAGTTACAATAAATTCAGACATTGTTGCATTTTCAAAGCTTGTTGATTTTTATTGACGAATATCTACAAAAGCGTTAATACGCAACGGAAAAACGAAAATCCAGATTGACACAATGGTACAGAAATATAAACACAATCATATTAAAATATAAACAATCACACAAAAATATAAACAATCACACAAAAATATATACACAATCGTACTAAAATATATATAAAATCATACTAAAATATAAACACAATCACACAAAAATATAAACAATCACACAAAAATATATACACAATCGTACTAAAATATATACACAATCGTACTAAAATATATACAAAATCATACAAAAATATAAACACAATCATACAAAAAAAATTAAGACAATCATACAAAAATATAAAGACAATCACTCAAAAATATTAATACAATCATACAAAAATATAAAGACAATCACACAAAAATATAAACACAGTCACACAAAAAAATAAACACAATAGTACAAAAAAATTCACGATCACACAAAAATACAAACACAGTCATACACAAATATAAACATAATCATCAAAAAACATACACAAGTATACAAAAATATGTACAAAGTCATACAAAAATATGTACACAATCATACAAAAATATGTACAAAGTCATACAAAAATATGTACACAGTCATACAAAAATATGTACACAGTCATACAAAAATATGTACACAGTCATACAAAAATATGTACACAATCATACAAAAATATGTACACAATCATACAAAAATATGTACAAAGTCATACAAAAATATGTATACAGTCATACAAAAATATGTACACAATCATACAAAAATATGTACAAAGACATACAAAAATATGTACACAGTCAAACAAAATATGTACAGTCATACAAAAATATGTACACAATCATACAAAAATGTGTTCAAAGTCATACAAAAATATGTACACAATCATACAAAAATATGTACAAAGTCATACAAAAATATGTACACAGTCATACAAAAATATGTACAGTCATACAAAAATATGTACACAATCATACAAAAATGCGTACAAAGTCATACAAAAATATGTACACAATCATACAAAAATGTGTAAACAATCATACAAAAATATGTACACAATCATACAAAAATGTGTACAAAGTCATACAAAAATATGTACACAATCATACAAAAATGTGTTCAAAGTCATACAAAAATATGTACACAATCATACAAAAATATAACATGTTACACACAACTTTATAGCATGTAGATGTATTCCTCATTTCAAACTCTAATTACATTCGTCTCTTCAAAGTTTATTCCTCGGATATTAAAACACCTTATTGTGCCTACCAGTATATCATACATAACAAAACCCGGCCCAGGAGGCTACTCTGCACTGACGGCTGTACGTGGTAACACATGGCCCAGGAGGCTACTATGCACTGACGGCTGTACGAGGTAACACCCGGCCCAGCAGGCTTCTCTGCACTGACGGCTGTACCTGGTAACACGCGGCCCAGGAGGCTACTCTGCACTGACGGCTGTACGTGGTAACACCTGGCCCAGGAGGCTACTCTGCACTGACGGCTGTACGTGGTAACACGCGGCCCAGGAGGCTACTCTGCACTGACGGCTGTACCTGGTAACACCCGACCCAGGAGGCTACTCTGCACTGACGGCTGTACGTGGTAACACCTGGCCCATGAGGCTACTCTGCACTGACAGTTGTACGTGGTAACACCTGGCCCAGGAGGCTACTCTGCACTGACGGCTGTACGTGGTAACACCCGGCCCAGGAGGCTACTCTGCACTGACGGCTGTACGTGGTAACACCTGGCCCAGGAGGCTACTCTGCACTGACGGCTGTACCTGGTAACACCTGGCCCAGGAGGCTACTCTGCACTGACGGCTGTACGTGGGAACACCTGGCCCAGGAGGCTACTCTGCACTGACGGCTGTACGTGGTAACACCCGGCCCTGGAGGCTACTCTGCACTGACGGCTGTACCTGGTAACACCTGGCCCAGGAGGCTACTCTGCACTGACGGCTGTACGTGGTAAAACCTGGCACAGGAGGCTACTCTGCATTGACGGCTGTACGTGGTAACACCCGGCCCTGGAGGCTACTCTGCACTGACGGCTGTACGTGGTAACACCCGGCCGAGGAGGCTTCTCTGCACTGACGGCTGTACGTGGTAACACATGGCCCAGGAGGCTACTCTGCACTGACGGCTGTACCTGGTAACACCTGGTCCTGGAGGCTACTCTGCACTGACGGCTGAACGTGATAACAGCCTCCTGGACCGGGTGTTACCAGGTACAGCCGTCAGTGCAGACTAGCCTCCTGGTCCAGGTGTTACCACGTACAGCCGTCAGTGCAGAGTAGCCTCCTGGGCCGGGTGTTACCATGTACAGCCGTCAGTGCAGAGTAGCCTCCTGGGCCGGGTGTTACCACGTACAGCCGTCAGTGCAGAGAAGCCTCCTGGGTCAGGTGTTACCACGTACAGCCGTCAGTGCAGAGTAGCCTCCTGGACCGGGTGTTACCACGTACAGCCGTCAGTGCAGCGTGGCCTCTTGGGCCAGCTGTTACCACATTCAGCCGTCAGTGCAGAGTAGCCTCCTGGGCCAGATTTTTCCACGTACAGCCGTCAGTGCAGAGTAGCCTCCTGGACCGGGTGTTACCACGTTCAGCCGTCAGTGCAGATTAGCCTATTGGGTCAGGTGTTACCACGTACAGCCGTCAGTGCAGAGTAGCCTCCTGGGCCGGGTGTTACCACGTACAGCCGTCAGTGCAGAGTAGCCTACTGGACCGGGTGTTACCACGTTCAGCCGTCAGTGCAGATATGCCTATTGGGTCAGGTGTTACCACATTCAGCCGTCAGTGCAGAGTAGCCTCCTGGACCGGGTGTTACCACGCACAGCCGTCAGTGGAGCGTGGCCTCCTGGGCCAGGTGTTACCACGTACAGCCGTCAGTGCAGAGTAGCCTCCTGGGCCGGGTGTTACCACGTACAGCCGTCAGTGCAGAGTAGCCTCCTGGGCCGGGTGTTACCACGTACAGCCGTCAGTGCAGAGTAGCCTCCTGGGCCAGGTGTTACCAGGTACAGCCGTCAGTGCAGAGTAGCCTCCTGGGCCATGTGTTACCACGTACAGCCGTCAGTGCAGAGTAGCCTCCTGGGCCGGGTGTTACCACGTACAGCCGTCAGTGCAGAGTAGCCTCCTGGGCCGGGTGTTACCACGTACAGCCGTCAGGGCAGAGTAGCCTCCTGGGCCGGGTGTTACCACGTACAGCCGTCAGTGCATAGTAGCCTCCTGGGCCAGGTGTTACCACGTACAGCCGTCAGGGCAGAGTAGCCTCCTGGGCCGGGTGTTACCACGTACAGCCGTCAGTGCAGAGTAGCCTCCTGGGCCAGGTGTTACCACGTACAGCCGTCAGGGCAGAGAAGCCTCCTGGACCGGGTGTTACCACGTACAGCCGTCAGGGCAGAGTAACCTCCTGGGCCATGTGTTACCACGTACAGCCGTCAGGGCAGAGTAGCCTCCTGGGCCATGTGTTACCACGTACAGCCGTCAGGGCAGAGTAGCCTCCTGGGCCATGTGTTACCACGTACAGCCGTCAGGGCAGAGTAGCCTTCTGGGCCAGGTGTTACCACGTATAGCCGTCAGTGCAGAGTAGCTTCCTGTGCCGGGTGTTACCACGTACAGCCTTCAGTGCAGAGTAGCTTCCTTGGTCAGGTTTTACCACGTACAGTTGTCAGTGAAGAGTGACGGCTTAAATGTTCTAAAATATCAAATGATTTCTTCTAAATAACCAAGATGCCCAAGATCAGAATAGTGGATCAAATCTTTGACTCTCTAATTGAACCTGTCTTCAAATAATTGAAGATAGGTTCTATTCAATTAGAGATAGGTTCTATTCAATTAGAGATACATTGTAGTTACAATTCAATTAAAGATAGGTACAATTCTATCTTTAATTGAATTGAACCTATCTTCAAATACGAACAAATAGGGAAAGGGGACCGCTCCCCTTGTTGACACCAATGCATTAAAGAAAGGTTCAATTGAATTAAAGATAGATGCAATTGATTTAAAGATAGGTCCAATAGAATTGAAGATAGGTTTAATTTAATTAAGGATATGCTGTATTTGAAGATAGGTTTAAATCAATTAGAGATAGGTTCAATTAAAGTAGAGATAGGTTCAATTCAATTAGAGATAGGTTCAATTTAATTAGAGATAGGTTCAATTTAGTTAAAGATAGGTTCAATTGAATTGAATTGAACCTATTTTCAAATAATTGAAGATAGGTTTAATTAATTGAATATATGTTAATCCGGCGTTCCATAGACACAGGAAAATGTTTGGTTGATACAGGCCCGTTGTGTCTCTTGTGTATGTGTTCCAAGAGTTATCTTTCTTCGTTTGATATAAGCGTCTGTGCGACCAAGACGATTAGTTTCCACTTTGTTTACAATATGGCGGACAAGAAGAAACCGAACTCTGCAGACGATCGTGTTGTACAAGAGACAGATAGACAATTCCTCGGTAAGCAATGTAGGAATGAAGCACACAGCAAAGTAAGGTATCGTGTTCAAGGATACGACACAGGCAGTGTCCTTTCCTGGACTTGAACAAGGCTATAGGCTAGCTAACCTTCACTCGCATAGCTTGCCCGACACAGCCTGCGTTGTAAAGTTCGTAAATGTAATGCATGTGATCAAAAGGAATGAAAACAGAATAAAAACAAACCAAATAGATATGTGTAAATTTCAAACTGATTCAAAGAAATTATTACATTAAAATAATTTGTGTGACTGAAACTGAACGGAAACAAAATGCATAGATCTCGAGTATAATATGAATGAAGGCAAAGCCTTAGAAGAGCACAGCTATGACAGTAATCACTCATCGTTAATTTGAGATATATTATAAACATCGAGGTTTTTAATTTGAAGTGAGTGTGTATTGGACAAGTTATGAAAAACAGGCTTCATTTTCCACACAAAGAAACAAATTACAAAGTTTGTTTTCTCCTGGGAATTTTGGTATACTTAACGTCCTCAATATATGCTAAGACAATGAGAACTATAATGTGGAAGTTTGTAATAGAACATCACATACACGATTTTGGAAAGATAGACCAGAGACGTCACGTATATGATGATATACACGTCTCTGGATAGACTAATACACATATAATGAAATCTCCTCATTCACATGTTTTGATACACACTGTACAATGATAACTTGTGCTATATTTTTCACGATACCTTATTAATCACCATATCTAGTAATCTAAGGTCAGGGTGTAAAGAGGTCGACACAGTTAGATTTTTTTAATTATGAACTTTTAATAAAATACAAGTTTTGATAAAATTTTATGATAAAAAATGCAACAACTACTGCAGTTAATACAGTTTATACCAACTTAGAAAATACAGAAGATATTGAATCGTTTCCCTTGAATTATCCCATACTTCACAGACAAAAAACTCTTAAAATATATGCGCTGAGAAAGCGCGGGAATCAGTGGCGAAATCTTTGACGTTGAATTCCCATTCTGAATGGGGTTTTTAGTTGTGCTTACAATGCTGTTGTCTAATGATAATACAATTAAAAACTGTTCTATATAACGCAGCAAACTAACCTCTATTCTACTCTTGCATCCAATTTGATCAGCACAGAAACTAGGAAGGTTCAGATTTACATGTAGGTAACCAACGAAATATCTCAAGCCAATCAAATTCGCAAAATGCATTTGCCGACGAAGCCTACCTCGTCAGTCAAAAGAAAAATAGAAATGGTAACTTTTAAATGAATCAGGCCTTTGACATGGGTTATGCGGATATTTCAAGAATTAAGTAATTTGAACTAACTTTCAGTTATTTGTTTCAACGAGAGAGAAATCATTCAGATCTGGTCCTGTAGGAAACAAGATTTCAAACATGGCTGCCTCTATTGGAGGCGCGCGACTTTTCCCGCGGGACACGATTTCACAGTTGAAGGGGTATAGACTATTGATTGGAAATATATATATAGCTTATACACGTGTTGTCTTAAAGAGAGCTTCGCTCTCGCGCACTTTGGGCGCAATGAGCTGCACTCTTATTAAATTAACCGTTACATACAGTAAAGTCGGTGACAATACGTGTCTTTATAATTTTGATATTTTTACGAATTTTGTTTCTTACTTTTTTAATTTAAGGAATAAGTCAAAAGTTTAAATTCATGCTATGCTTTCAGGGCTTTTTGTGGCCGTTAATGCCAAATTGAAATTATTTCATATTTAAGCCACATTCCCAAAATGTTCAGTTTACTCTTTCCCAATTTACCAATTTTCTTCCCAAAATGAGACAAAAAGGCCCTTCCCAAATCAGTGAGAATAAGCCCTGACTTTACTCCTGTAACTTAAGTCTAGAGGCTGCTGCATGGTGGGGGTCATTTCTTGTATGCCGAGCCCGAGCTTTGGATATTTTCGTTTTGCTCCTTAACGAATAGACTGATTAAATCCATTTTTCCTACATTTGTTTGTGTTATTGTTTGTCACATAACCGTGCCAGAAACTCTAATTTAATCCACTGTCAGGTATTATTCACTGACAATACACATACATTCTGTAGGTCGGTAACTTTACACAAAGCTCAGGCTCGGTTGAGTTGTCTGCCCTTAGCAGGGGCTGGCTAGTCTGGTGATCTGAGGCTCGGTTACTAAAAATTCCAAATTGCCAATGAAATAAACCGAGATTGATGTTGAAGTTGATATTTTTAAAAGAAGTTATGTTTACTGGTTACATGCATGTATGAATATCACAAAAATAAAGCATGTATTTTAAATAATTTTCGAAAATGTGAATAGTCGCGCTTAAGTACAGGATACAAGAAATGGACCCCTGAAAAATGAAAATCAGCGATTTCAAGAGTAATATTTATTTTCGTGAAATTTTGCTGGCACGGTTATGTGACAAACAACACCACAAACTAATGTAGAAAAAATGGGTTAAATCAGTTCATCCGTTAAGGAGAAAAGCGAAAATATCCAAAGCTCGGGCTCGGGATACAAGAAATGACCCCCATCGAGGCTGCTGCATGGTTGGCTATATATTATCTCACATTATATACCCAAAGTAACATACACAGGTAATACACGACACCTTTCAAACATTCCCCACTTTATTGAACCTCTAACATTGATGGAGTATCTATGTTTTTACTGTGAAACCATTTTAACAGCACAATTTAACAAAATGGACACATTAGGCCTTACTATTTTGATTAATATTTAAATTTTGAAGAGTGATCCGCTGAGTGACATACAACTGACTGACTAACAAAACAAAAGGTTATTAATGTTTGTATACTAAGTTTGGTAAATATCGGTTTTGTATGAAAAGGATCCTGTTGTTTTGTGATTTCAGAGAGAACAAGTACAGGGACACTAATCAAAGATGTATTGGAGAAAATCATAAGCAACAGACCTGAGGATCCTATTGCGTTCTTAGCTGATTAGTTAGTTGTACCAGTTTGAAATAAGGAACTGCTGTTCTCGCATAATTCACAGGGTGATCATGCGGTTGCTAGAGATACTGTAGGATATATTAATCTGGAACAGCTGACATGAGATATATTATTTTTTTTTATATTTATGATGCTACTCACAATCGGGTAGCTATGTAGTGTAACTAAAAATATGTCTCAAATTGATAGCATCATCAATTTTTATGCACATTCATGGCTCCTTCTGAGAGCTTTGCAGTGCCATTAATAGGCGCCTTTCCCACTTATCATTATTTTATATTTAAGCCAAATTCCCAAATGGGAATTTGTAATTTATTCCTGCAAAAGTCTTTCCCATTTCAACAATTTTCTTCCCAAAATGAGACAAAAAGGCCCCATCCCTAACCAGTGAGGAAAACCCTGACATTTCATCAGACATTGGTGATGAATAGGTTTCACCACAACTTACATTATGTAACTATTTCAAGTATGTGATCAAAATAAACAAACATGGGTCTGTACCGTGGACGGGATACACTTTATCTCTTCCCCTATGTAAGAGCTTGACAAGCCAGTCAAACTCTTACACTTGGGTTGAGGTATCTTTGTCCACAGAACAGGTCCTGCATGTAATTAATTTGCATATAGTATACGTAGCTAAGCAAATGTATGCTATAATGAAGTGTACTTATCCTAATTTTACTTTGGTAATTGATTAATATAAAATGTATATATGTTGAAACAAAAGCATTTAAATTTACCATTTTGGTTTGTCAAACGATAGCATTTCATTTCATTATAATATTTCTTTGTCTAAAACATTTTTTTATTCAATTTCAGTTTTGATTCTCTAGAAGATGAGACAAATTTAGTGGTGAAGGCCAAACAGATTTTAACAATGACCCACCATAGTCGTCCGGTGTTTGAAACCAATGTTAGGATGGCCTACAACCTCTTACAGAAACACAAAATCTCAAAGAAAGTGTACGGTGTCAATGGGACAGTTTTCACAGACTTAATTAAAGCACTTTGCAAGTAAGTCAGAATTCAAAGGAAATGTACTTAACAATCTGTCATCAGTTTTAAAATCAAATTTGAAACTCTTAGATTGGATTTCTTCCATTGAACTAATACAAATGCATATACATACATGAAATAAGTATCAGTCTATTTGTTTGTTTAAAAATATGAATGATTGACCAATATTTTAGTATGAATCCTGATTTAAGTGTTTTGGAAATATTTGTCTCATTAAGTTATATTCTTATATTACGTTTTGGCAAAAACAGCTATTTCAGTAATTCATAATTTTGACTACTTTTTTCCCATTCATAATTAGGCAGCTACAATATGTTGTCCAGAGCTCAGTTAAATTATACTAAACACTTGATTAGTGAAAATCTCATTTCTCTTTCTCTGTGTATGTACATGCACATGTACATTGTATATTCTTTAAAATAGGCAGGTAGGAAAAGACCGAAAAGTGTTATAGAGTTTGGTGAAAAGATTGTAAAGCTAATTTGAAATTACAAAAAATTATTGTATCAGAATTTTAAAATTGTTGTGAAACTAAGATAAGCCTAATAAAATCCCCTTTTGAAAAACTCCATTTTCATCAATACATGTACTCCTTAAAGGAAATAACTTGACTCAAACATTTTCATAGGTATGAATTTAAAGAATGTTTCTTATCTAAGATTTTTTCCTAACCCCAGGCCCAGACCCCTGAGCTTGAACCTACAGTTCTTTTCAACTCCACACTTTAAAATATTTTTTGGCGTTGACAACTAAATGAAATACTGTATTTGACCTTATAAGTGCACCTGTTCCTATAAGTGGGCCTCCACCTTTTTTTCAGGAAAAAATGATGGGTTTGCAAATTGAAACATAAAATGTTCGATCTTACAAAGTTACGTATACCTCACTGATCTGTCAATGTAATCTCCAGTATTTTAACCAAAGACTCTGGATTGTTTTCACTACATAAAGACAAATTTAAATGGGGAAAAAAAAGAAAAAAAAAATCCCAATCACATTCGACATGAAATTATTTCCTTTGCATGGCTTTATCATACACATAACTTTTGAGTTTTTCTAAGCAAACAGTGGAGAATACATAAGGTAATGCACAGTATAAGGGGAGATAACTTCTAAAAATGTAGGGGAAATAGAGAAAATATGATTTTAAACAGCAAGAAATAAACAGGAGATAATTGTCCAGAGCATTGACCTCTGACCCCAGTAAATTGTTTATTTTTGTTGTTTGAAATCATGTTTAATATGCCTTAGTACATTTTTTTAAGAAGTATAGAAATGGCAGCCATCTTGAAAATCTTTTTCAAACTCAAATACTTTCTTTCTATGGGGCTGCAGAGTAATCGGTATAAAGTTCTGTTCTGTCCCCCCCCCCCCCCCCCCCCCCCCCTCCTGTATAATTTAAAAGAACTTACCAGTGAAACAGACTCCTTTTTTTCATTTTCAATGTTTCAAAATTCTATGGGGATGGCTTCTGACCTACATTACCACGACAGCAGCCATGTCGTTACATATTTATGTGTATTTACAAGCTTTATAATGTATTACAGAGATATTCCTCAGACTGTTCAGAACAAACTATTAAAGAAACTAGAGTGTGCAGAACATGAATGTATCAAGTTTGATGTATTTAGCTCTGGTGTCTTCACTTGCTGTGTTTTACTTGGTAAGTCTAACCTACATGTACAATACATTATATTGAGGTCATCTCGTTATCCCATTATCTTTTAATTAAGGCTAAATAAAATTATGTACTTTGTTCTGGGGCCAATTTTTCCTAAAAAGAAGAGGGAGTCAATTTTTTACCATTTTATTGATAAAAAACAGATGAGGTCAATTTTGTTTTTATAATCAACCAATCAGTATTCATTTTCATATTGACTGCTTCAAAATGAGGGAAACAATGCTTTTTGTACAGATGTAGATATTGTATGTTTTTATTTATTAATATTGTTAGTCATTGTTCTTTATTGAGAAATGTTTTTCCAGATTATGTGAAGCTGTCAGAAATGCTGTTCAAGTCTATTGACCTCCAAAAGAGTGGAAAAGCTGACAAGGTGTTGTGTGAGACCGTTCTAGATCAATTACGAACAGCTTTGGCTAGCAATAAGGCTGATGCCAGGAGGTAAATACTTGTACAGGCACAGGTGTCTGCTTCTGGTTAATATTGACGAAAAAAAAAATATAAGCCCCCTACTCCGTTTCATTGGCGATGCATCGTTGAATTTCACAACCACTTTTGGTCACTTCTCATCTGTAAATCAATGTCACATGGCAAAAGAATATCATGCAATGATATTTAAGGATTTTAAACCAAGGTGCATTACTAAAGTTTGTGTGCATTTGATATTTTAGTAGGATTGAATTAAATTCAAGATGAATCGTATCTCACCCCCCACTTATGACTGTTCGAGTGTTACTAGAGTAAAAGTGAGGGTTGATATATTTTTCTATAAATATTGACCAGAAGCAGATGTGATACCGGTGCCCTATACTGATAAGGTCTCCGAGGGTAGCTTTTGTCTTTGACTTGAAACTGAAAAAAAAATTCAGTATAAATTCATATTTATCCTCCAGGCTTTTTTATTCATATTTAAGCTGAGATCTGCAAATCTATGGTTTATTCCTGGAATTGTGCTTCCCAATTAACCAATTTTCTTCACCAAAATGAGATAAAAAGGCCCCGTCCTGAACCGGTGAAAAAAGTCCCTAATTCTCATGATTAAAATTGATTAACTGCTTTAATTATTCTGTGCATCATCTGACAGACCAGATATTAGAAATGTGCTTTAGTGATCTCATTTTACAAATGATTCCAGTTAAAAATACTTTATATGATTTATTTCTTAAATCCACATTTATCTTACATAAACCATCTCTGACCATTGACAAATTTGTCAGTGCTGTATGAATTAATGTAAACAATATTTTTTTGAGTTCAAATAAAATTTAACTTTTTGGATGTGTAGACTGAACACTGAAATTATATTCAATAATGACCAGGGCCCCACTGAAATTATATTCAATAATGACCAGGGCCCGTATTCATGAAACTGTACTCATACTCAAACTCAAATTGTTTCCAATAATGACCAGGACTCTGAATAAATGATTTTTTTTCACTTTATCATAGTTTATCTCCCTTTGATTTCCTCATTGCTTAGAAGCAGATTCATCGAAACAAAATATACATTGAATACATTCTTTATCACATAACTAGTCTTTACTGCCATGTAATACAGCTGAACTGTATACTATAATTATCATATGACACATGTGTAATAACACTATTGTGACATCATAATTAATGTACATTAAATGTACTAAGGGAGCCGCGGTGGCCGAGTGGTTAAGGTGTCCCGACACTTGAACACTAACCCTCCACCACTGGGTTGCGAGTTCGAAACCTACGTGCGGCAGTTGCCAGGTACTGACCGTAGGCCGGTGGTTTTTCTACGGGTACTCCGGCTTTCCTCCACCTCCAAAACCTGTCACGTCTTTAAATGACCCTGGCTGTTAATAGGACGTTAAACAAAAACAAACCAAACAGTACTAAGACGATTGTCTTTGTAGAAAAACCATAATGTCCAAGAGGCAATTCACCTGTTTTATAAAGAAATTAGATTTTATTAGTTCTCACTTTAGTCCTCAAAATTAAGAATTATGTGATAAATACATTTTTACACTTTTGACTATGTCATGGAATTTATCAAACTTCTGAAATAATTTGAATTGCCACTCCATGAATGCTCCTGACATATCAAATTATTGAACTCTTTTGATAAATTCTATATGCATGTTTATATATATTACAAAATTATTAGTGCAAGATCCTGTACATTGTATATGCAATGCATTACTTGTATGTCGGACTATACAACTGCATACTCTGTTTGGAAGTACACAATATTAGTGTTTTTTTAAATCAATTTGATGTTATCACAAGACTGTATTCATGATTGAACTCTAATCACAGTTTACAGTATACTACTTGTTGTCCCACAGTTTAATAAATAATTTTGATAAATTCATTACCAGCAGTCTGATCTTTTATTTTGTTGATGGTACATACAGCCACTTTCAAAGTGAATCATTTCTTTCTCTACAACTACAACTAACAGATAAGCAGTGTTATTTATTGTCCTATAACTGGAACACAGTGCACCTCTTTCTTGTTTTAGTATAGCTTATATAGTTAGCTTATATGTATGTTTTTGTTTAGAGAAATAAGAAAATCAGAATCACTCTATATATATATACACTAAGTTAATAAAGTTTTTAATACACAGTACCAAAGCCTTGATTTCTTCAACACAGGTTTTATTTCAGTTAAATTTAAATGTTTGTTGGTAATTGATCAACTTATTCATTTATAATATATAATATCAATTCTATGAGGTTCGGTATATTTGCTATATTTAAAAAAAAATCTTTTTTTTTATAAATTATAGGGTAGTGGAGTCAGGCTATAACCTCGGACCTGATGGATTATACTATGCCCTAGACAAGGTAAACAATTTACATATTTTTGAAATTTGAAAATATTTCAAATAGTAAATATTGATTTTTTTTTAAGGTAAAAATTAAAATGTTTGTAAGTTTAAAAATATCTTTAATAATAAACATTGAGATCTATGCTCAAAACAAATGTAAAATGAACTTATTTTAAATTTGATATATTCTTACTGTTTAAATATTAAATGTTTATGCTCAAGACAAGGTAGATATCAATATAGTTTTGAAAATATTTATGACTGTAGACTGAACTACATCACAGTCACAATGGTCAGATGGGTTAAAATTTTGCTTAAAATACATCAGTAATATTTACATACTGGTATTGTTAATTACATAATAAGAAAAAATTGAGAAAAATAATAAAATAATAGATTAAAAGAACAAGATGGTTTCATGGTAGCTCTTCCTGTGTTAGGGTGTTCAGCAGACTTAGTCTAGGACTACCCAATCCTCACCACGTCCGCTGGGAGAAAAAGTATATCATTTAAAATTTGAAAAATATTTCTGTTTTTAATCCAAGGCGATGAAGAGAGGACACTTGAACCAAGGGGCTCAGACTTTAGACCAATTTACAACAGAGGCATGCGATGCTTTCTTAACAAAGGTAAAATGACATTTGTATCTACATATGTTAGTACATTTATATTCAATGGAAGTTCCTCTTGAGACACTCTCAATTTTGTGAGACAACTCCTGGATTTTAGTATATTTGATTCATAATCACACACAATTTTGTAATATCAAACAACTTTTGGTATAAGATAAAATGTGCACTCCATTGTAAAAGAAGCTGGGAAATTAAGAATATGTTTGCTTCCTGTAGGGTTGGGGTTGGAGTAACCTTATATAAAGCCTGACCCTGACTGTTGGTGTCTCCTTGTCACCCCATCTCATATGACCCTGGCTGTTGGTGTCTCCTCGCCACCCCATCTCATATGACCCTGGCTGTTGGTGTCTCCTCACCACCCCATCTCATATGACTCTTGACTGTTGGTGTCTCCTTGCCACCCCATCTCATATGACCCTGGCTGTTGGTGTCTCCTTGCCACCCCATCTCATATGACTCTGACTGTTGGTGTCTCCTTGCCACCCCATCTCATATGACCCTGGCTGTTGGTGTCTCCTCGCCACCCCATCTCATATGACCCTGGCTGTTGGTGTCTCCTTGCCACCCCATCTCATATGACCCTGGCTGTTGGTGTCTCCTTGCCACCCCATCTCATATGACCCTGGCTGTTGGTGTCTCCTCGCCACCCCATCTCATATGACTCTTGACTGTTGGTGTCTCTTGCCACCCAATCTCATATGACCCTGGCTGTTGGTGTCTCCTCGCCACCCCATCTCATATGACTCTTGACTGTTGGTGTCTCCTTGCCACCCCATCTCATATGACCCTGGCTGTTGGTGTCTCCTCGCCACCCCATCTCATATGACCCTGGCTGTTGGTGTCTCCTCACCACCCCATCTCATATGACTCTTGACTGTTGGTGTCTCCTTGCCACCCCATCTCATATGACCCTGGCTGTTGGTGTCTCCTCGCTGACCCATCTCATATGATCCTATCTGTTGGTGTCTCCTCATAACCTGATCTCTTATGACCCTGGCTGTTGGTGTTTCCTTGACACCCAACTCATTCGACCCTGTCTGTTGGTGTCTCCTCGTAACCTGATCTCTTATGACCCTGGCTGTTGGTGTTTCCTTGACACCCAACTCATTCGACCCTGGCTGTTGGTGTCTCCTTGTAACCTGATCTCATATGACACTGGCGGCTGTTGGTGTCTCCTCAACACTATCCTCATATGACCCTGGTTGTTTGTGTGCATAACCTTGACACCCGATTTCATATGACCCTAGCTGTTTTGAGGATGATTAACACCTAAAAACAAAACAAACCTAAAATAAGAAGTTGTCTTGCAAAGATCAAGCCTGTTTGACTATCAGGTTTGTGACACAAGCTTTAGTTATATCAAATCAATCCAAAATTCCAGTTAGTTCAAGATGAAATAAAAACCCTAAATTGACATCGTTGTAACTTTTGTGAATTTTAAGATTGAAAATATAAATCAAGCTGTACATAAAATATAGGTCATATGTGTCAGGGATTAAGCTACCTTTTGTTTCATTTTCAGGTGAAAAAGATCCGCTGATTAATGATGTATGCTAGTAGATCAAGTTTGAACAATGTTTGATGAGACAACATTAACAATTTATATAAGAAATAATTGATCTAATCAAAAGTAAGAGTCGGTTGTCAAGACCTGATTCTTTATAATCAGATTTTTCAGGAAACATTCGCAATACATTCCTTTGTGTCTCAACATAAGATGGCGTTTGTATTCCTATATGCAAAATTGAATCTGTGATCTAAGTATTTTTGTATAAAATTGGCAAAGACATATGTCTCAGTAAATTTCTCACAGTTTTTCCAAACTGGAGTTTGAACAACAGCTACTGAGGTAAAATGGAAATGGGTAATTTTAAGTGCAATTATAGAATTTTTTATTCGATATAGGATGTATAGAAAATAAGGGTATCTTTTGAGCAAACAGGTAAGTTCCAAGACCTAAGGCAAATAAATCTTGCTTTTGGAAATGATAACTTGCTTTTCTAAGAAATTGCCCATTTTCTTACTGAAATGTATTCTCATTCTACAATGCTCATCGAGCCGACCTACAAAACACACAATTTACAATGGAAAAATTTAAAGCGAGTCGTTTTCCTTTAGAAAGTAACGATGATGAATCTGGAGCTGATTAAGTCATTAAGGTCATTCTATTTTAACTCGAGTATGAGGAAGTAGCTTGTAATGTGTTGGTATTGCCAATAATTATATATGAAATCGTAGTAATGTAAGGGGATGTTAATGTTCATTCCAATTCATTATGGGATGTTTTTGCGTATATTTTGTATCAACTTATCAATAAGTTATAAATGGCTTGATAATATGTATGTATGAGTGCCAGATATTTTTTGTAAGAATGTATGAAATCTTTGTGTATGTTTTGTGTTCATGAAGTGTTTGGAGACTATCACGATAAAGTTCTAATTTATACAGATGTGTGTGATGATACATGTTTGTAACTTACCAGCTCTAATTTAAAGTTTTGCCAGCTTAAACCACAGGGCAGCTTCCTATGGCTTGTTGCGATTGATTTCTTACGATTTATATTTACCCACATTCTCAATCGCCCTGCATACTAATTGGTATCCAAGCCGGGATTTCGGAACCTACCAAACATTAACCAGAAGTACGGCGTTGGCTCTATACTTCGAGATTGTATATAAGAATAATTTTAAGCAATGATTTGAGATATGGTAAATCTTTCTGACAGTTTAATTTTCATATAAGGATTTTGGACCTTCTGGACATCGGTATTGGTCAAAATTTTTGAAGTGCAAAATATTACAGGTTTTTTTTTCAGCATTTTCAGCCCCAAAAAGTACCTGCACAAATTACACAGGTGTACAAATTACCGGTACATGTGTTTTTATGGTATCATGCAGGGATGTAATATTATAAAGATTATATGTTTAAGATTAAGTGTGTTTACTAGGTAGATACTACTTGTTCAATGTTAAAGCTTGTATTAGTAAAGACAAAATCTATCCACAGAGATCCACAAAGAATGGGGACCTCAATATAGGTTCTATACTGAGGTCTTGAACTTGTAATAAGGTCTCTCACCTGATGTTTTAGCATAAAGAAAATGACCTTGACCTTGACCTTGTTTGAATGTCTAATATGAGTCTATTTCTCATTAATGGATTGAGAAAGAGGAGAAACATTTAAATCTCGGATGGAGATGGTACAAATTCCAAAGTATATTTGTGTTTTAAATTCTGGATCAAACATAATGTATATATATTATTTAGGAATCTGAGTTTGGGAACTTGTCAAGTCCCTGTGAAATTTGTTTTCATCATTTTGGTTTGTCTATTAAAGTCAATTAAAATCAATTTTATGAACAACACCAGTGTCCTTGGACAATATAAAGAGAAACATGTATGAGTAAAACTTCCTATAATTTATATTAATGATAAGCAACTCTTGTGATATGGTGAAAAAAAACATGATTTAAGAATGCGAGTCTATTGTAGTGCTAAGTTGTATATGTATTTAAACACAGGGACTTGGCACAAATTGCCATCCACATGGTCTGTACATATGTATACATTATAAAGTTTTCTACAAAGTTTTAACCATTAACTTAAAATATATATAATATCTATAATATTACCTATATATTTCTATACAGATTTCGAAGATTAGAATTCATGGCAAGTCCCTGTGTATTTTTGGAAATATTTGTTTATATCATAGTTACCATTTTTTCTTGGAATTTCTTTTGGAGATTTCATTTATGCATATTTCCCATCTCCAGAAAATTTCAATTTTAATAGTTGCGCTCCAAAACAGGAATCTCCCTGAAATAGGAAGAGTTGACAGAAAGGTTAGATATATACATTTACTGTTGTTGAATAAAGGAGAATTGAAATTGTTCTAAACAAATGATATTTTGGATCTTTTTCTGTTTTGCTTCATTAGAATGAGAATAGCAAACAGCTGTTTTATTGCACAGGTTGTCACCTATTGCACACATGTTCTTTACCATTTACCGGCACAGTCATGTAGTTTTCATCGCATTAAAACAAACTGTCTAATAATGCAAACTGTCTAATAATGCAAACTGTCTAATAAGACCATTACAGATACATGGATACTCCCTGATAGCCTCCCAGTTATAATAAAGCCACACATTTCACCACACAGTCACAGGTATACCCCCGATATGCCTCCCAGTTATATTAAAGCCACACAGTCACAGGTATACCCCAATATGCCTCCCAGTTATATTAAAGCCACACAGTCACAGGTATACCCCCCGATATGCCTCCCAGTTATAATAAAGCCACACATTTCACCACACAGTCACAGGTATACCCCCGAAATGCCTCCCAGTTATATTAAAGCCACACAGTCACAGGTATACCCCCGATATGCCTCCCAGTTATATTAAAGCCACACAGTCACAGGTATACCCCGATATGCCTCCCAGTTATATTAAAGCCACACAGTCACAGGTATACCCCCCGATATGCCTCCCAGTTATAATAAAGCCACACATTTCACCACACAGTCACAGGTATACCCCCGAAATGCCTCCCAGTTATATTAAAGCCACACAGTCACAGGTATACCCCCCGATATGCCTCCCAGTTATAATAAAGCCACACATTTCACCACACAGTCACAGGTATACCCCCGAAATGCCTCCCAGTTATATTAAAGCCACACAGTCACAGGTATACCCCGATATGCCTCCCAGTTATAATAAAGCCACACAGTCACAGGTATACCCCCGATATGCCTCCCAGTTATATTAAAGCCACACAGTCACAGGTATACCCCCGATATGCCTCCCAGTTATATTAAAGCCACACAGTCACAGGTATACCCCCGATATGCCTCCCAGTTATATTAAAGCCACACAGTCACAGGTATACCCCGATATGCCTCCCAGTTATATTAAAGCCACACAGTCACAGGTATACCCCGATATGCCTCCCAGTTATATTAAAGCCACACAGTCACAGGTATACCCCGATATGCCTCCCAGTTATATTAAAGCCACACAGTCACAGGTATACCCCCCGATATGCCTCCCAGTTATAATAAAGCCACACATTTCACCACACAGTCACAGGTATACCCCCGAAATGCCTCCCAGTTATATTAAAGCCACACAGTCACAGGTATACCCCCGATATGCCTCCCAGTTATATTAAAGCCACACAGTCACAGGTATACCCCCGATATGCCTCCCAGTTATAATAAAGCCACACAGTCACAGGTATACCCCCGATATGCCTCCCAGTTATAATAAAGCCACACAGTCACAGGTATACCCCGATATGCCTCCCAGTTATATTAAAGCCACACAGTCACAGGTATACCCCGATATGCCTCCCAGTTATATTAAAGCCACACAGTCACAGGTATACCCCCGATATGCCTCCCAGTTATAATAAAGCCACACAGTCACAGTTATACCCCCGATATGCCTCCCAGTTATATTAAAGCCACACAGTCACAGGTATACCCCGATATGCCTCCCAGTTATATTAAAGCCACACAGTCACAGGTATACCCCCGATATGCCTCCCAGTTATATTAAAGCCACACAGTCCCAGGTATACCCCCGATATGCCTCCCAGTTATATTAAAGCCACACAGTCACAGGTATACCCCCGATATGCCTCCCAGTTATATTAAAGCCACACAGTCACAGGTATACCCCCGATTTGCCTCCCAGGTATATTAAAGCCACACAGTCACAGGTATACCCCCGATATGCCTCCCAGTTATATTAAAGCCACATATTATACCATCCAGTCGCAGTGTATGTCTACTCCCTGATTCGCCTTCCAATTATATATTAATGCCACCCATTTTACCATCCAGTTGCAGTGTACCTCTACTCCCTGATTCGCTTTCCAATTACCGGATATATGAATGCCACCCATTTTACCATCCAGTTGCAGTGTACCTCTACTCCCTGATTCACTTTCTAATTACCGGATATATGAATGCCACACATTTTACCATTCAGTTGTCGGTAACTGGATTATTCATGCATGGCTTTTTAGGTCACCAGAGACGAAGTCCGTCATCCTTTTGTAAACAAATTACATTTTCGACTTCTTCTCAATAACCAATAAAGGGCTAGAGACCTGATATTTGGTATGTATCATACTGGGTTGAAGGAATATCAAGATTGTTCAAATGAATGACTTTGACCTTCATTCAAGCGCACAGGCATCAAATATGCTTAAATTTTTAAATGACTTCTCATTCACCAAGAGGCCAAGAGACCTGATATTAGGCATATAGCATGCTGGGTGAAGGGCTATCAAGATTTTTCATATGAATGACCTTGACCTTCATGCAACATCACAGGGTTCAAACATGCTCAAATCTTTAAATGGCTTTCCATCATAAATCAAGAGGCCCAGAGACCTGATATTAGGTCTGCAGAATGCTTGGATGAAGGGCTTTCAAGATAGTTCAGATGAATGACCTTGATTTCCATTCAAGGTCACGGGTCAAATATGCTTAAAATCTTAAATGATTTCTCCTCATTAACCAAGAGGCCTCGAGACCTGATATTGGGCATATAGCATGCTGGGATAAAGGGCTATCAAGATCGTTCAAATAAATGACCTTGACCTTCATGCAGCGTCACATGGGTTAAACATGCTAAAAACTTTAAATTACTTCTTCTCAATAACCAAGAGGCCCAGAGACCTGATATTAGGCCTGTTGCATGCTGAGGTGAAAGGTTATCAAGATTGTTAAATGAATGACCTTTACCTTCATTCAAGGTCACAAGGGTCAAATGTGTTAATTTTTTTTCAATAATCAAGAGGCCCAGATACCTGATATTAGGTATGCAGCATGCTGGGATGAAGGGTTTTCAAATCTATTCAAACGAATGACCTTGATTTTTTTTCAAGACCACAGGGGTCAAATATGCTTTAATCTTTGAACAACTTCTTCTCATTAACCAAGAGGCCTAGAGATGTGATATTAGGCCTAACGCATGCTTGGGTAAAGGGCTTCAATGTTTGTTCAGATTAATGAGCATGACCTTGACCTTCATTTACGGCCACAAGGCTCAAATATGCTAAAATCTTTTAAACGTCTTCTGGAGGATCAACACACATAGAAACGATATATTTTACCTGTACGTAGCATACTGGAGTGAACACATTGACCTCATATTCATGGTCACAGGAATCAAAACTACCAAAATATATCAAAATCCAGGTAAACGTTAAGGCTCATGGGCCTATTGTTATGTATGTGTAGTTCCTTTTCATTAGACATGGGTGACCTCTCAGATTTATAATCGGCTCACAGAAAATTAGCACATGTTCCCAATCAATATACAAATGAATATGAAATAAATATTAAATAAACGAAGAGAGCATTACAGCGTCCTAAAATATCGCTCACAAAACCGGAAGTTAGAAAATCTTCGGGGTGTAATCTTTTGTTTATTCACTTTAAATTCTTAAGAGGAAAAGGGAAGCAGAAACTTTTGGAGGAAGGTTAGTATGAATATGTTTATTGTGTCAATATATTCAACAGCAAGTCTTATATCAAATCGATCATCATTACTCTTTATTGATGATAATAACGATTAAAGTTCTGACCAGCAGTGCCCTAATACACTTACATGAAATTGTTTGCTTGGTTTATCGCCCCGTATACAGCCAGGGTTATTTGAGACTGGTATCTTATTGTAGTAGTTGGTGACTACATCACTGAAAAACATACGGGATGCCCTTCGCATGCCATCTATAGCAATTGGGGTAAAGCTGTCTTTCCCAATGTCATTTCCAAGGCAGCACAGACCTGCCCGTTTCTCTGCTTCCCGAGAAACCCAAACCGAGTATAAGAAACGTCGAACCACTCACCTAAGATATTCACCTGAAGTTAAATGACCGGCACTCTAACTGAGAGAGTTATCGCGACCCGATATGACCCAGAAAGTTTCAAGCTCCGTTGCATAAATAACGTTACAGTATACGTTGTATTTTTTCGGCATAGCCGTATAATATTCTTTTGGCCCCGGATATGACGCGACAGGTGCCGTAACTGGTCAAGATGAAGTATGTGATTGGTCAATGTAGCGGTAAATGCAAAATGCAGACATGCAGTTAAAAACGAAACAAAGTTAAGCTTAATATCTTAGTAAGCCTAATAAGTGGATGTATCTTTTCAAATGACACATTAATACAATTATATTCCTGAATCAAATGCAATCTTATTATTACCAAAACTGATTCAAACTGTATAATTTTGTTATCTGTCATGAAACGCATTGATTCATTAAATTATTTCACCAGCAGTTAACATAATTATAACCACCGTCATTAAAACTATGCCGTTTATCTTTTTAAAAGATATTTCTTGTTTAAATATAAGAGGCCTCAGGGAGTTGGCACAAATTCCCAACTCACGGTCCATATACATGTACATGTATTATAGATACATGGTCCACACACACACACACACACACCCACACACACACACACACACACACACACCCTCACCCCCCCCCCCCCCCACACACACATACACACCCTCACACACATATGTATAAGTATCCTGCCATCTATAATACACACACACACACACACACACACACACGCACACACACACACACACACACACACACACACACACACACACACACACACACACACACACACACACACACACACACACACACACACATATGTATAAGTATCCTGCCATCTATAATACACACACACACATACACACCCTCACACACATATGTATAAGTATCCTGCCATCTATAATACACACACACACATACATGGACCGTGGGTTGGGAATTCGTGACAAGTCCGTGTACGAGGCGTCATAATTGTAGTAATTTTCCATGTATCATATAACACGTACTACATGTATATACACTTGTAACGAGATCGACACGATCATATGTAAATGAAGCACGCGAGAATGAGTTCACGAAAAGGGTGTTTGCACGTGATAGCTATTTGTTTTCCTTCCGCAAAAGAACTAATAGAAATATTAGATTGATAGTCCCCATACTTGGAGATAACAAATGAGAAACAACTGTATTTCAATCTTCCTGATATAACGCTGAGTCTATAAATTCGTCTCGTGTTTATGAGTAATCGTTGAAAACCCAACATGAATATATATATATAATGTAACACGCACACACTAAACGGAAATTAAGTAATGGATTCATATACGAGAAACCTTCGTACCTACTGCCAGTCAAATGGACAATCTCAGGGTAAAACACAACATACCAAATGTCTTGACAGCTATTTTCGACAAAACAGTATGTTCCGTTTGCCAGATTTATATGACAGCCAAGATAAGGTATCGGAACACAACATAAATGCATTCTTGGAAAATTCTTATCAAGATGAGAACGGCGGTGATGATTTACTAGAGCCTGTACGTATCTCCAATACATGTTCTAAGTCTGTTCAAACAGACTTTTCTTCCAATGAAGTTGTATTATCCGAATACTTGGAGGAGTTTGACCCCCTTTTTGTCAATGTGAAGGAGAACGACGAACAACAAAGTGAATCGAATCATTCTGGTATGTCGACATTGGCCACAGATGACGAAATGGAGAGTTTTGACTTTTCCAAAGAGGGCGAAGATGTACTTGTCAACCTGAACTATGACTCCCTCTCCGACGAAAGTGATTGTCCACAATATACGGACAGTGATTTACAGGAAGTGTTAATATCATCGGAAGTACCACTAACCGGAAGTAAAAAAACGACCGTAAACGCTACGCCTTTAAAAGATCTTGATTTTGAAGTTCACAGCTTGTCGGAGAGAGTGACTTCAATATTAACGACAAACGAATCCCTTATTATGAACGGCAGACTTATGTATCACAAAGATGATAGCAGCGACGATGACGAAGAGGAATTCGTTAAAGTTCCAAGAAATGTCTTAAAATATGTTCACTTTTCAAATTCGCGTGCTCACCAACAATCCCGGGGAGCTACGTCATGTGAGGATTGTGTCCGTAGTCGAAGATGGTCGGGGAGAGAACAAAACATGAAAAACGAGGGAAGAAAAAAGAAACAGTCTCCTCCATATACACTTGCGACGAGTTTCTCTCCATCGCGAAAACCGATATCGAATATTTTACCAAACGAAGACGGCAGTATTTGGATTACATTTCAAAACAGCAACATCGTCAAACTTTATGATTACCATGGTAACGCGATCGATTCGATTGACGTTAGGATGGAGATTGATGACATCACGAGCTCCAAAGACGGGACTCTATATATCTCGTGTCCTAGAGCAAGGTGTATCAAAGTACTCACCAGGACAATGCAGGTAGGCGGATATATTCGAAATGTAAAATCAAATTAGAATTAAAAACTTATACAGAAATTTAATTACTCACAGCATCTTTGATTAACGTTTAAAAGGTTTAAACTGTTTCAAAAATTGAACATTTGTCAAAAGCTTTTAACAGAACTATTTTGTATCACGAGCTTAAGACAACGCAAAGCAGTGTAAATATAATTGTACATATATCAGTTCGTCACTTTGAAATCGAAGTGAAAATATGCATACATCTGTTTGCTACTACGACATGGACGCATCTCTTTTTAGGGATGTGGACTTGGCATAGTGGTAATGGATGCGGGTATTTTTGGCGAGGCGATTCGGTGCCGTAGAACGAGGCCCGGTTAGAGTACGATTTTCTAAGATAAAAAACACGATGCCTCACACTTGATTTGAAAGTTTTATGTTATTTTTTTAAGGTACACTAAAGCTAATTGTTAAACTTATTAACATATATATCTATATTTACAGTTACACACTCTATTGGTGACCCCGACCTTTGTCCGAGGGATAGTGTTTAGCCCTATCGACAACTGCCTGATTGCCTGTTTGGTTCCTGATCTCACCAACCAGATAGGACAGGATTGCTGTAGTCATGGCGCATGCGTAATGCGGTATTCTATTCAACGGCATTGCCGGGCATGCCCGAGAAATACATATTCCGGGTGCTACCACTTCACACGTTACCATATGCACGTTAATGCGGGAAGCAGGTGTTCAAAGTGCATTTGTTCCCAAGATGTGTATTGTATCAAGTGGTCGAAGGTCACACACGAAAACTTATTTAAATATCCTTTCCGAGTCGCTGTGAATTCAAACGGCGATGTGGCTGTGTCTGACCATGGCAACCGGACGGTGCTGCTTTTATCCAATAGCGGAACTTTGCTAGGCTCGTTTAACCAATCGAATGTGAGATTGTTTATAAACCACGCCCTTGCATTTGACGTCAATAACGATCTACTTATCGTGCAATCGGGACAGAGAAATATCCTCCGAATACGACGGTATGTAGATTGTTCTACTAGCGTGACGAAATCAACCGTGCCAGAAATGGAATCACAGAGCGTGACGGCCGCGGCGATGGATTCTAAAGGAATGTTGCTGGTCGTGATGGATCGGACATTGATCAAAGTTCTCAAGAAAATAGACATTCCACCATTACACTAACCTACATTTATCAAATATTCTGCCTGTTTTCCTGTGAGTTCGCCGTGGATGATTTTTGTTCATATGTGTAAAATATCACTGGCAAATTTTCATTGGCTGAGCCATTCGAAACTGACGGTAAAATTTAGGCATTGACATGACATCAAAAGGGCTGCCTCTGTTTGATTTTAAACAAATTCCATTTTCAAACCTGTCAGAAGAAATGTAGGTTTTCAGAGTGATGCGATAAATAATTATCTTAAATCTTGTTTCATTTTATATTAAAGACTCCAGAAAAATAAAAATAAAATAAAAACAAGACTCGTTTCATCAAATTTCCAATGAAATAAATCCTCATTTAAGATCCAATATAAACATGTTTTGTTTATTTCACTGCCTGGTATTAAATGGCTTTACTTACAATGTAGTCGTAAAGTGTCACAAGCTCGGCTATAACCGGAACAAGGACGTTGCGCCCCTTCAATCAACCAGTAGGTTTAATTTATGTAGGTTATTCCCCAAACATCACGTGGATCTGAGTTCACGTTAAGGGCCATACACAAAGTAGATCCGGACTCATTTGGTTGTGATCGGGATCTGGGATATAGCTAAACATTAACCAGTAGAAGGACAGATGTACAATAAAAAGAAGTTCTACTACATTGAAATAACTACTACTCTAAGAAAAAATCAAAAATCAAAACTCAGAATAGATAAGACGAGGTCCAAATAGGAACAAAATATAGACTTTCATGATAACGTACAGAGGGAATAGGACCAGGTGTCCGGTATAGTGAGCGTCATCTACTTCATCGACTTCACACGCCATACAAATATAGGTCACGGCGACACGCCATGCAAATCTAGGTCAAAGCTGAGTTAAAAGACATTTCTAATTGCCTACTGACTATAAAAAGCTATGATAATTACAACAACAACAACAATAACAACAACAACAACAACAACAACAACAACAACAAATTCTTGGTGTTCTTCTTTCGGTATAACAACACAATACTGATGGATAATTCTTTTGTGTCCTTCTTTCTTTATTTATTTCTTCTTTCACTTTCTTTTACTTGATTAATAACACATGCAGCTCCGTCTGAAGATATCAGGCGATCTCTAAACAGTAATATGAGAGGGCAAATGTAACAGCCGGACAGACGCTCTAACCGTTTGAGGCACCTGGTCATCGTCGTTCAGACTCAGCAACAATATAATACGCATCTTTTACATAAAACCCGATCTTACGGGTCCTCTTGTCTTATTTGTACACCCACAAGTCAGTAAAGAAATCGCAGTTTCCAGAGACACTCTCACTGTCATTCGCTTCCACACTGTTATCATGGACCTCACCATTAAAATTCCATCCATTGTATGTGAAGAATGTAATCTGCGGATTTAGAAAATATGGCACTGGTTCATCCAATGTCATGATTTATAAGAAGGCATAGGAATGGCATCTGCTGCCCCCATTGCATGATTTGTAAGAGGCAACTTAATTTTCTATCTTATCTGTTCTCTTTTTTGTTTTGTTTTTTCCCCTTCCCAATGTGTCCCTTGACACTGCCTCACTTATGGCCTTTAGCTGAGAGTTCGCCTATGTAAGTCCCCTTTGGGCTCTGTCCCCTGACCGAGAATACTAGAACCTCTACAACAGTAGTTGCTGTTCCTCTCTGACGCACAGCATTTTGTAACCGGGTGGGGGCGTCCTGTTTGTGGTGTCTGCTGTGTACAATGGACTTCAGTGAGGTAGCACTATAAAGTCCAAGTCCCTTCCGCGATACCACAATGGCAATTGTTTATTCTCGTAAACAGTACAGTGCAGAGATTATGAATATTAACAAATGGATAACAGTAATGCATGGTAAAACAGGATGGACATCAGTATTGTCATTATTGTGAAATAATTATTTCATTTATATCAATAATAAATATCAATGAAATAAGTTCATTTTGAGTTACGTAATTGAATAATGTATGAAATTTACATGTATTTGGTCTATCATAATATTATCTAGACATATGTTTCCGTCTGCAATTGGGTGTAAGTTGTTGATCACAGTTAAATAAATAATGAAATTGGTCGCCTATTTCTCTTAAATTACATAAAGTGCAAATTCTATTTTCACGTGGTATATTACACCATCTACCACTTTCACCAAATTTATACGTAGGCAAATCACAAAAATACCACAGCCTCCTTAAACACACACATACACCTCTACTCCTATTTTTTCAGAGGGACGTATAAGACAAAGAATTACTTTAGTATTATGATTCAATACCATATGTTTCAGTTGCTATAGTATAACAATTAATATCATTCTGTCATTGCAGGGTTAAAATTACCTTCCTGGTCTCAAACGTCAGACAGGAAACATGTCACAATTATGCAGCATTTCAACAGTTTCACATTTCTAAACAAGGTTAAAACATTAAACACCGACGTCGAGTCAAGTGTGAAATTTTGACGAGAGTCTATACGGATAGAACACCGATTTGGGAATACTTGGGTGTTTTCAGGTAAATATCTCATTTATCTATGTTTGTAAGGTAGGTGTTATGTCACGCCCGATTTTATTGTATTTGCACCAGATTCTTAGCGACACCAAACGGTGTCGGAGAATTCCACGTCTTCATTTGTACTGCGCTATGGCCCTACACCAGACATGGTGACAGAGCCAGAGGAAACTCGGGCTACACCAGGCATGGTGCCAGGGCCAGAGGATGGCAGAGGAAACCCGGGCTACACCAGACATTGTGTCAGGGCCAGAGGAAACTCGGGCTACACCAGGCATGGTGTCAGGGCCAGAGGAAACTCGGGCTACACCAGGCATGGTGTCAGGGCCAGAGGAAACTCGGGCTACACCGACATGGTGTCAGGGTCAGAGGAAACCCGGGCTACACCAGACATTGTGTCAGGGCCAGAGGAAACTCGGGCTACACCAGATATTGTGTCAGGGCCAGAGGAACTCGGGCTACACCAGACATGGTGTCAGGGCCAGAGGAAACTCGGGCTACACCGACATGGTGTCAGGGTCAGAGGAAACTCGGGCTACACCAGACATGGTGTCAGGGCCAGAGGAAACTCGGGCTACACCAGACATGGTGTCAGGGCCAGAGGAAACTCGGGCTACACCAGACATGGTGTCAGGGTCAGAGGAAACTCGGGCTACACCAGACATGGTGTCAGGGCCAGAGGAAACTCGGGCTACACCAGACATGGTGTCAGGGCCAGAGGAAACTCGGGCTACACCGACATGGTGTCAGGGCCAGAGGAAACTCGGGCTACACCAGACATGGTGTCAGGGCAAGAGGAAACTCGGGCTACACCAGACATGGTGTCAGGGCCAGAGGAAACTCGGGCTACACCAGACATGGTGTCAGGGCCAGAGGAAACTCGGGCTACACCTGACATGGTGTCAGGGCCAGAGGAAACTCGGGCTACACCAGACATGGTGTCAGGGCAAGAGGAAACTCGGGCTACACCAGACATGGTGTCAGGGCCAGAGGAAACTCGGGCTACACCAGACATGGTGTCAGGGCCAGAGGAAACTCGGGCTACACCAGACATCGTGTCAGGGCCAGAGGAAGCTCGGGCTACACCTGACATGGTGTCAGGATCAGAGGAAACTCGGGCTATACCATTACCACCCATTTATTGTTCTCGGAAAGTAACCATATCACGTGCAGTGACGCCCTCCTTATCTAGATTACGTAAACACTTTGCTCGCAACCTAATATGATAAATTTGTAATCTGTTCTAGTCATTTAGATTGTTTTGATTTTTAGGAAGTAAATATAGATACACACATTTATAAGGAAAAACCTACATCATTTGATGACAAAGAATGTGAATATTTTTTAAATCAATGTCTGAAATGTAAATATTCACTTAAAATGGTTGTCAGACAGGAATGTATTTGCTACTAATATTAATGCATTGTGGAAGACAGATAAATATGTAAAACAACCTATGAGATGTAATTCTATAGATCTGTCACCCAGATGGCATTCATATTAGCAATAAATATCATCTGGTAATCGTTCAATCTCTTAGAATAACAAGTAGAAAGAGTGTGTTGTAACGATTTAATGAGTAAAATATAAATATATGTATATACATGTACCAATAACAAAAATGCCAACATAATAACAAAAAACATAATTTAAACTGAAAATCGGTAAACCGAAGCGAACATGAACATGAATACGAATACGAACACAAAAATAGATTTGCATGGAGACCATTGAAAAAAGAATAAAGACCAGGTGCTCCAGGACTGCAGGCGTCTTCTGCTTCATTGACGACACCCGCCTTACAATTCTAGGTCGAATCTGTGTTAAGCCACATTCTCAAAATGACAACTTAAGTGATGGTAACGGAACCACTTGGCATATCAACAAGCATAGAACACGTATGACTTCATATCTCTTCAATAAATAGACTATTTCCAAATGAGATAAATGTGTTCAAAATTAAATCATGCTGTTTTCTGACTTCATATCGCATAAGGAAACATACATAGGGAGAGAGAGAGAGAGAGAGAGAGAGAGAGAGAGAGAGAGAGAGAGAGATATGGTATGCCCTATATATATATATAAATCACCTTAGACAACTTATCATTTACTTCCGTGATATTTCCTGGGATGTCTATAGTTATGGATATAGCATAAGTATATATTAGGAGAGATTTACATCGCTAGCGATACGTGTACAAAGTCAATTTTTCAAGTGAAACAATATCACAGTATATCACATGACCGGAAGTTGGGCAGCGTTATACTCCCGGGATGTCAGTTTACAACGCACTGAGGTGAACATTTGTAGAGTGTTAAATTCAAAGGGATATAAATACACAGTTTACATTGTGAATATCGGAACTAGAATTCTCTACTTTCGTATGCCTCCATCCAAGGTTTTAATTACACTGATATCGTGTCATGTAGGTTTGCCGTATTGTATGTGGTGTTCCAAGTGAGGAATAGCCATAATGGATTTCTGTCACTATTCCATTCAGCAGATACCTCTTATCATTACATCGAGATCCCGGAGATAATTTAATTATGTTGATTTTTCAGATAATATATCGCCGCTTTCTTCGTGGGAGCCTACAGAAGAGACAACTCAGAATCCAGAATTAAAATCTCAACCTGACCTCGCAACTGACTCATTACAATAAACAATAAACGATTTCTAATCTGACTGGGATGGAACAGCCGGAAGGACCCAGAGGGCTAAATCCGTACTTCCGACAAAACAGCATTTTCCATCTCAACTGTGAGACGTCTAACGTGAACGAAACAGGCAAGGAATCACCCCCTGTTAACATTTTAGATACTAAACCACCGCTTGTTCCACGGAACTCCCGAGGCCGAGTACCCCATTTGGTAGAACAACATGAAAGTGATCACTTCAATTGCAGGTATATAGACTTCTTGTTTTTTAAAGATCAACACTTAACAGATTAAATACTATCTGAAACTGTATGTATGATGAAAGGGAAAACCAATTAGTGGAAATTTTTTTGACAAGAAGTAAATTAAAATGACAAAGATGCAACATGTAAATCTCTGATAATGAGTAACCATGATCGACTGAAAAATAAGAAGTTGCTGTTGTACATTTTTTGAACTAAACCGAAACTTGATAGAATGCGCCATTTCCTACCTCCAAAGTTTGAGCTAAAACTTTTAGGTGATTATATAATTAACTACATCCAGATGAAATTCTTTTGCACTCTGTCTGTACATTTCCTATATAAATTTCCAGCAAGCATGTTTCCATTCGTCGGTGTCGATAATACATATTTCCATACTGTTGATGATTTATGCATGTTCGAAAAGGAGTGTTTATGTTGTCGGCGGTGTAGCATCTCAAGATAAAGGTTGTTGGATTACTCAATTGAATATGATACTAATAATAGTGCGTTACTTGACAATGTAAATATTATCACAATAGCTTCAACTTCCTTATGTCAACGAAGATAAAATATACATATATTTATCAGTACAGATGTAGCTGAAGTAGATAAGTAACTACTTATTTCATGGTTTCTGTGTTTTTCTCTGCACCTTGTTACCATTAGTGCTTTAGTGTGTTAAGTTATCGACCTGTTCTTCTGTAAATAATTTAATAGTAAGGCAGACTGTAACGTTATTTTTTCTTAACCTGCTAATGTTAACAATAGTTAGTTACCGGACCAAAATACTTAAGCCACCCATGGTTAGTTGTAAAGTGTTTTATAACTTGATAAATTAGGTCCCCTGGGGTTGTTACAGACATATTTAAGTTCAGAAAATGAATTATTTTTACATAGGTCCTATATGGGGTTTGTTATCAATGGGTTTGACATCAGGAAAATAATAATCACTTTACTGAAGCCCAATGGGATTGTTATAAACGGACTTGTCCTAGGTCCACTGGAGTCTGTTATAAACGAGTTTGACACAAAGGAAATAACAATAACTTTACCTAGGCCCCCGGGGTTATATTATTAACAGGGTTTGACGACAGGAAAATAATTTACTAGGTCCCCTGGAGTTTGTTATAAACGTGTTTGACATCAGAAAAATAGTTACTTTACCCAAGCCCCCTGAGATTTTTGTTTAAAACAGGTTTGGCATCAGGAAAAAATTCCTAGATCCCCGTCCCTGTGGTTTGTTATCAACCTGTTTGACTTCAAGGAAATAATTACTTAACCTAGGCACCTGGGGTTTAATATCAATGGGTTTGGTATCAGGATAATGATTACTAAGGTTCCTTTGGGTTTGTTTTAAATAGATTTGATTTCAGGAAATATTTTCTTTACCTCTTTTGGTTTGTTACAAACGGGTTTGACATCAGGAAAATAATAACTTCAGTCTCCTGGCGTTTGTTAGAAACATGTATGTAAATAGGAAACTCAATAACATCCCATGGGGTTCCAATATAGTTTCCTCATATATACATACATGTTTGAGAATTAATTATAACCCCAAACTGTATATATCAACTGCACCGTTATTTGGGGAAAAAAAAAAAAAAAAAAAAAATCTTTTTTACAAAGTAAAGACAATTTTAGAAATCTGTTTTTCTGTTTATCTTATTTTCTGTGGACGTTTATTTAATACAGTATGGCAGATGATGTCACTGATGCTTTAACGTCAGACTGGATTACCAGCCCGATATATGATTTAGACAACACTGCAAAATTATCGCTTTTCAACATAAGTGACAGTTCTGAAAACGATTCTAAAATTGGAAATGAAAGGGATATACCAAATACTCTTTACGAATTTTTCGAAGATGATCTGTTTCGGTCGGAACTTAAGAATAATACACTGGAATTTAGAAAGGACATTGAAGAAGTAGCAACAACTGAAGGTATCAATTTAACTATGTTGACGGATGAGGCAACTCACAATTCTCAACCTCATCTCAAAACTGATTCATTACCTATACCTTATCCGACTTTGATGGAAAAACAGGAAGGACCCAGAGGGCTAAATCACTACTTCCGACAAGAAAGTATTTTCCATCTCAACTGTGAGGCGCCCAACGTGAAAGAAACAGGCAATGAGGCGCCTGACGTTACCATTTCAGATATTTCACAGCCGCTTCCTCCACGGAACTCCCAAGGCAGAGTGCCTCATTTGGCAGAACAACATAAAAGTGACCATTTCAATTGCAGGTATATATATTTCTTGTTTTTTTTCCCAGAAAGATAATTAGTTAACAGATTAAAAGATGTCAGAATTAGTGTGATGAAAGGGAATATAAAAGTGTATCACTTTTCTGATGAGAAGTAAATCGATAAATGACAATTAAAGACGTTATATGTACATCTTCGACAACCTAACACAAGCATTTGATGTTGTATAAGTTAAAACAATACCAGAAATGAATGCAATACTCTTTTACCACCCTTCAAAGTTTGAACTAAAAAGTTAATCCTTTTATTTCGAAGTTAATGTATAATTAACTACATCCCGATGAAATTCTACTGTACTTTGTATAATCCAAGTTTTTATTCGTCAATAAGATATACTTTTATACTGCCGGTAATTTATGCATTTTGACATGCAGTGTTTTCACTGTTGGCGGTGTAGCATCTGCAGATAATGGTTACTGGATTATTCGATTGAGTATGAGACTTATAAACATGCTCTTCTGAAGAGAACTGAATGATACGCTAGATCATGGTTATTTATAAAATTTTGTTTTCTTTACCTGTTAAGTTTCACATTGGTAGGTTACCAGGGACAACTACTTTGGCCGACCGTAGTTAGTTGTAAAAGTGTTTTATTACATAATCAATTCACCGATGCCCCAGTGGTTTGCTATAAATAGGTTTGACACCAAAAAGGGTTACTAAGGCACAAGGAAAACATACCTAGGTCCCCTTGATTTATCTAGACCCCCTTGGGTTTGTTATAAATGTGGTAGATATAGTCAAACAATCACCTAGGTCCCCTTCCTTAGGGTTATTCAGGCCCCCTTGGGTTTGTTATCAACAGGTTTGGCACCAGAAAAATATTTTTTTTAACATATACCCGGTTTGAATTAAGAAAAATAAGGACCTAAGTCCCCTGGGGTTTCTTATTTACAGGTTTCACATAAGAAAAATAATTAATTAGGTCCATTATGGTTTCTTGTCAACAAGTTTGACATCAGAAAAATAATGATTTAGGTCACCCAGGGTTTGTTATAAAGGGGTTTGACACCCAAACATAACTACTAAAGTCCCCTGGGATTTGTTTTGTTTGTTATCAGGAAACCAAATAATTTAGGTCCCATTGAGTTCCAATGTATTCCTTAATATGTATACACTGTATACGTTTATGGAATGGAACAGTACACATCACCTGTATAATTATTGGGGAATAACTAGGTATGACAATTAAGAAAAATACTATATATACTATATATTCTACTGTATTTTTTTTCTGTTGATATTTTGTTAAAGTTGTATTATTCGTTTGCAGTACATTGTTCTCATTCTCTGTTTTATTTCATTTTTATTTCATATCATCACCAGCTCTATATATGATTTCGATAACACCACTACAGAATGCCCACATCTCACAACCGACTCTCTATTCTCAATGTCTAATCCAACTAGGATGGAAATGCAGGAAGGACCTAGAGGGTTTAAGGACTACTTCCGACAAGACAGCATTTTCAATCCTAACCACGTGGTGCCCAACCAGAACGAAAAAGCCAATGAGATGTTCCATAGGAACAAATCATTTAACTTTCAGACTGACGCAAATGAATGTGAAGACAACAATAGTGATCATTGTAAAATTACAGATGATACCACTTGTAAATACTCGTTGGGTCATTATGATACACCAAGCGCAAATGATGTCTATGTAAGGAAACTCAGGAGACTGGAACAAGAAGTAAACCAACTAGAACGGAGTTTGTGTGACGAATATACAGCAGGGAAAATTACAAATACTAGCAAGAGAAAGTTGTCCGCTCAACGATCTCTCAGTGACAGCGACATTTCTGAGCTGGTAGATGCTGATAAGGGCCATTCAATCCCAAATGACAAATATCAAATGGCAAAATCATCAAGCACAGAAGACATCGAAATAAAAACACGATGTAACACAATCAAGAACGCCATTAGCAAAACAAAGTTCCCTAGCCTTGAAGATATCACACTAGGGGCCAAAGAACTTTGGAGTAATATCAAAACTGCAAGTAGAAATTCTTATGAACCACCGACAAACCTTGAAATCAAAGTAGATGCACATGTGAAACTGTCATGCCCATGCGATGGGTCGTGTAGGCGTGTGGGGAGGATAGTTGCTACACATGGTGGTTATATATGGGTATCCTTCACTAAATGTTCTTGGGTGGCCTTGTACAACCATCGACATGTGAAAGTGTTTATGTTGGATACTCGTGGTGGCTATGTAGATAGTCTTGCAGTCTCAAAGGCCGGAGGTCTCTACATAACCTGTCCCCCACAGAGGAGGATTCTCATGCTCTCAACCAACTTGGAGGTATGCTTCGACACATATTTACTGTATAGATTAGCTGCTTTATATCTACCACCTGGTTGAAATGTCTCCTTATGTCCTAGATTGCATAGAAAAACTACTTCCTCACTAGTGAAAATTGCATTAGCTAAATCATAGTTTACAATGTACAGCTGTCAAAAAAACAAAAAACAAAAACAAAAACAAACAAAAAAACCCCCCCCAAAAAACAACAACAAAAAAGCAAACAAACAAACAAACAAACAAAAAACTCAGACATTACGTTTGATTTCATTTTATATTACTTTATAACATCTGTTATTATCTACAACAATTAAAAGTTCGGATGTTTGTATTTTTATACACAAGAATACGTCTTCTGCTTCACTGTATATATGATAGAAAGGACAAAGGGTCGCAGCAACATGGTATCCATATTTACAACATTCTAGACGATCCAATGCATTGTTTGGTTTGTTTTCTTTATGTTCTATAAATACAATGGTGTCATTTCTAAACGGTGTCAGCGAAGGATGGGACCACTGACGAACTCATCTATAGTGCCACCATACTAAAATGCCATGCCTATGAGTAATAATCCTAACGTACAATGCCCAATTGAAAGCGTTAAAGAATTTAAAGAAAGCCCCTTTTCCTTAAATTCTACAATTCGTTTCCATGGACAATTTTAAGTTAAGGAACTACCTTAAGTTAGAAAATTTGTTGAAATCTGGGCCTGATATTGAAAAAGTGGTACCCAAATGCATAACATTTTACTTGTCAGAAGGTTAACCAGGCATTAAAGCCATTCTATTGCTCTTTGTCAAGCAAAGCACAAAAAGTATCGATTTTATAGTTTCAGCCAAGGGAATTATAAATGAAAGATAAGTCGTCCCTAACGAATCATGCAATTTGGAAAACCTACCTGTATGGCATATCCAATTAAGTATTTAGATATTTACATTTACTTACTGCTGATTATCTTTTACAGTTGTACGACTCGTGCTGCAACTACGTTGTTCGATTCCTATTAATTATTAAGGAATTCGAGAGAGGTTTCCTTACATTTTTTAATACTACATGTATAACGATTTATGTTTAGTTTAAAATCCCTAAACTTAAATGATATTAGGAATTTTACGTACAGAAATTCCAAAAGTACCCTACTGAAATAATTTAATCTTGAATTAAAACTTATTCTATGTTTTTTCTCTCTCAATTTTTCAGTTGACGGAACTTGGCGTCTTCAATACACTGTATCCAAGAGGTCTCGCTGTATCACCAGAGGACTATACTATCGTTGTCTGTATGGTTCCACATTTGGAGGGTCGCGATATGTGTGCTCCCTCAAAGGACAGCTGTCTGATGCGCTTCACGGGACAAAAGTCAAACGAGCTCGGGACAATTGTCAACATGGATAGCTATTTCGGATATCCGATGAAAGTAGTCATTAATGTGAATGGGGTTTTATTAGTGTCAGATTTTGGTTTGAAATGTTTGTTTGTTTTGGATAAAGGCGGACATATGTTGCGGACATTTTCCGTGTTAGGGGGAGCAGGTCTGTCTAATGTGCATGCTCTTGCGTGTAACCCTGGTAACTCTTTCTTCGTCGTCCAAGGAGGAAGTGGAACGCTTTCGATCACAGAACTAGTGAATGGCAACCTAGGGATATTTGAGGAGAAGTCGACATCAAAGAAGGATGTAAAATCTATAAAACGAAACGTTGTGACATCGTCAATGGTAAAAGCCCGTAAGATAGCTTTAGCTTCTGGAAATGCCATCATATACGTTTCCCTTGTGTAGATATTGACATGAGATACAGGATTGGATTGATATATCTTGGTAGCTCAAAGTGGTTATCATTGTAAAACAAATCTGTTGGCAGACTCCACATATACAATTTGTATTCTATAGAATAAGTTTAAGCATGCCAATTTTTGTCTAAAAGGAATTGTGGTCAATAGCAAAAACATGCGAAACGTAAATGCATAAGGTACACTTTTAATAACCTGACTATCTGAAATATATTGTTCCCGGCATCGTTATGTATATCTCAGTACCTTTGAAATTTACTTCATGTGAAATTGTATGACTGACCGTTCAGGGACAAACTTGTGCTGTCTTTGATGGTCTTAGAAATGACATCAGGCTGATCTCACATGAATGGTACCAGCAAAGGGTTGACTACAGGCATGTACGATTGCATTATCGGGGCTGACCAGTGCCTTAAATCATATATAAAATTTATCTACTTCAATAGGGCATATCAGGTTTTACCTGTGTTGGATATATTCCCCCTGTTTGATATCAATGGAATATTCTAGCTAGTAGTGGTATCAACAATTGATGGCCGCCGGCTTGCATTGACTACCGGTATACGTAAGAACACTTGTGTAAATATTCAGTTTTAAATTCAAAATTTTAGCAACAAATGTCATGAACTTATATCAATAACTCCTATTGGCTAGGATGGACGCGCGCAAGGGTCTTACTTTGGGAGGAAAAGGGCTACTCGTAGAAAATCCACTTGGTCGGGCAAGTAACTCAATAGCTTTTCATGTTCGACTGGGAAATCGAACCCTGATCGCCTAGGTAACAGGCGAGTGTGTTATCAATCTTCTATCCCATCTGCTCACCAATGTCGCGGTCTTCTACTAGAAGGACCGTTTAGTGATCACGCAGGCAAATTAGGTTTGTTGTCCTATACAAATGACTAACTTCATAAGTAGACATTACGGTGCCTGTAACACTTTTTCCGAGTCCAAATATTCTTTGAATTGGATATTGCTTTTGTCGATATCCATTGGGGTAATGAAATGTGTCGGCCTTGAAACAAATTCTTTAAGTTGAGTTTGACCTGCTCTGTTTCCACCCTATGCAAAATATAGTCCGTTACCGATTAGTCATTTTCTAATAGCGTAATAGATATAAACATGTCACACAATAGCATGTTTACTGCACAAATGTGCGATGTGCGATTGAATCGCATAACTAAGCGGACTCGTAAAACCGGACGATCGATATTGCGAAATGGCAAACATACGGAATGAGTCGTATCAAGGACGTTATAAACTACAATCGCAATTCAAATTTGTGCGATGAACTTTAACCCATAAAAAAATAATAAAGCTGTAAATATCTGCATAGACCTATAAAAGTATATGATATATAAATTTCAATGAATAACGTTTACGTTATAAACTACAATCGCAATTCAAATTTGTGCGATGAACTTTAACCCATAAAAAAATAATAAAGCTGTAAATATCTGCATATACCTATAAAAGTATATGATATATAAATTTCAATGAATAACGTACATATTCACACTTATAGCAGCGAGGGCGTGCTTCCCCACGTTTTGGAGAACATAAATACATTTGTAAGACAAAAACAAACCAATTATAGTCAGTTTCTTACTTACCATAGGTAAAATCATGTAAACAAATAGTTACTTTCATTAGAAATAGAACATACTAGTAATCCAGCATCGCTCTCCGTACGTTTACAGCAAACCGCGGTTAAGGGAATGATTCCGAAGTCAATGAATTGAATGTTTAATTATTATCATAAATTTATCAAGACCTCATAACATGGATGTTATATTTTTGTCATGTGTAATTACGTTGATTATAATGTTAGCACTAGAAACGTATATTATTTGACACCCGACACCTCACGCCTGGATGGCTACTGATAAGAAATAAAATACAAGCCGCATTGGCTACCTTGTTAAAAATGACACCAACTGTACATTTTCATACCAACATGTTAAGTTTATCATGTCAAATCAGGGGAAAATTAGATTTGATAAAGGTGTGGCATTGAGTCTTATTTGAGTGGAAATCGATATAAACATTAAAAGATAATGAATGATACAAGTAGATACGGCGATAGGTTGAGTTTGACGAGCTTCATCATTAACTTGTGAATTGTTACATCCCTATTGTATGAAGTTGCTGTAGATATTATGTGTATATAAAGTGTATGAATCGTAAGGAGTGTGGATTGCGTTCGATATTTCTTTGTTTCCATGTAAACAAACTGAATATACATATATATTTCCCTGCAATAGTTCCCCGATGTTGATTTTTCAAATACAAACCCTTGTCGTCCTGTAACTACAAACACACACCCCTGTTTCCCTTACATATTTCAGTTTTGTTAAAGACCGAGTTTGAATACTTATATCAATGCAAAACAATAGTAGCTTAAACCGATATCAATATCATGTGAACATAGGCATGCTTACCGTGTACTATTTTGTCCTGGTTATTGATGGAATTAAAATATTAAAACAACACATTGATATGTTAATTTCAGAACTCGGTACATTGTATCACATAATCTGTCAACATGATACCTTATGGGTATTATATTTGTTAACAGCGAAACAAGGAAGATAGCACATGACCATGTTATTGTAAACCACTGGCCTGACTGATAAAAACTTCCGTATATTTGTATGAATAAGAGTATCTATCTAGCGACAGCACTGATTATATATTCTATCTAGCAAAACTATCTATCTATTCATCTTGTCACGCAGTTATTGATTACATAATTATTCATTGTGTATATAATTGGTCTGCATATTATTAGCCTTGGCTCGTGGGCATAATTGAAGTTGTATTTAAGTGGCTAAGTTGTCATAGACAATTGTTTTGGCTGGGGGCTATATATTAAAATGACCGTGTGAATTCTTGTGGGGGAAGTCTCGTCTGTGACATAAGTTATCGGCAAGGCCCGGATGTGCTGACCTTTGGGTTAATTTTAGCAGGCCTTATGCATAACATTCAGTCTGAGGTTATCCTCGTACAGCCTCGTTTCAGTGTGCCAAAGTGGACACTTATAGTTAAGGGAGTTTGGAGAGAACTGTCTTGCGGAAGTCGGGCAATCAGACAGTAAAGCTGAGTTCTGAAATTGGGACCGTTAGAGTAGTGGTTAGGAGTGAGGAGACTTTAAGGTGGGTTAAGAATTGAGAGCAGTGATGATAGATCGTATAACTAGGATAGAATAGTATAGTATATAAGTATTACCTGGTTAATATAGTGTGTATAATTTTAAATAGTGTCGGAGAACAACTGAGAATATGAAGCAACACGTTATAGAGATATATATTAAAAACTGGTGTGGAGTGCGTGGATATTACTTGATGGATTAACATGAGTTATGGTGTTGTATATAAAATGAAAATATAACCTTACATTTTTTTGTTGGATTTATTTTGAACTGATTGAAGCGGATTGATAAAATTGCAATTTAAAATAGACGTAAGTCTGTTGAACAGCTGAGGGATACGTTTGTGACATATAAAAGACGTAACACTGTTGATTACAGAGGGATACGATTGTTATATATCAATGACGTTACACATTAAAAGACGTATCAAAACGACATGAATTGTACTGTTCAATTTTATTACAAAAATAGTTATTCGCCTCTGCGGTGACAATCTTTAGTCAGTAATATAAGTACAACGCTCTTGAGTAATTACTTGGTTATGCTGGCCCTAACGGAAATTATGTGGTTTAAACTACGGAAATACTAACTGAAAATTACTATTCTGATTAATCCTTATAAATAAAGTACATACTCAAATTATGCTCAGGGATTTTAAGGTTTTAAACACTTAGCAAAAAGTAGTTTACATTTCTATAAATGTGGCTGAAGGATTTTACGAAAAACTGACTTTTTGAATTTATCATAGAACAAAGGTTACTCTTTTCTACTAGAACGTACACTTTTTCGAAGGAGCTCAAGATAAAATCTCGCTTGTTAAGTCTGTATTTCCCCTCATTTTATAGAATTGAAATTACACTTTTGTGTTTTATATTGTTTCCGTGTCAATTAGACATGTAACGTACACAGTACACACACTCACAAAATAACTGCCACAATTAAAATTGTTCCACAGTCAAACTATATATTAAAATTCAATAATCATTCTTAAAACTATAGTAGGAAGTTAAGACCATTTATAGCGTTTCTTGATTTTGCCTGATAAAAGCTAAGAATATCACCATATAACAAAAATCGCAATTCTAAAAGAACATCAAGGATTTACGAATTCAAATATGAACGAAATCATCAAAGAAAGCCATCATATTAACGTAGGAACAATTATCGATAAAGCGAGGTCCAAACATGAACGAAAATATAGATTATGATGGAGACCAATGAAAAGAGACAATTGGAATAAGACCAGGTACTCCAGTATAGTAAGCGTCTTCAGTTTTATTGAAAACAATCAAACGCCATACAAATCTAGGTCAAATCTGGGTTAAGTAGTTGAATGTATTGACATCGAAAAGAAGAAAGGAAAATACATTTATCTGTTCTTCTTTCGACATACCAACAAAATACCGCCTTTCTGAACAACACATAATGCAATCCTAACAATTAGTAAGAGTGTATGGTAACAATAGGTTCAGTTATATGATTATATATAATCCCATTACTAGAAAAACAGAAAGATAGAAAACCGAAAAATAAAGAAATTAAAACTCAAGCTCAAATCCGATAAACCTACAAAATAAAGAAATTAAAACTCCAACTCAAATCCGATAAATCGACAAAATAAAGAAATTAAAACTCCAACTCAAATCCGGTAAACCGACAAATATGAACATTAATATATATTTGCATGGATATCTTTGAAAAAGTACCCGGGGAATAAGAACAGGCAGTGACAACATAACCACTTATTATATCAATAAACATCAGACACGGCTGACTTCAAATAGCACAAAGAATTGTAATATTTTCAAATGATGTTCTCTGACGTCATAGCGAATAAGGAAATAAAATATATCTAAATGAGATCAGGATGCTATCGACTTCATATCGCTTCAGTAAAATACCCCCCATAGATTTACAGTAGTATTCGTATCAGAAAAAATACGGCGACAGTAAAAAACGTCCTGTTGCATTTAAGGCATATAAAGTATACACACTGTGTATTATAAATCCTCTTTTGGAAATCATACAACGCAATTGTTTAAGTGAGATAGCATATCACATGACCGGATGTTTGAGATATTCGGCAGACTCCCGATAATTCAGTTTACGATGTGTCTGTATATTTACTGCTGTGAATACTTGTAGAGGTTTAAATTACTTCGTAGGGATATAGATACACAGTTTATGTTGTGGACATTGGAACTAGAACACTCCACTTCTGTATACATCCTACGTTATGATCATTTTCATATCGTGACAAACTGTATTTGTCGTTTAAAGTGAGGAATTGACATCATAACCTTCCTGTCAATTTCCATGTCAGTAGAATCCTGTGTTTGATACCTGGAATCATTACACCAGCTATGTCTTTCTCTAGACAAGCGGGAAAGCAATATCCTGGACATGAATTACCTGTTGAATTTTCAGATATTCCACCGCCGCTCCCTCCGCGAAAACCTTTAGCCAGTCGAGTACAGCATTTGGTAAAACAATATGAACCCGATCAATTCAAATGCAGGTATGTACGTTTTTTTGTTTTTGTTTTTATAAAAAGATGGTCAATAAATAAATAAAGGTTAATAAATAATTGATTGCCTCCCAATGGAGCTTTACCGCATCCTGTCACTATATTTGATATGTAAGCGATTACTTCTTCAGAGAAAGTCGGTGTCGCAGAGATGCATTTTCATACTGTGAGTGTTCTTCTTGTGACAAACTGTGTTCTTTGTCGGTGGTATATTATCTTCAGATGATGGTTATTGAATTACTGGATCAAACATAATACTGATGTTACTGAGATGTTTAATAATTTAAAATGTTATCACAATAGCTGCGTATCCTTAAGGTAACAGAGATTAAGTAATTATTACTAATACATGTACATGTATTAATATGGATTAACTAGATAAGTATTTTCCTTATTTTTAATCTCTGCATCTTGTTACCATATTGCGTACCTACAGTATGTAAAGTTATAAACATACTCCCCTGTAGAGACCTAAATACTTTGGTAGACCGTGGTCACTTATATCATACTTTGAACTTAACCTGCTAAAGTCTACAATGGTTAATTATCAATAAAACAACTTAGAATACCAATGAGTAGTTGTAAACCTGCTTTATTACTTGATTACTTAGGTCCCCCGAATTGTTGTTATAAACAGGTTTGCCATCAGGAAAGTAATGACATATGCCTTCCTTAGGTTTATTTCAACGAGTCTGATATCAGGAAAGTAATGAGTAATGTCACCTGAAATTTGATCTAAACATGTTTTATAACAGAAAAACAATTGCTTAGGTCCCATTGTGTCTAGGGACCGTGGTGGCCGAGTGGTTAAGGTGTCCCGACACTTTATCACTAGCCCTCCACCTCTGGGTTCCGAGTTCGAAACCTACGTTGGGCAGTTGCCAGGTACTGACCGTAGGCCGGTGGGTTTTTCTCCTGAAACACCTGCTTTCATCCACCTCCAAACCTGGCACGTCCTTAAATGACACTGGCTGTTAATAGGACGTTAAACAAAATAAATCGACCAAACCCATTGTTCTGATATAAACATGTGATATTCGTTTGCAATGCGCTCTTCTCATTCTTTCTGCGGTTTTATTTCATACAGAATTGCAGAATTGTTGATGAGCTCTTCCAACGATGATGTCACTGATTCATCAACGACAGACTCATTTACCAGCCTTATATATGATTTCGACATTGCAGAATGCTCACTTATGAATATTAGTGACAGTTCGGAAAACGATTCTGATATCGAAATAGACACGGATTTACCAAATACTCTTGACGATTATTTTGAAAATGATATGTTTCGATCGGATCCAAAGAATTTTACACCAGAATTTCGTGAGGAAATTACAACACAGAGTAACAAGGTACCCATTATGACGGAAGAGACAAATTTCAAATTTCAACCTCATCCTACAACAGACTCTCTACAGTTGTCAATGTCTAATTTACCTGAAATGGAAAAGCCGGAAGGCCCCAGAGGGCTAAATCACTACTTCCGACAAGACAGTATTTTCCATGTTAACCATGAGGCGCCTCACAGGAACAAAACAGACAATGAAGCGTCACATGGGAACAAAGCATGCAACTTTCAGAATAACGTAAATGAATCTGAAGACAACAATAGTAATAATTGTGAAATTGGAAACGCTGCATCTTTTGAAAGCTATGGAGGATACCAGGATACTCCAAGCGCATATGATATATATCTAGAGAAACTCAGGGAATTTGAACTAGAAAGGAACAAACTAGAACAGCTTTTGTGGAATAAAAACAACGCACAGAATCTTGCAACTACTAGTCACAGGAAGTTGTCCTCTCAGCGATCTGTCAGTGAAAGCAACGTTTTTGAGTCGGTAAATTGTGAAGATATCCAATTAAATCAGTCTCCTGATGAAGACCGTTCAAACCAAAATGACAAATTTGAAATGGCACAATTATTAAGCACAGACGACATCCAAATCAAGACCCGATGTAATAAAGTCAAGCACGGTGCGGTTGGCATGACAAAATTTCCTAGCCTTGAACATATCACACTCAGGGCTAAAGCACCTTGGACTAATATGAAAAATAGTGAACCATCGACAAAGCATGAAATCAATGTAAATGCACGTGCGGAACTGTCATGCCCATGCCATTTGTCGTGTAGGCGTGTTGGAAGGATAGTTGCTACACATGATGGTCAGATATGGGTATCCTTCACTAAATGTTCTTGGGTGACCTTGTATAACCTGCGACATGTGAGCGAATTTACGGTCAATACTCATAGTGGTTATGTGGATAGTCTTGCAGTATCAAAGACCGGATGTCTCTTCATAGCCTGTCCTCTACAGAGAAGGATTCTTAAACTGTCAAAAAACAAGAAGGTATGCTTTGATACACTTTTACAATAATCATTTGCTTCTTTCTTTAGAACAAGTTGATTTGTTTTATTAACATAAACTTAAATAAATTATCCAAGTGACGCAACGGAAAGTATATTTGTGCTTTGTCAACGACCACAACTCGATCATCAGACCGTATATTGTGATGCGTAAAATCATGACGGTATTTTTGTTCCCGACCCATTTTGACCCCCTGGAAGAGAAAAAGAACATGTATAATTTGGTTTTGTTTCACTTGCTTGTTAACGAGTGACGCACGTAATTATAGTGTTATCACACCGAAATACAGTACCACAACGGACTTCAGGCGAGCCAGTCCTAAAATTTGTTCATTATTGTTGTAAAGAAGAAATTATGACAATTGTGGTAATTTGTTTAGATTATGGCAGATCTTCCACCATGTAGGAATTGGTCCTGATATTATCGATTGCAAATTACGATGTCATTAAATATATTATAGATTCTAGCGGTTACTTATCGATACTTATCCCTATTTGTTTGTGTTGCTATTTCTAAGATATATACACTCTTTTTATAACAAACTCTGTCAATGAATTCGGGAGATATCAACAGACGTTTGAAGACTACATCCCGTTTATGCTAACTGCATGCTTCTTGTGAAAGCGAAAGTGATGCTGAATTTAGCGATGCTCGCTCACTCTAGGATACTGCCGAATACTGCCAGCAGGACAATACATCCGGTCACAGTATACTAAAAATAGGCGAACCAATCTTTCCATTCTCAAAATACGGTGTAATAAGCATTATGGGGGATTAGCAAGTGAGATAGGGAGACTGGCATGTATCGGGAAGGGAAACGTGAGGACGTATGCTCTAATATTTCGTAACATAGGTTTTTAGAGCGCTCATTAGTCAAAGGTCGATTATGAAATGAAATATGGAGATAGGTAAGAAAGAAATTAATTTTATGTTTTTTGCGATCACAATTGCTCCACGCATGGAGGTCAATAACAACCGACCAATCAGATCGTGAATAACATAAAATTATTTGCGAGATGGCGATCGAAGTACCCCAGATATTTATAGGCAAGGAAAACCAAACAGGTAAAAGGGGCGAAGTGTAGCAATATAAATAAGTTTGTTTTGGTCTAATATTCGACTTTAACATTTCTTATGGAATAAGGCATCTAATGTTCGGCTTATCGAATAGGCCTTTTAAAATATTCTCGATCGTGCACGACTTAAGAAAAATTGTCTATTAATGAAGTTACGAGACTGCCTATGAAAGTTTCACCTCTCTCTCTATTTTGTCATAATCGACGTTTGACTAATGAACGTGCTAAACACCAATGAAAAAAAAAGTTGTATAGAAAGAAAAGAAAAAATAATATCCCTTTAGTTGCCTTTTACAAATCAAGGAAAACTGGTAACCGGTATAATTCTTACAGCTAAGCTGCAGGTATGATGCATATATTATGATAATTAAGATTAAAACAAAAACATTACTTAATTAACTTAATTATCTTTAGTTCTAGTCATGATTTCATGCAATGTTAGTTTAAGAAAGTAATTAAAAAAGCAAAACATAATATGCTGTCGTTTTTTCCATCCTTCCGACCGTCAGAATTTACATAATAATGAAAAACATTAATTTTCTCTTATTATCTTTCAATTTGATCATAAATTACAAAAATATTTTCATTACGATGTAATAATAAAATACTAGGATAATAATCTCTGCTTTGAAATAGAAACATTCGTCTAAAATGATATCCTAGGTAATTATTATCTGCAATTTCGTCGAAAAACTAATAAACGTTGAAATTGAGTATCTAAGATATAGTATGCAAGGTATTTGTTTAATTCATTTATTAATTCTGTCAGTTTTTCTTTGAACTTTGGACATGCATTTTTCAGATGTATTGTAGACCCTACAACTTATCGAAGCTACACTTTAGTTTACATGGTACAACTATTGATAGACATTATGTTTGGATTCATTATATATTAAACAATGTTTTATTGTCAGTTTATACCATATGATAGTATCTACAATGTACAACAATCAAAAGTAGGTCGGATGTTTGTATCTATATATATACAAGAACACACCTTCTTCCTGTTAGAGTATCTGTTTCTTCATATATATGATAGAAAGGGCAAAGATTACAGCAATATTTCAACCATGACAATAATATCTGGACAATCAAATATATCGTCTGGCTTGACGTTGTTTTACGTTATATTGACACAATAATGTCATTTATAGACGATGTAAATGAAGAATGGTGTCATCATACTAGCCAAACCTGGAAACAGTCGTGTAACATCCGATCCTGTCATATTATACTATCAACAGGACCTTATCGCCTAACTGACGAACTCTTTTATAGTACCATCGCCAGGAAATGTCACAGCTGGGGCCAGTTTTATCAGTATTCCTTGCAGAATTTAATGAAGGTTTATTCGCTTAATTTTAAGGAATGTTGATGAAAATATTGCCAGTTATTTATAGTATGACACGCAAATTCATCAAATTATACTGACAACGGGTAACATGACCTTACATCCTTTTTAATGATCTACGTCAAGCAAAGAACAGGAAAAACCAAATTTATAAATTTAGTTTAAGTATGTTTAAATATATATTGTTATTTATTCAGTATTTAACGCAACACATGCTAAATCACAACCTGAATATAGTTGTCGCCGGATTAACCCTTCAATATCTTTTTATTTTATTTTATTTAGATTAAGCATGTGTTACATTTGATAGTGAATAAATAATGATGTGTGTTTAGTCTAGTCTGACATGCTCAAACTAAAATGGAGATATAAGGAATCCAACATAAAGAAGTTCCAAAATTTACTTACTGAAATAATTTCATCTTGAATTAAAACTTATTTTGCATCTTTTTCCTATTCTTCAGTTGACGGTACTCGGCGTCTTTGACTCACTGTATCCAAGAGGACTCGCGGTATCACCAGATGACGACACTGTCTTTGTCTGCATGGCGCCACATCTTGAGGGTCGCGAGATGGGTGCTCCTTCAAAGGACAGCTGTCTGATGCGCTTCGCGGGGCAGGAGCCAAACGAATCCCGGACAATTGTCAACATGGATAGCTATTTCGGATATCCGATGAAAGTAGTCATTAATGTGAATGGGGTTTTATTAGTGTCAGATTTTGGTTTGAAATGTTTGTTTGTTTTGGATAAAGGCGGACATATGTTGCGGACATTTTCCTTGTTAGGGGGAGCAGGTCTGTCTCAGGTTCATGCTCTTGCGTGTAACCCTGGTAACTCATTCTTCGTCGTCCAAGGAGGAAGTGGAACGCTTTCGATCACAGAACTAGTTGATGGCGACCTAGGGATATTTGAGGAGAAGTCGACATCAAAGAAGGATGTAAAATTGATAAAACGAAACGTTGTGACATCGTCAATGGTAAACGCCCGTAAGATAGCTTTAGCATCTGGAAATGCTATCATATACGTTTCCCTCGTGTAAATATTGACATGAGATACAGGACTGGATTGATAAATCTTGGTAGCTTAAAGTCATTATCATTGTAAAATATCTAAGCTGTTGACAGAAAAATTGTATTTCATAAATCAATGGCAATGGTGATTTCGGGGGTGGTTCAGATCGCATTAGTAGGCCAATTTGCGTCTAAAAGAGATTTTGGTCGCTAAACACTTGAAACCAAATGCATAATGTACACTTTTCATAACCTAAATATCTCAAACATGTTGCCACTGAAGCATGCATGTTTATCTCAGTAATATTTTACCGTCCCTTGGGAGTGCATTACTGACCGTTCTGCCCCAGTGTTCCGCACCAGTTAATAACGATTAAGCCTACCTCTGTATCCCTGATCAGTCGGTCCTTGTTCCCGTTTTATTGTCAAAAAATTGAGCCATTTTAGTAACCACCAACTGTCGTCATATCGGCTCGACTGTGTATTAAGATTTCATCCATGATCAAAGTTTGTTCCGGGAGACTATTCGAAAAATACCGACCTCTTAATCTATCAACGTTGTTCAATTAAATACAAACTAAATAACATGATGTTATTAATAATGAATAAAATTACTAACATGTTTATCATATTTTTAACATTTTCATGTACTATTTGTTTACCAAACGGTACTCGACAACAGGCTGTTCTAGTTGTTAAACCCAATATTGTAGCTGTCGGTAACGTTTCGATAGGCTCGATACCGTGCCATGATCATGGTGACAAGTCGTCTATTAGATGATATGAATACCAGGATCGCAATGTATATGTACATACATGGATGCGAATTGTACACATAGTATAAATATTCATCACAGTACAACGACGACAGGAAATTCAAATATTTACCTTCAGATCATAAACACATAGTGTATATGATACATCGCGCTAATCATTTGATATATAACATAATAACACAAATGACGAAGGAAGACAATTTTTGACTCATGCCATGACCAGGCCTCGAACTCGCTATCTACGGCACCCTTTCGCCTAGCCAGAAATACCGCAGCTTAAATCTTATTTATTTTATTGAAATTTTTAAATTTGATTTTGAATATCAATATCAATATGAATTAAGCATAGCTGAAACAGATAACACAGGCATGCTTATCGTATGTTGGTTTTTTATGTTATAACCATATGATCATTTTTAAATAATGTAAATATTAATTTCAACACTCTGCATCACATACCCTTCCATCACATATATACATTCTACCTTGTAAGTATATCTTAACAGTGAAACAAGGAAGATCACACATGGTCATGTTGTAAATTTCTGGTGTGACTGATAAATACTTCCGCATATTTGTATAAATAACACTCCGTATATATCGCCAGCAACATTATTTATTCATTCATAGATATGAATTATCTTAGAAAAAATGTAGATATTGAGGTCTACGAAGTTTATCCGAAGAAGTATATCTCATTCAGCAAATATAATCTGCTTACTTTTCATGTAAACAATGAAACAATGTACAACATTTAGATAGTATACACCCTTGACCTATTTCCTGAGTAAATTTCCTCTTTCCTGAGTTATTTGTCCTTTTTCTGTATAAATTGTCCTTTTCCCTAAATTATTTGTCCTGAATGATAACATTTTTCATTGTGTATGAACAATTTTTTTTCTCGGGTCTAATGAGACAGTAGTTCGTTAAATCATAAATGTTGGTCTTCAAGCAATGTGTATGCATTCCAATGTTACAACACACTAACATAGGACAGTCACTAATTGATTATCAGTCAAACCATAATGAAGTCGACCATTGTTATCTCGTAGTAAGTGGAGTCATTAAAAACCTGGAGATGTTCCGAGTGTCCAAGGTAGCTAAATATCTTTCATATAGAAGTTCTGCTGTTGTAAATGATTTTTCTTCTAATTAAGCGAGGTCTTCCTATTATCAAAATTCAAGATAACGATTTTTGACATTTTGTTGTTAACAAAGGTTCATGTGTTAGAAAATGTCAGGTATGCTGTAAAAAAAACCTGGTTGGTAAGGACTCCCGAACCACTAGATAACTCAACTGTGCCTCACCATAGGGACCAACCAATGAATTGAAAGAGACTTTTGAAATTCCCCTGTGTAAAGAAATTTGATTCAGGGATAAAATGTTTGGCAGCCACTGATTGGCAAGTATATTATAAAGTTCTTACCATTTTCAAAATGGCTACCCAGGGAAAAGTTGGAGCTGAATAACCCATTTCTTTTTTAATAAAGTGTTCTATGAGACCCTAAACTTTTATTATAAATCATAATTGCCACATAGAATTCAAAAATGATATACTCCAAAAAATGTACACCAAAGTCTATGGTAAAATAATTGGTTAGTTGGTCTCTATAGACCTACTTGGAATGAACTCTATTAACTTTTAAGTCATATAATTGTTTTCATGTCATAACTTTATAATATTAGTTGATCTTGATTCATGTATATGTTCTACAGCCTTATAGCTTGCTAGGTAGGGACTTTCCTAATCACTTGCTCTCTGGCTTATCGTGTTTTCTATAGATTATTCCCGGTTATGTATCTGATATTATGTCTTTTACAGAAATGTTAATATGATATTTGACACTCAAAGAAACAATTTTGTAATGTGTTTTTATAGTAAAAGGTTTATATTTGACATCCGATATATCTAGTTTTACACTATAGACGACCATGCCTTCATTATTTACCATTATGGTTGAATCTTGAAACTAGTTTTAAATCAAAATATGTTTTCCTGTTTTTAATCTAAGACTACTTCATTTGGTAATAAAAAATAATCGAATAATCGCACCACTTGAATCATCACAAGGCTATCCTTGCTTTTACGAAAACTACGTATTTTTGATACGGAAATATCTACTGAAACTTACCAGTATGTTTGATCCGTATAAAAAAGTGCATCATCAACATATATCTAGTTTCTTAAGGGTTATAAACACATAGCAGATAACCTCAAAATTTTTATAAATATTTTTGAGGAGTGTTTACGAATTTTTGACATGTATTATGTTTCAGTTATGTATAACATATATTCAGTCGACTAACTAAATTCACCATCCACCGGAGGAACTAAAGGAAACATTTTCGCTTATCGAATCAGTAGGAAGCAGCCAGCATTTATCGCACTCAAATAATGCGTACACACATGAAAACCAAGGCAAAAATAGGAAGTTAAGGCCCTTAAAATAAACCAGACGGCGACGAGGTAGGAAACAATTTTTGATAATCCAAGTTGGGTGATTTAAACTTAGAATACTAGCATGTAAACTAAATATGAACAAAAACAACAGAAAATAAAACCATATCAACAAAACCATAACTCTTTTTCAAAATCAATAAGACAAGGGCAAAAAAATGAACAAAAATAAGCTTGAATGGAATATGAGAATAAGAGCACATGTTTCGCAACATCCGTAATGTCCTCAAAGTGAGAACCTGGGTAAAGTAAGGGTCTTTGATGTCTTGATGTACATAGTTAAGTTCTAATATTTCAGGCGGTGTAAATAGTTTTCGCGCATCATTTCATTTAATACCATATCGTTATCATTAATTGAAACCAAATTTGAATTGAGAGGTACTAAAAACCCGTCACTTCATCACGTCGTCACTGATGATGTCATTTATGTAGATATAATTACTTTCTGTTTGACGGACGCGAAGAAGTAACAAGTTTTTAGCCTCTCCTAATATTCGCATGAGGGATAGGAAAAAACGTTCTAAGAATTTACATCACGATTCTTGCTCATCACCCAGTGGAAAAACGCACAATTATGAAATGAATCACTTGGTGAGGAAAATGAAAGTAACGTTGCGTAGTTAGTGGTATTATTTTCAAGCTTTAATCCTGATGACATCAAGCACAAACTATTAAATTCATTTCCTTTTTAAAAAAAATCATCATACAACACAAGATCACAAACTGAGTGAGATATACTTTTATGCTCTTAAATTCTTTCATGACTGCATTCAGAGAAAAGAAATCTGTATGAACTTAACATCTAACATTACTGACTTTGGTGGGATTTATATTTAATATCGACATAATGACTAATTTTTAGTGCATAACGGACTTTTTTCCGTGATACACTACGCCAGCGTATATCACTTATTTCTGAGGACAGTACAGCGACACCGTTTTTCCTCAGGATTGTGCACTGAAAGATTGTCAGTTAAGAAAGGTTTTACCAAACATTCAAGGAAGATATAGAGGGCATTCTTATCTTCTAACATATTCCGCAACCACCTCCTCCAAGGAAGAAATTGATAAATGCTATGGCGAGGCAAGTCAATACAGAAAACACTACCAGCGTGGATATGTTTTGCCGAGCGATCCAGGAAGACAATGATGATATGTTTTGCCGAGCGATCCAGGAAGATAATGATGATATGTTTTGCCGAGCGATCCAGGAAGACAATGATGCTATGCATTGTTTGATATTCCCACACATTCCGCCGCCACCTCTACCAAGGAAAAACATCAGAATTCCTATGAAGAGACCAGTCAATCTAAATGATCAACACAAGTGTGGGTAAGTAATGGCTATTGTAATATAGAGCATGAAGGAAGCTGTTATACGCCCAGGCCCCGCTTGTATGAAAATACTTAAGTGTTGAGATTTCTTTATACAAGCGGGGCCAGGTAACTCTATTACAGCTTAATAACCCTTAGGATAACAAGAGGCCAAGGGCCACGTAGTTCTCTGGGCATGGTATTATGATTCTATTTATTGTTGTCGATTTCTTGCATTTGGTAATTATAATTTGTTTGTCAGAATCAACATCTCAACTATAAACGATTTTTAATAATGTAGCTCTTACGACTTTTTCAGTTAAAATCTCAAATTTTCCGCTCAGTCAGCAACCGAAAATCAACAATCAACCGATCATCAATCAATCTGTAACCGAATAACCGATAAAATGTTATCATCAATAAAAAATCTATAACTGAAGAATGAGCAATAAAACGGTTATTATGATGTATCACAGTATTATAGTATTATAATCTATAATTATTTGCTTGTGAATTATGTGCACGCTATATTCTTACCTTGAACTTTCCGATGACATACAAGAGTCCTTTAACATCGTACCATTTCTGATTATTTTTATTTCTATAGCTGTCGTCGTCCGAATGATGTTAATGTTGTCAATGTTTGTACGTTATAAACTATCGTTATAATGGACATTTTGAGTATCTGCATGTTTACATTTGAGGGAATTAAAATTATTCAAAAAACGTTCATATTTACTACTTTTATAGAAAAGAAATATTTTAGTCACAGACCGTATCAGATAGCGAGGAACAACAGTCAAAACGACCCCTACTTAAGCTGGCTCACTGCGTACACTCCTATTGTGGTTGATAAGGGAGATATAGTAAGGCCATGTATACATGTGTGCAACGTTGAACCCAACATACACTTGTACACATGTGCTTCACCGTGGTTACTAAAAATAGACATTAAAACTTAAAATTTTTAAATAAAAGAATTCCAGTTGATATCGAATATTCTTATTGTTATCAACACAACAACTTTACAATACCTATTATCTGGCATCACAACATACAGCCATGAATGCACAGTTAGGTTGAAATATTTTCGACCGATGGCTATAGTTCTCGGGGCTATACTTAGCCCCTAAGAATATGTAAATATGTTAGGACCATCTTCTACTTTTACCTCATTTAATGAATATTTCATAAGCGTACATGCTTATTATTAGATAGGAATAAAAAAATAAAAAAAATGATATATTTCTACGAATGTTCCATAAAGATTACTGTTCATCACCTGATGTTAAAACATATTATTGATGAACTACTCAGTTAGGAATTTCAAAAACATTGTTAATCAACTTTTTATTGACGTGATATCGCCCAGATTAAATGATATCATATAGATTTATAACACATACGTTAGTACTCATCCAATAATTAAAACATACATATACTATTGCCGTAATACATTCGTAAGTTAGGGGAATTGCACATTGTTTCATTTATTATATTAACAAGTGTAAACATTGGTCTGTTGCCTGCGTACTGAAAATATAATGCATACATTTAAAGATGCTACGTCTTCGTGTAATAATGATCATTAAAAAAGGCTTTAACTCATCTTTTCATCTTTTAATTTAAAAGTTAACTATAAATCAATTGCATTCCCAAGAAATTACACCGCTTCTATATTTATACATTAGTGACAGATTTATACGATGAGCGTGCATGTATTGTTGTGACGGGAAATATACATATATAGGATGACGGTGTAGTATAAAAATGTAATTCAATTAAATTTTGCGAATTCTTTATTTCGCGAAATTATCTCTTATTAGACGTATTCACGAATACATGATTTCGCGAACTCTGATCTAGAAATGACTTTAAATTCACGAGTGATGAGCTATTGGAGACATGGAATCAAGACTTCTATACAGGCACCGATAGCTTCATATTGGTAACTGTTTTGGTTTTTACTGTCATCAATTCTTTTTGTGATTATACCAGAACAGTCACGCGATTCAGTAAAGTGATATATACCATGGTACATGCTAGCTCATATATGTAGTAAGTAGACAAATAAAACCTACAAATGGGAACATTTCACCTGCTTTTTATGTTTGGAGAGTGAGTGAGTTGAATTTTTCCAACTCCAGTTTTTTTGATACACGTGCTCCACTTCCGACTTTCATCTACATCTACATTCAGCAATACGGAGTTGTTATCAAAAAAGTGCACTTCTAAATATTCATGATTTTAAAGGTAATATGTTTCTAGCATTTTTTTGGTAATTATATATATGGTATATACATGTAATGACATAATTAACGGAAATGGATGTCATCCAGATTTGTTAGTTTCGTACAAATAATCTTTAAGGATTTGAATTCGCGATTGACTCTCCTCGCTTGTTAACGCAAAAATAAATTCCACACGAAGTGGTTTGCAGCACATAATTTAAAAATGCCATTGTCAAAAATCTGGCATCCACAGTATCGGATTACACACAGCACCTCAGCAGTGACGGAAAACAGCTGTAATTTAGAATCCTTGCAAGTGCGTCAATTCGAGTGTCCTACTTACAAATGAAACAACGTTTAAAAGGCGAACATATATGGAACATTTTTGATACCATTTCACAAGAAAATGCTTATTTTTGATGACTGTTACACAAAAGATAGAATACATGGTCAATGCCTTTAACTATATAAGCGGTATTTTTGACTCGGGACAGAAAAACAAAGACATGTAACTTTGTCTTTCTTTACCCTCGCCAAAATACAGCTTATATTTCAAGACACTAAACACATATTCTCTCTATATAGGATGTTAATCTCAGTATAGTGGTTTATGTATTTAAAAGTATACATTTCACTTTATGAGAGATGGCATGTGCTACATGTACTTTGATTTTAGATAATTAATTATTTTCTTTCACATTATATAGTTTGGAAGCCCAAGACACAGATTTGATCGATCTAATCACATTTGAGGATGAGGAAGAAACTGAAGAATTGACAGAAATCGCTCCGGAAGATTCTAGAAACTATACGGATGGTGTACCTATGAATAGGGATATAGAACATGTGAATGTCGAGTCCGAAAATGAGCAAAGTCTTGACAATTTGTTTAAAGATGACTTATTGAAATATTCGTTTGATTTTGTCGAATGTAGAAGAACGTCCCAAACTCCGGATTTGGACATATTTTCAAACGAAGATGTTGACAGGCAACATACGAGTCACTATACGGCCACAAATCCATTTATTTCAATAACTGAACCAGCAAAACAAATATTTTCAACTCCGAAACCGCTGTCAGTTCACTCTGCGGGCAGCCAACATCTGAGTGATGCTACGGCCACAAATCCATTTATTCCGATACCTCAACAAGAAAAACAATTTTATTCAACTGTTCAACCGCGGAAAATTCACTCCGCGGGAAAGGCACATCTGAGTGACGCTACAGCAACAAATCCGTTTATTTCCATATCTGAACCAGAAGAACAAATACATTCAACTCTTAAAACGCGGACGATAGAAAAATATAGTCCTTTTCAACAGGAGAAGATTGCATTTGGATTTGAATCATCGGTCGACAACGGCTCCGGGGAAAATTATCAGAAAAGGCCCCGACTTAATGAGGAAGTCTCCATATCCAAATCATTATGTGAGTTGAACATCTTCTCCGGAGAAGACAATCCTGATACACCTGACATTGTTGGTCAGGCTGGTCGCGACAAGCAACAGAATAATCCTTTTCTAAGAAAAGGGACATTTGACATCGTTACTAAACAAAACGATCATGAAAGCTGTCTACAGAATTCTGTGGTGGATGAGACTATGTCTTCGACTGACCCCAACTCTGTGGAATGTCACGATGAGATACATACCTATGATTGTGATAACCAGATATATCATGACACGGTTGTATTCAACAGCAATTCATGGCCAAAGGTGCATGATATGAACAAGGATCATTTTATTCAATGCACATCTGAAACAGGGCAGCTACCAGCACTGCCAAGTCCGTGTTCTGTAGATAAATCAACTGGACTTTATCTAAATACGACTCAACATGGATCACAAGAAAAGCAGGACTGTGTGGTATATGACTACCCAGCAAATTGTCAATCAGGAGAAATACGTCACAGGTATACGTCCTCAGATGATGAAGGCGAATACATTACTATGTCACCTATTGTAAGCAAATGCCGTACTCATATTAACAAAAACAAGGCAGTCCAACAAAGTTCATGGAAATATGAATCAGGAAGTGACGCAAAGAGAGACCCTGACCGAACAAAAAAAGCACACCCATTTCTTACCTCCCAGCGCTCTCTAAGTGACAGTGATATCTGCGGTCCAAACGTTTTTGGAGACAGCAAGCTAGATGCAGGGGTAGCGTACGATTGCAACGATGGAAGGCAAATGAAAAAACATAAAAGCAAAGATAACGGTAAATTCAACGAAGGGAATTTTTTAACCAAGTTCTTCAAGCGCAACCGAAAAAACTCACAGCTATCTACAGCAAAGCCGGGCGGTTATTTAAATCTGTTTTGTCCGTGCGGGGGTTCCTGTGACCGAATAGGGAATTTGGTGACGTCATCAGAAGGGCAGATGTGGGTTTCCTTTCTCCACTGTACTTGGGTGTCACTATACGACCACCGACTACGATTCCTGCATAAGTTTGACGCCGGTGGTATTGTGGATGATCTCGCTGTGTCGCCAGCCGGTGTCCTATATATCTCCTGTCCTCGACATAGGAAAATTCTCATGCTCACCACTAACCTAGAGGTATGTGTTGGCTTTACAGCTCAAGATATATATTCCAGAGTGTGTACGATTATATCAACGTGGTAAACAAAATAATCTAATGTTTATTTAAAGATTCAATTCAAAATTTTCTTTCACAAATTCTATCATGATATAAATTTTGCAGCTAAATTGCTGTCTTTCTCAGATAGGGCTATTTTTCTAGCACTAATATATTAACGATTTCCCAAAAACAATTGGTAATCAACAATTCTTTCTCAATTTCTACTCATTTTAATATAATAATGCTGCAAATACAATTTCAGTGTTTCTTGAGTAAAATATCGCATTGGAATCATATTATGAGAAATACCTACTGAAGCAAGAAAGGAAAAATGCTCGAAAAAATGAACCGGCTTTGAAAATTCTCGAAATAATCTTTGCATTGCTGATTAATCACATATATACTTTATTACTAATTCAAACGATAAACGATAAGATGATGGCAAAAGAATAGCAATTGCTTAATAGCAATTGCTTAACCAAGGGCAAAAAAAAATAAAAAAAATATAGATTTGCACTGAAACTGAAGTAGAATTAGACCAGGTGTACCGGTATAGTAAGCGACTTCTGCTTCTTCGACGACACACGCCATACAAATCTAGGTCACGGCGACACCCGCTATACAAATCTAGGTCACGACGACACACGCCATACAAATCTAGGTCACGGCGACAAACGCCATACAAATTTAGGTCACGACGACACAAGCCATACAACTCTAGGTCACGACGACACCCGACATACAAATCTAGGTCACGACGACAGACGCCATACAACTCTAGGTCACGACGACACCCGCCATACAAATCTAGGTCACGACGACACACGCCATACAAATCTAGATCACGACGACAAACGCCATACAAATCTAGGTCACGACGACACAAGCCATACAAATCCAGGTCACGACGACACAAGCCATACAAATCTAGGTCACGACGACACACGTCATACAAATCTAGGTCACGACGACACACGCCATACAATTTTTTATCAAATCTGGGTTAGGTTAAGTCACATCCGTGGTTGAGCGTTTGGTTAGTGAAAAGCTATGAGCAGAATATAAAATATCACGGCATGATTTTTCAGGCAAATAAGAAAAACTATATCCTCTTGTTTAAAAACATTCATTGAATTATTTTTTCGTTATAAAAGAAGTAACTTTGCCATAGATAGGTATATTATATATCATACAAATATATCATGGGTTTCTGGGCAAAAGTCCAGAATATTTGACACGGGGTACTTGTAATCGACCGCTGTTCTATTGCTCGAGGCAGAAGCCTGAGTGCAATAGAACATCGGTCGATTACCAGTACCGAGGGTCAAATATTCTGGACTTTTGCATAGACGCCCATGATATACTTGTTTTATTACATAATCACTAAAACACACTTAGAATCACTGAAATTTCAACATCCCTATAGGCCTAGAAGTAGCCTGGCAGTATTGACATCTTAGTGACTAAGACGCTTGAAATGGTATTACAATTTCGAAATAGTCATTTTAGCCGTTTAATAGTATACATTTATTGTATGGGTCTGAGGGAAATACCACTTTTATTGTCCCCCGAGGCATGAACTATTTTCCGAGGTGAAGCAAATACAACTGCACTGCACTGCACTGCACTGCACTGGAGCTTAATGTTGAGTGCGCCCAAATGAATATGTTACCATTATGTTTTCTATTTATACATTAAACCTTGTGATGTGATACACATCTATACCATGGCTCTTAAAACAATCATTCAATGTAAATCTTATGAGTAATTCTATTTCCGTGAATTCATTTCAGCCATACACGAGGACGTATTGTAAAAATCCACAGTTCTCGGTTCAGTTTGTCAGCCCTGTCATCTTCACGCTATGTTAACTCAAAACGTTTAATTAAGAACCATACTCAAATAACATTACAATTATAATTAAAGCTAAACTGTTCCTCTTATATATTATAGTTTAATGTAGGGCAGAATTTGAATATTTTTTTTGCAAATATCTAATTACCAAAATTAAATATTGATATTATAATTAACGTGAGGAATGACTCTACTAAATCATAACTCAATGATAGTCAGACTAGAACAAGTCTTAAACAAAGCTTTAGTTACTCATCCATAAATAGACTAAATTATGAAATATTTTAAAATAATATTATCTATATCATCTAAAGTAAATATTACTTTACTAATTCAACTATTTGATAGGAAATTTATATGAAGTGTGTTCGTGGCTTATTAAAAGAAACATTATAATAAAACAAACTGCAATAATACAGGATACACATTTGCTTAATTGTATGTTAATATCGGTTAAAATTCTACACTTTTATGATATCAAATTCGTACTATAAATTAAGATTAAGAGAAGCTGCAATTTTTAAGCATTTTTGTGATTACATTGTTTCCCTTGCAGCGTTTAAACCTGCCTCGAAGGATCAATTTGTATAGAAAGCTCTTTTGTAAACTCTTTCATTGTAGTGTACTCAAAATTTTAGCGTGTAACATAACTGTAAGATATTAGCGAAATGATGAGTTATGGTTACGGCGAAAAGCGTTAAAATGAAATAACCACTAAAATATGTATGCCTACATGATGTTCATCACACTAAGTTAATATTAATGGTTATGCTAATCCAAGTATACGCCTTATTTCTTTATTTCAGTGTATACAGTAAATGCAAAACTAGGGATAAACAATAATATAATTATACTTGTTTACTGTAGTTGGGGACAATGTGTCATTTCAACAAGCTGCATCCACGAGGACTTGCAATTTCCCCGATAGATGGATCTGTGGTTGCCTGTTTGACGTCAGAAGAGCTTGGACACTTGATGACTGGCTCTTCAAATAACTCTCTGATGAAATTTGCAGGAAAAAGAAAGAACGAAGAAGGAAAAGTTTTGAACAAAGGCGATTTTCTTGGTTATCCCATGAGGCTTGCCATTAACATAAATGGATATATCTTAGTCTCGGATTTCGGTTTGAGGTGTATGTTTGTTTTGAACCAAGGAGGGCTCATGCTAAAGAAGTTGACCATATTAGGAGAACGACAGCTATGCCAAGTGCACAGCATTACACATGGTCATGGTGAAACCTTTTACGTTGTACACGGCGGGCGTGGTAGGTTAATCATCACACGACTGCAGGAACACCGGGGTTGCGTAACACAGGAGACTTCACGACGTTTGGACCCAGACATTTACTGTAAAGTTCGAGCATCTACTGTTACTCAGAGAGGTCAGCTAGTAGTAACCTCTGGATCGGTAGTTAAATACATCTCTCCTGATTAATAATCTGCAGTAAAGTTCGATCATCTACAGTTAATGAAAAAGTCAGCTTGTAGTTTCCTCCAGAACTGTAGTTAAATACGACTCTCCTGATCTCCTGTTGCATTATCTTGTTGAGAGTGAATTAATATTGTTTGTTTTACTTTATTTTTGTGGTTGAAATGCGTCAAGAAGGAAAGAAAACATTGAACCTGTAGGCTATAGTGTTGACGAATGCATATGACGTGACTTATTTACATTAAAAAGTAACGGACGATTTTATTAACTTCAAAATCTTTAGAATTCTCATTTGCAAAAAAACCCCCAAAAAAACCGCTTGAATGTGTAAACAAAGCTTGTAATTGTGCTTTTGCAAAATACATGTATAGTACACCATATTACATTTCATCAAAAACATTGATTATTCAAGAAGTCAGCTGACCCCATGCGCAACCTCAGCTGTTAAAAGGTTGGCAGGCTATCCACTGCTTCATTCATACCTTGAAATATTGTGCTTAATTATAATAATTAAAACGATGATTTTAGTATAAAGTTATCTAGTATGTATTTTGTTTATCTTGTGTGCTGAGATGTTTGGTATGTGTTGTTGAACGACATATCAACAGCTATGGTAATTTTAGATGGCATCTCCTATGTACGGATTGCATGCGTGTGTTGAGTGAGTGCGTGATTTGGAAGGCGGCAGTCTATTGGCGGGCAAGCCAACGTTGACGTCAATGTATTGTTGCTGCGACGGCATGTAATGGTCGATAACGTGCAAAGAGCACGTGCAGATTGTCTCAACACTAGGGAGAGATAAGAAAAGCTCACACCCTTAATATTGTAGATGTCTCTGTCAAGGGTAACAGAAAAGTAATTATTCTATCGTTGAACGATTATGGAGTTGAGCTTTCGATCTCCATGTTTTATGTTGAAACATGTTTGTGATGGTGTTCGCAGGGTTTCAGGGGTTGGGGTTGGTGATGGGTTGTCGGAGAATTGAGAAAATAAAATCTAAGAATCTGTGCGTGCGACATTAATATCATTTCATTACTTTCTCTTTCCGGCTTTCCTACGTTTGCACTCTTTACCTTTAATGTTTTGATGAAATTTACTCAATAAAAACATCCTAAAATCTGTCAGACTTTCTGATTTGTTGTATATCAAATTGACTCAACCATTATTCCATCGAAGCAACAAAAAAACAAATATTTGCAGATACGTACAGTCTTTTATTAGTTCAGTAATTAACATCAATATGATAACAGAGTTAATATTACGAGGAGGAATAAGATAATATAACACGTGCTATTGATCCTAAATTGTTATATGCGATTGACAGTTAGCTACAATATATTTAAACAATTTTTTTTTTTTTTTGCAAAATATGAAAATAGCGTAAACTATACTATTTAGTCTAATTAATGATTATTTGTAATAACTCAAAGAATGTATTGTATTGTCTTCTGGATGATATATCACACAAATTAAATTGGATCGTTTCTGTTTAAATTATGTTTAATTGATATGATTATAATTAATGCGGACCAAAAAAGAAGTGGTTATTACCACTAGATGGTGACGAATCACTTTGCGCCATGTCCATTTCACCGATCAAATGGCCAACGAACGTACCGTAAACCTGATTCTTCTGACCAAATAGGGTGAAACTCTGCGCTTGTCTGACCTGGACGAAAACTCTTTCCCCTTTCCCGGCGAAGACAATGACGGAGTTCCCTGCCGAGGAATGACTATTGAAGCCTGCCAGAGACACCAATAGTTCGGTATTTTTCACCAGTTCCAGCCACATTGCATTATCGGTGTTCGCATCATAAGCATGGAATTCGAATTTGTAGATCCCTGACTTGGGAGCGGTAAATACTCCTGTGTTCTGGTCGTATCCACCACCAAGATTAGTGAAAATTTTGTCATATCTGACGGTTTCCCCAGAGTTCCCTGTCGTGGTGTGGGTAAGCCCCACAGCGAAGGCAACTACATGTTTGTCGCCATGGTGATCGTTGTATATCTGTGATACAGTAGGTGAAGGGCCTAGAAAATATAAGTAGTACAGTGCCATAACATTTGCTTTTGTAGAAAACGGATGCCGAATTATTTATGAATGAACAGTGATTAAAGGATATCAGAAAGCCAATTAAATCATAAATGTATATGAACAATATATAGTTATTTCGGTGAAAATGTTGTCTGCAGTTACAAGCATAAACAGAACATACTTGTTAACGAAATTGTTATTTAACTTCAAAACTAGGCGAAAATATAAACACGATATGTTAACATCTTGGAAATAAGCAAGTTGTAACGGAGAATCATCTGCTTCATCGAAGACAGCCACGATGAAAATCAAGGTCATATCAAGGTCAAGCCACGTTAATAGAACTGTATAAATTAAATATGTTTTTGTTGAAATTATCTCCCTTTGTCATGTGTTTTCTAGTTATATATATATAAATATATCATTATAAAACATAGTGTATCGTATGCATGATATGACCTTGCCATTGTAGTCTACTAGTTGTAAGCAGGCATTTGCTTATCTATCTATAGGTGTTGATATATGATAATGTTAAAAAAAAGTCTGTTAACACGTCTGATTATCGGGAATATTTTAAACTACGACAAAGAAACCTTCCCTATTTGAGGATATTGCCGTGGCGAACCTGTGAAACAGAAATGAGATATCTTTTTCTATCGGTGTGATTTGGTGCCTTTAACTGTTAGTTCGGGCATGAAAATTTCAAAATTTGTTTTCGTGTCATTTGTGTGTAAGTGTTTATTATCTGAATATAAAACACAATATATCATATATACTCTAAGTGTTGTATAAATCAATACTAATTTCTCTGTGTCTGTCAAATTACAAATGGAGTAAAAACTGACCTATTGTTAATCGTAATTAGAATATTGTGAACATCTATCCTAAATATTGTGAGCAATAATTAAGTTATTGTTTACATAAATAATAACATTTTGTTACAATAATTATAACTATTATTTATATAATTATAAATATTATTGAAGCAATAACAAGTACAATATATTATTTACAGTAATTATAGCAATTGTTATCATAATTATAGATATTGTTTAGGTAATCATAACTTTTGTTACAGTCATTATAGCTATGACTTACATAATTATAACTATTTATTATATAATTATAACTATTGTTGACAATACGTATAACTATTGTTGACAATAAGTATAACTATTGTTTAAGTAATAATAACTATCTTTTACTGTTATTATAACTGTTGTTAACAGTAATTTAATTATTGTTTAAGTAATTATAGCTATTTTTACTGTAATTATAACTATTGTTTATATTAATCATCAATATTGTTTACAGTGGTTATAAACATTGTATGAAGTGATCTTGAAAAGTTAGTAATTACTCAGCAATCATAACTAGTATCTACAATCAGAATTACAATTCTAAACAGTAATTATAATTATTGTTTACAATTGTTAAAATATTGTAAACTGTAATTATATTATTGTTTACAGTACTTAAAATTATTTTGTTTGCAATAATTCTATTTTTTGTTTACAATAATTATAAATATTGTAACGACAATTATAACTACTGTTTACAGTAATTAAACTATGTAACTATAATGTTTTTATACACTAAATGTATTTATTGTTGATAGTAAATAAACTGTAAAACTGAAGTCGTAAATGCCTAGTTATATTACGGAACACCTTTTTACAGTAATTGTCACTATTGTCAACGGTAATTTACGATTATTGTTAATGCTAACTATCTATTAGGAAACATTATGAACGCAGGCTGAAAGCCTCTATATCCATATCCAGTAAATTACAAAGAAATAATAATCAAATAATATCAGTCCGGTGCAATGTACATGTAGCATTTGGAGATTTTTGTTCTTTATATATAAACCGGTTATTTTTCCAATAATTGTCCAACAGGATTTCAAACTGATAAAGTATTAACATAGTAATAACATATATGTATGACTTATGTGGTCATTAAACATAACTATGTTATTTTCAACGAATAGTAACATCATCTATTTACTCATATCACAGTCTACATAAATCAGTTATAATTATAGATAGAAGAAACTAGGATCATTTTTAATGCGTCATGTGGCTAACGTTAAGTAAAACACATAAATAGTCTAACACGGAACATGAAATAAGGAAGAATTAACTTGAAACCAGATGATAAAATTCAAATACAAGGGGAAATGAGTAACATGTTTTTCCTGCAAGATAAAGTTAGTGTAACATCATAACATACACGACAAAAATGTGTATTAAAAGAAACATGGGAATACCTACACGAAAAAATAACATGTGATGTTCCGGAAGATGAGCTCCATTCCTTCACCAACCTGGTGATTAAAGTGTTTTTTTTTTCTTTCAACATTCGACATCAATAAAATTCTGGGACATTCACTTGAATACCACATCAATTGGGAAATGTGAACACCGTGTATTTCGGAAAGAGGAAAGTTACTATCTCGAAATGGCTTATCACTGGTATCCTTGAATTTAGTTGATACCTTCGCCGTTCCTAACGAACACTCTCCAGCCTTAGAAAATACTGATAGTATTGGGTACACACTATTATAAACCTCGATACTTTTGTGTTGATGTTGTGTCATATTTTGTATTTTTCAGCATTGTATTTTTTGTATGCTGGTATATATGTATTGTCGTATATTTTTCTACTGTCTGTAGATGCTTTGGTTTAACAGAATCTCACATGGGCCTGTTCCATGGACAGGAATATATTCACCCAATTGCTGAATTGCCACACTAGAACCAATTGAAGATTCTATCAATATCTTCTGTTTACTGTTGTATATATATGTCATCAAACCGGTAGATATTTCAGCGGAAATACAAAAACAAAACTAAACTAAGCGGAACATATATTTTTGAAGAAAATGATTTATTTAAAGAAGGAAACTATAGTGAATTATATTTTTATGATTAAGTATTTATCTTAAGCAGTAGTATACTTTTTAATAAATGAAAATATAATTCAGATTACAATATCGAAATTGAACAACGTAGATAGCTGTATCATTTTATCTTTGCCTACCACACATATAAACTGTTCTAGAAGGATTAGGTAAGGGAATGTCTGGGTTTCAAGGCTCCTTCTGTTGCTACAACATATATACTTAGAACGCACGTTATCTCCCTTGATTACACCATCAACCTTCAGATGTGATGAAATACCTTGACACGCATGCAATGTCTTTATACAAATTGATATCATCCCTCCTCTCTTATCGCTAAATGAGGATATTATGAAGGCTAAATATTTCGTTAGGTATTTCATTTGAAATTCATTTGACCGAGAAATAATTCATTTATCACAAAATATGATATAATATTTAAAAGCTAAAATACCTAATGCATGGTAGTATGCCAGTTCTTGTTAATATATCTCCTGAATGGCGTTTATGATATAAACTGGTCTAGCTTCATCATTTTTTCCCCAAAATAAGGACATCCCTTAGTTTGAATTCATTCCTTAAACATTTTCAAATCGCCATAGGAAATCATTACATGATTCTAACGGAAGTTGTTTAACCAATCCCCCCTCCTTATATTCAATAAATCTTTGCTATGAAGTAAATAAAGTTTAGGACGTTCCTTAAGTTCAGTAACATTGATAAAACCAGGCCTGTAAGATTAACCCGAAAATTGAAATTAAATTAAACGAAATAAGATTAATTTCATACTACTTAATTCTACATCCATCGGTCCCTTCTACAGTTTCCCTGCCGTTGGGGAATACCAGTCTAAAAAAACCCGCATCTGATCCAATATTTAGTTAACAATTTAAAACGATAAATGAACTTTCATATTTCGTAATATGTAAAAAAAAAAAAAAAAAAAAACAACAACAAACGAACAAAAAAACAAACAAATAAACAATCAAAAATAATACTTTAGATTAAATATTCTTTATTCATCTTGTGATATTATCCACAATCTGTAAATCTTTTTTCTATGTCCAGAATATTACATAGTATCAATTTAGTAAATAGCTATGGATTAGGACCATATAAATGTCCAAAACCAAACGTGTTGGTGTTAAAAGTGTACCCTTATTATCCAGACGCAGGGAAGTTAGGGAACTGTTGGAAGATGTTGTAAGAATCACTCTGAGAACGATCCATTTCTCCGATCATGTACCCAGAGAAGGTTGCGTAGACCTGATCAGGCTTGCCAAATAAGGAAAAGGACTGATTAGGTCTCGCCTGCACGTACACGTTCTCTCCAGCGCTCAGGTAGGTGATGACAGAGTTGCCGGCAGAAGAGTGACTATCGTATCCTGAGATAGAAACTAGGAGCTGGCTGTTCTTCTTCAGTTCGATCCACATTGCTTTATCAACGTTAGCATCATATCCGTGGATGGTGAAGGCATAGATTCCGCTTTTAGGAGCTTTGAAGTTCCCCGTAGAGATATCGTAACCACCGCCGATGTTCGTAAACACCTTGTCAAATGCAATTGTTTCGCCGGACGAAACGGACATGGTGTGGGTCAGGCCCGCAGAGAATGCAACGATGTCGTTACCTGGAAATATAATGTTTTTAACTTGTCTTACTTGTATTAATTGATTTAAAAAGTCGAATTCGAAGTAATGTTTATGTGGCAGAATCATACACGATTATACACCATATTGACATTGAATTAAATGGTTATATATTTTAATAGGGGCTAACTTTTGCCGCAATTTAACCAAAACTTTGCAACTAAAAATGACTTTTTATCTAAATTATGAAAATGTAATAATTTGTATCATTAATAAATAACGTATCCACTTTCTTTTCTATCCTTTCATGAATATAGCGAAAATAAACCCGCTGTGTTGATAACATTTACCAATACATACATACACTTTAAAATGTTACATAATATCATATACTTAGTACAGGGTATCGCATTTTAAGTTTGTTCATGATAGTATCGGATATCTAAGTAAAATTGTCCAAAGAAAGTATAAGCAGTCCTTCAAAATATCCTGTTTGTAAGATCCTATTCATCTGAAGGTTTATATACACTTATCTCTGAATACAACAATGATGAGGTGATATACATGTCCTTATAAAATATCCGAATTTTGTACACTTGACATCAAAATAGTCGATAAGCGAAGTTTAAGTAATTAATCATATGTCGTCAAACAAACTTTAAAAAATTAAATGACCATTGCGGAAGAAAAATAAATAAATAATAAGAACAGACGGAGGGAAATCAGGTTAACTAACAACTATTGTCCCAATAAGATATCACTTTAAATTTATGTGATAAAAAACCATGTATCTGAATATTGTTTAATCTTCAAAATGAGTGATATTTCACTACCGTCTGGAAAACAAAGGCAATAAGTGTATGTAAATATTCCCCGATTAAAATTAACAAAAAATGTCACAGAAAAGAAGCTTTGTGTTTGTGTTTTTTAATAAGTGATATTTCTTATGTTTATTCTAAAAAGGTTATTCATGTAGAGATGAGCAGGATATTTCTAAAGTTAAAAAGCATGTCAAATGCTTTATTTCAGTTCAAGCAAATATGACATTTAAATCAAAAATATATTTTATTAACCTAGTCTCCTTAGATGTTATTTTGCAAGCAAATACGTACCCTGTGATAATGAAGCTCTGATGACGTGTGTACGTTTTCGCTCATAAGCATTGGCAGCCAAAACAACAAGTAGGTTTTGCATGTTGAAAAGTATTTCGGAAGCGGGAAATCAAACAGGCTAAGCGTATAAAAAGCGATAAAACAAACAAAGCATATTGATGGTTATAGGTTATATAAAAAAAAAGATAGAATAATAAAATAATAAAGTATTATTCATAATAGCGCGCCTTGTGTTGCAAATTAATAGGCTTCAATAAGCTAAAAAAGCAGCATTCAAGCTTCGAGTAATTAACGTGAACATTTCAATTGTCATTTTATGATTTTGTTGAAGTCAAGCTTGGTACTCGGTAAGTATACTTTCCCTGTTATATAATCAATACAATTCACATTGCACTATAAAGTCGCCTCTTACGAATCGTACAATGTTGTAGATAAACTTACACCCTACATGCAGGGTATTAGTAAGTGGGGATTGTTTATCACGTAACCTTGGGTATTACAATGTCACGTGTTAAACTATGACCACGCATCCTGTATATACAATAGTTTAATAAATATCTACACAATGCACAAGAGTACATCGCAGACCAACGCGAACATGGTGTCGATAATGTCACTTCAGAACACATTTATTTCGCTTTGCATGTCTGATATGTGATGCTTGTTGATGGCTGATATAATTGTATGAAATCAACATCCTTTGTCACTGTCGTTGGGCAGAAAGCTTAACTGGGATTTCATTATCGGGGTTTCCACAACTTGCAGTAATCTTTAGATACATCTTTTGTTAGTATTGTGAATGCTTAGATAAACTTGTTTATCAGTTATGTTGGTCGCTAACATCACGCGTTGCATTAAAATCTATGTACTTTAACGTATCGATTTCGCTTATCAGTATCAGACACATTTTACGTAAAAGATACATAAGCCTTTAATGACTTACGAAATGAACGTTTAAACCGAGGTGACATTTTTGGTCGTATATAGAGAGAATGTGACTCTCTTGTCAGCGGGTCATAAATGAAATGTACTTTAACGAAGGGCATTCAGGATAATAAAATGCGTACAGAGTTTATACCACGTGTGGTATAAACAGATTGTTAATCAACAGCTGTAATGATTAACTGATGGTCTGAGAGTTGAATAACACACCGTATTGTGGTAGAATAGTCCTTACAAAGCAGAACAAATCTGAGACTTCAGAAAATAAAAGTTACATCATCATGAACTGTTTTGAAGGGAAATGTACAAGACGAACAAAAGCATTAGCACCTTTCCATACACATAGACAGCTTTAAAGTAGATCACAAAGAAAATGAAACCATAATTATTTCTTTTTAACTTTTCGAGTATCGAATGTAATTGGTAGACTGTGTCATTTCATCATGACAACACTTTTGTATTGCATATGAATGGCCAATAAACAAGATTGTTGTTGTGCGTGAAAGACGAAAGCAATACATTAAACTATTTATTCTCATTATACTGCGGCGTTAATTAATTTGGATTTCATGGAATACGTAAACATAACTTTAGATGCAAAATTATAAAATATTTATACATAATTAATAGGAAAGCATTGTAGCTGAGGTATTTTAACAAACAATACGAACGTCAATCTACGCATAACTATTAAGCTACTGGTCTTGTGATTCGTTATCGTTAAACCATCAGATGTTATCGAATTATTCATATTCATATTAAGCTTTAATATTTAGAATATAACACAAAATATGTCACCATAATAAATGGAATCTTGGTGACGGCCGTAAATTGAAGGCAGAGTGGCGTTAGGGTTAGGTAACTACGCTCTGTCAGACAGAACAAAGTTGGTAGAGCGAAATCAACCTAGCCGCTGACAATACTGGTTGTCATATAGAAATTCAATTCACATTGTTCTATTACATACTTGCCTGTCTGAAGAAAAACTGTACCGTAATATGCGAACTAATAGACATTTTAGTAAGTACATTTGGAATAATAGAAACAGGAAATGGCGGATTACCTGTAGGTGCGCCATTCACGAGACAGGCAGCCAATACCACACTCAGGACATTGATGAAGGGACTCATTTTGATCTTGACTTGTGTTCTGTAAATATAAAACTGGAAAAGTTATTTTAGATTATTACAAAAGACACATATGATAATAGATAATAGCAGCATCTTTCAATAAAACTGAGTTTTACATTGAAAAAGGGAACTAAACTGCAGCATACAGCTTGTCCTTAATACCTATGTACGAGATAGAGGAAACATAAATGAAGTAAAAAAAAGTTTAGATATAGAAAGGGAGCAATGCCACTATATTTCAATATCGGAATTCAACAAAACGTCAAACGTCAAGTAGAATCGGAATTCAACAGAACGTCAAACGTCAAGTAGAATCGGAATTCAACAGAACGTCAAACGTCAAGTAGAATCGGAATTCAACAGAACGTCAAACGTCAAGTAGAATCGGAATTCAACAGAACGTCAAACGTCAAGTAGAATCGGAATTCAACAAAACGTCAAACGTCAAGTAGATGGGTATAAAACGAAACCGTTTTTCTTATTTCACAAAACGAGGGCGAAAATTGGACAAATAATGTTGATTTGCATAGAGAGACCTCGGTCTTGAATAGTATGGGGGGGGGGGGGGGGGGGGGGGGGGGGGGGGGGGGGGGGGGGGCTTCTATTTTTTAAGAGGAAGTGACTTTTGCATCACCGAGGGCACATACAAACACATTTTGTTGATCTCGATCAGTTTGTATCGTGGAATAGGGTGATTACATAGACAAAAACAGTGTTTCATTGAAATCATTTCTCAAAATTGATAACAGATTAATCACATGTTATATCATTGTGTAGCTATTTTGAACGGAGACAAACTAGAACATCAGATCAGCAAGATATTTATCACTAAAATGTGCTTCGCATCCTTCCAGGGCAGCCACAGCAGTCTATGACTGTTTTTTGCCGGAAGAGGAATTATTAAAATTTTGTGGAGTCAGATTCTCAAAAACGGTACCATTTCCAGGAAAGAACTCAAGAAGTAGGATTCATGTTGATACAAACCAGAACATTACGGATAGTTTTAGTTTTTTTTCTGTTTTCGAGTAAATGCAGACTCATAGGGACTTGTCGACTTTGAAGGACCTAAGTCCTTTAAATGCCCTCAGTAATTTATATATACAGCTATGTTTCCCTTCGCCACAGCAAACTATCGTCTGCAATACTACGAGGTCACATATGTGTTATATTATAATTTACTATTGATTATTTAATAAAGAAACGGCTGTTAATATTCTATAAATGGGCGCGTGCGTGCCGTCATACATTGATATTTTATATAAATAGACTTTCAACTATATTTGTTCGTTTTATTTTTTTCCTTTATACCGTTTTTACAAGGGTTGGCGTAGAATGTAAACAAAAATCATAAGCGGAAAGACCTTGTCATATCATCAATCAAGGATTTTGCAGTCATTCACATTATTGATATGCTATGACAAAATAAAGAAAATACCAGATTAACTCATCAATCGTGATATTTTAACACGAAATTATGCATGACGCGTCAAAATGTCGTGTTAAACTACAGCAGCTACGAGGTCACAATAGAGTATGAACACCTGAAAGGTGATTTGGGGAAAAAGCTGTCTAGAGAGTTACGATACCTATGACCTCTTGCTTGGTACTTATTAAAAAAATTCACTGCAGAACATAGCACAATTTAATGGATAATCGCTACTAAGATAATTATTGTTTCTAACGAAAAGTAAAGTCATATGATCTACGATATTCAGATATACATGCATGTCCAGTTTTTAGGAAAACCACTTTCACGGTTAATAATTAATAAAATACCTCACATTTATTTGCACTTTCGTTATTAAGGGAACATTAATTATTGTTTTCGCAAACTTATTATTATCGTACTATTACCATACAAGAAGCGCACATCTCACGTATAATTAAAGGTTGAAGAAAGTGTCATACTTTTTTCTCATGATACATTATATCGTTATATTAATGAAAACAGATGATGATTTTGTGAAGAAACATCATAAATCATATGTATTTAGTAAGTATTACCCTATCAATTAAACTATGCATCCATTAACTGATCTAAAGTCATGATTGAGAAATTGAGAAAAAGTTCCAAAAACCAAGAATATTTGATAATACATGGATATGTAACTTAAGTGATTGAAAAAACTAACATGATACGAAATTCTACATACCTTGCTGCGATCTGTACGGAGAAGTTATGACAGCTGCTGGTAAGATCGAGTTGACTGCTCTGGGACACGACAAACACTTAAATACATACACATCGACATTTTTTTTGTAAAGAGTGGGTGGGACATTTTCAAATTCCACATATTCTTTGACTACGGCAGGTTGGGACGTGATAGAGGAATGCAGGGATACATTTGACACATCATGAAAGTCTGTATCAGAACTGTTAGCTTATTATGATAATAAATAATTCCTTACATAAATTAATCAACGATTTACTTTGACTATGGAATAATTATAACGGGTAATATATACAGTGCATTAGTTAATAAACAGGTATATACCATAACTTATCTGAATTGTTGGTAAACATTTTGTAAAACTTTTATATGTTATTTATTTACCGTTTTATTAAGTTGAAATGTTACAAATTCTATGTGCTATAAGCTGAAGCTTGTAGACACCGCTACCTAGACAACGGTCACCTTTAGAAAAAGCTTCAGGTAGAGGTGTAATATATTGGACTAGTTAGACCCTGTGCAAGGAGTAACCCGTGCCTAAATGATAAAACTATTTTTAATATCTAAATAAATTTGATCAATAATACGTGATAGGTCTAATGATTTCATAAGAATGCTGTCAAAATTTCAGTTGTAAATATCAGAAACCATTGACCACCCAACTCCTCCTATTAACCATATGGATATTTAGTAATGCTATGACATACGTTCTCCTGTTTAAACGTATTTATTGACGAAATGTTAATCTGAAGATTAAGCACACGGTTTTATAATTTGTCAACGCCTTCTGGAAAAATGCTTCTTCAAAAATTACCATAGGATCTGAATGAAGTGAATCGGTATTTTAAATGCATGAAACAGATGACTATCGCTAAGACATAATACATACTCTTTGCGAGAAATCTATCTCTCTATATATATGAAAATGCAAGACAAGAGAAATATATACACGCTTTTCAAGATTATCTATTGCATGGAAAAGTTATCAGAAGTATCGGGCCTTTCAAAAATAACCTCCGCCTACAAAACAAGAAACAAAGAAATCAAACAGAGATTATCGACAAAATATGAAATCGTAGTTCCAACTTAAAATCGATAAAACATCAGCAAAGTACGAAGAGAAAGTACAGATTGCCATGGAGACATTACAAAAGTAGAGGAGAATCAGACAATCGCCTTCAATCAATGGAGCAAAAATCAAAAGCAAGAGGTTCTCCAAACATACTTAAACCATCAGTGGTAATTTATGTTTATATGGACTTAATGTCCTAATGTCCTGTCTTAATGTCTTAATATGGAATTAATGAATATTGATAAAGCAATCCCAATTTACATTTATCTACATGAAACCAAGGATCCTTACGGAAGTAAGACAATTTAAGAGTATCATTTAATCATAAATATTTCATGGATAGTCTAACTTCTTTAGTTAGGATATCAAAATACTGGTACAGGTAACCAACAATCACTTCAGATTACAGAAGATATATTTAAGTGTTTTATTTTCTAATACACCATTCGTTTTCGGGAAAGGTATTTCGACTGTATTTCGTAAACATACGATTTATCGCCGTTTGATGAATGAAAAAATATACATTAGCACACAAGTTATTATCTTGTATCTCATTTATACAGCATTGTATTGTATTTAATTAAATTGATAACATGCCGGGATGACAAAACATCGTTTCGCTGTTATGGTAGGAGTGATAAGTCATTTGTACAAGTTCCGAGTGCAACCTGACCAACCACATGCAATAAGCGGCCAACAGTGTGAAGAAATAGATAACTAACAGTCTTTCATATAAAGATGCTTTCAATACAAAGGGAGCAACGATGTCAACTAAGACATGCTGTATTCAAACTATTTGAACCGGAGGAGTATTGATTAAGATATTGTATCATTTTTAACGGCATAATAAATAATTTTCTGTCCTTGCCATGAGCAAATGTGACATGATATATTATCCGACTACGCCCTGGGAGAAATGGCATGACTCGAATGAACAAATTTACATGTCTCTCCAAATCAAAGGCATTATCTTTATATTAAAACCTCTAGAGAAAACATGAGGTAATCTTGCTTAAAATTATTATCCCGATCCCTAAATGCAAAGTACGTGTAAACATCGCGGTTTATGTAGAAGCATTGTTGACTGACATGTATACATGTTAGCAAACAGTTACAAATAACAAACATGCCAGTCTTATTATCTGACTACAAACGACTATCTATATTTAATACATATAAAAACTCGAGATGAACTATGACGTAGGCTAATGCGTAAGATGAGAACGAGTGATATTATAAGATATCTCCTTTTTATTACATAATTGTGCATACGAATAATTATGCAATTACTTAATTATTATCATATTTGATTATAAAGTTCATTTGTCTTGGCATTTTTTTAAAAGCATCAATTACTTTATTCATATCAAAATGTCATTGAGTATTTCGAATAATTCTTTGATAAAAGAATAGATAAATAAAAAGTACAATACAAATATAATAATTCAAAAGGTGAAGGGTACAATGTAAGACACATGAGAATCTACTTTTTCCTTTATTTCAAAACGCCATGTATATATTCCTTTATATACGCAGGTAAAAAGAGGATCAAGAGTTTTTTAGAGTTTTGTAAAAAAAAAATTCAGGCTATTTTTACCAGTAATAATTGATCAAGAATTTAAGATCGATGTTGAACTGCAATTAGCCATATCATATTTTGAACAACTGTTCCCAGAACACATTTCCTCACTATAACATGTTATCCGGGAGCTAAATATTGAAGCCGTCTTTTAATGATCGAAAAAGAAGATATTTGTGTAATCATTTATTTTTGGTTCCAACGTTAAATATACCTAGGAGTATACACAATTTCAAGTCTGTACATTGATCAATTTTAAGCAGCAAATTGCTTCACGAGGAGAACGCCTGACAGATAACCGACAGACACTAAAGCATTCAAAAAGGTCACAGACACGTCTTGTGATGCTAATTATGTCATGGAAACATTATGTACTTTACGGTAGTAGACACCGTGTTTGAGGTTACCCTGCTTGTATCTGTGAATATAAAGTGTATGTAAATATCTTGAGTTGTATGGTTTCCTGTCTGATAGACATGTATATATTTTTACCGCCAGTTGATAGGGCCAAACACGTCATTTAAATCTATTGTCGCACTCGTTTGTATCAACATCCAGAAGTTTAAGCGTCTTTTTTTTATCTATTAAACTTAAAGTGGATATATACAAATGTATCATTACATATCGAATATGTCGGTATGATATATAGAACTACTGTCTGATTTGTTGGTGTTAATTAGATATACACTTGTACATTGTTGTATTTCTATAACGTCATTGGTGACAAGCATTTTATACGCTGTCGGCTATTTAGCATATTTGATTATTTCACTAACGATCGTAGGATAGCCTGATCTGCATTTTGAGAGATATTTTCGCCCTCAGTGTTGCTATGTCGTTGCCATGGTAACCGATATGGCTTTTTGCTCACACTTCTTTATTAGTGTAATCAAAGTACTCAAAGTACTTATATCCATGCATGCATTGAGGAATAATCGAAGGTTAATAAGAGATTGATATTATAAATTAGTCTGATTTTGCGATTCATGCAGACATTTAAATTGATGAAATAATAGTGATATGAGGAATGATTGATATGTTGTGAGCCTCGTATTGAAAGAGGTACTCAAGGATGTTCTTTTTAAGTCCTACTATTCTCTGACTATATAGGGCCGTGTACCCATGGACTGGTCTCATTTGGTTTGTTTATATCGACGAGATAGCACAAAGTGAACAAGACAAGAGGCGTTTGCAAAATGGACAAAATCGGCGAAATAGTAGTGATCCAATATTTGCATAAAAAGGTTTAACACCTTAGGATATCCATAATGATATGCTAGCAACACTAGGCATAGATGCTCCTTCATATGCTACAGTGAGAAGTTGAGTTGTTGAATTTAAGCGCGGCCGATAGAGCCTAGAGGATGATCCCCGTCCTAGAAAGCCTGTCAATACCTGCAACCCCAGAAATGGTTAATAAAGTTCATGATATTGTTATGACAGATAGGCGAGTCACAGAAAGATATATAGCCCGTAGAGTTGACATTTTACAGAAAAGAGTTCATTCCATTCAGACCGAGGATCCTGCAATGATGGGTACCAAGACTTCTGAGAGTTGATCAGAAGCATACCAGGCGCACATTATCGCGTGCTAATCTGAACCTTTTTGAGGAAGATCCTGCCAACATTCTTATCAACGGCAAATACCATACTTCCACTTCTGAGGCAGTTACGGGGGGAAATTAAAGCTTAAGCACCGCGGAAAGCTAACTAAATGTGCATTATACCATTAGGACATTGCTCGTGTTCACAAGTCTGTCATTGTTACGGCTGCCATTCACGATTGTGGCTTTAAATTGATTAAGCATCTGCCTCATTCATCTGATCTCGCTCCATCAGACTTTCATCTACATGTATTTCCAAAACTGAAAACAGCTGTTTCGGGCACCCACTTTCAGTCCGATGATGACGTCATACATGCAGTGGATGACTTTCTGAACAGCCAAGAAAAGTAGTTCTAGAAATGTGGCATTGGGGCCCTTAAACACCGCTGGCATAAGTGTAGAAATACTGAAGGGGATTATGAGGCTCACAACATATCTATCAGCTCTCGTAAGATAGTACAGAGCCATAACGTGATAATATTTATCTACTGAATAATATATGACTAAGCTGAAATAAGGAATGAATACATCATTGATTGAAGTAACCATATCATATGACTAATTTAAAAAAGTCAAATATTAAGTTATGTCAAATAATAGAATAATAATAAACAATGATAATACAAAAAACAGGCATTACTGGTCTTTCATCAACGAAAATGATGAGGACTAGCCGATGTCTTTGATAGAAGCGACTAATAAAATAATAATCTTCGACAAGGTCATCACAAGGTCATCACATTACAGTACCAAACTTATCAAAATTTTCCCCATGTATCACCTCACACATAAATTTTGACTTCAGTGCACAAAGTTTCTTTTGTCACGGCCCCTTGATTATAGCAAAAATGACTGAAACTGTAAATAAGAACGGAGTTATATCTGTATACATATGAACTGTAAGTCCGTAGTTACAAAGAGAGGGAAATTTCAATTAATTAATCAGAATCCGACCGCTTACTCAAATGAACCCAGATTTTATCAACCAATTACAAAATATAGGATAATTAACACATACACATAAAGGCACAATCCGACCAAAGGTATGTCACTGACCTAATATCAGGATTAATAGGTTATAACTACAGGGGGCAGATGGACAATGGAACAGCCAAAGAAATGGCAAACAATTATTTTTTTCGTAGGGAGGGGAATTCGTCGGCGGTATTTTATCTCAAACAACACGGAAATTAAAAAATATTTTTTGCAAACCCCTTTCATACGAAAATAAAGTGTTGACAATAAGCATTAGCTATTGTTTTTATTCGCTTTTCTTCCTTTTTTGAAATGGAAGACGTTTTAAGTTTTCCTTTCATAATTCCTAAGTACAAATGTAACAGGAAGTAGTTATTGTGAGCTAGCCCAGTGATTTTTAAACGATAACTTTAGACTTTTCCATTAAGTACAGGAAACGAGAATGAGCTGTGTATGTGTTCGCTATATTTGGGGGGTCATCTCAAAACCTGTGTTGTACGGATAACTATGACCACACATGTCTGCTATAAAAAGAATTATGGAATTTCTATCCGAGAAAATATCTTTAAGATAAGCCGTTGCATTCCATCATAGGACTAATTGGTACGATTAAATACACTATATTGTTATAGGTATAAGTCTATATTCACGAAATCGATATTAAAAATTTGGTGAAATAGAATACATGTAATATACTGATTAGGATGGTGATCTGCAACTCAGAACATTGAAAATATATATCATTGTATCGTTAATGACATAAACCTTGATTAAGGAATAGTCACGGCATCAAACATCAGCATCGTGTATATATTCATGAGTTTTGGAACTCTGAAAGTGTAAATACATTTTTATGATACTTGAAGTGCGTGAGCAGCCGGAAGGAAGTCGCGTATGATAAATTTCCATTATGGGAATACACCACCATACACAAAATTCATTCAAGACTTAGATTGATGTCAAAGAGTGATTCAGTGATATGTTGTCAACAAAAATCTCATTGAAAATAAGCCAGTTTTAAAAGAATAAAAGCGGTAATGCATTCCATCCCACTGAGAAAACTTTACGATATTTGTTTACGCTCGTCAAATTTGACAGGAATATTATGGTATGGCGTTGTGCTTTCGTCCGGAGATATATTATCCTACATTTTCTTTGAAACTTGGTATATAGTTTACTCACGATATGAAGCTGTCTTCTTTCCCTTAAACAGATTTTTTATTCAACTATCTTTGCAAAAGTTATTGCCCGTGGTTATTTCAGTGTTTGATATTTTGTCCGGAACACTCTTTTACATTTTTCGACCGACATTGTTTCAAACTTGGAATGCATTGTAGTGATTACAAGAAATTATACCCCCCCCCCCCCCCCCCCCCCCCCCCCCCCCCCCACACACACACACACACAAACACAAATAGATTTGAGTATTTTTGCGGAAATTACTTGTGAAAAGCAAAGAAAATTTTGAGATGACCCCAAAACAAAGTTCACATTTAAAGATCACTCTCAACTCTGTTAGTTGATAAAATGTCGATAACCATGCCTGACACTTACACGTATGTAGTATAAGTACAAGTAATGTTGTTCGGGTTTTGAGTACGAGTTTTGAAGCATGCAGTGTTCTAAGTGATACTGCAAACATAACGGAGTTATCTGCCGATGAGGTACATGTATGTGTAGTTTTAAAAACACAGCTGATAGAGTATGACCATAATTTATAGTTAAATTAATATGTTTTAATGTTATCATTTCTTCGAAAGTTGTTTCTAATCCACAGTGATGAAATGTCGGAGGCACTATTTGGCCTTCGTACATGTAGTTATATTACTCATATAGTCCTTTGCACATTAAGCACGGTGACAGCCCATCATTCAATCACAGTCAGCGTAAATGTATTGCATCGGAGAATGCTGGAGTTACTTCCCTTGTCTATGTAGTATACAGCTCTTCCATTACCTTTTAAAACAATACGTGCTTTGTAGTATTTGATATGGTTTCAATTTTCAATAGTATTCTTGTTTGGTTCGATTCGATTAGGTTTTGTATTCTTTTTCGTCCTTTATCACAAAAAAGGGTAATTTAATGACGGTGACCATGAATGACATTTTCTATAATGGTAGTATCGTTTTAATAATCTCTATGAAAGTAAATTTCACAACCGACTCTAATAACAACTAATGTTAGAAAATGTTTTCGGTAGGAAACTTCCAATAAGGTTGTGCTGTTTTGTAAATTTGCAAACTATGAATGTTCAATATTCTTTGCAATAATCCATGATTAATATAAATCACAATGCAATGAAGTGGAGTAAACATTGATAAGAAAAAAACCCAAGAGATCAATATTTCACCGTCAAATATATTTTCTTTTTCTATTTCTATGACAGACAACTTGAAATATTCTTGCACGCTCTATAGGGACCACAGAACCAAATCAAAAATAGATTGTGGGTTTTCCCCGTTTGGGCAGAAGCCTACTGATTGGATATCCAGGTGAGATAAATTTCCAAAATTTTATGTGTGGACTGGGCAATATATGTAGATGTAAAATATATATATATAAAAAAAAAAAATTGTTCCAGTCTGTTTTTGTGTGGGGGAGTTCATAAAGTGTGTAATTTGTTATAAATTTAGGTGAACTTTTGGTGCTGATTTCAATACAAGATGGTGGCCCCCATATAAAAAAAGTTCAAATTGGTAGAATTTTTAAATATTTAATTTACAGGTGTGTGATATGTCATTCTTCAAAATTATGGTTACTGGACCAGAGTTGAAAACTCCATTTAAGCAGGACAGTGGTAAACGTTAACACTATCGTCTATGGGAAATCATTTGGTTCCGCGGTCCCTATACAATCAATCTGTATATGATCACAATCCTACTAACTTGGCGTCTCGAGAGATCCTGTTTGGTGACAACCTCAGGGAGGTTTTAGGCCGACATCATATTCTCAACTTCAAAAATCGTATTTCCCTGTACAATATTGTATTCATACACGTGTGTTTCTGTTGCTTTTCACCTCAGTTGAGATGAACTAAATTCCTCATGCGGTTGAAGTAGGACGTGGTCAATTGTCGTAATCAAACCTGTTGTTTCGTTGTCATCACCGTATTTTTTCTACCGAGTACATGTTATTATCCTGATTGTGTTGTCGATGACACATTAAACGCTTATCATTCAGAAACACCTGCATCAATGATATCCGTTAAACAATATATTAAATGACCTATTGTTATTGTTCCGTTTCTTACTTATGTTTCTTTTTCTTATTATCTTTCTTTCCCCACGTCCGGAGCATGTCTCAGTTACTACAGGTGCAATTTTCACCAAACTTTCTATGCATAATAAGTACGATGTATAGTTGTGTAATTTGTTCTTTTTTCTTAGGTCGACTCACCAAAATGGCCGCCATGGCCTCTTATTAGCCGAAATAATATCCAGTAATAAATCTTGTTCTATTTTGATCGTAATGGAACTTAGTGTATAGGTTAAGAAAGGGACAAAGCTCGTTTTAAGTGAAACATATCCGATGTTGAAATAAAAATGGCTGCCAAACGGACGTTTCTGATTGGACGAAATTTAATTATTGTCCTATTCTGATGAAATATGGTATATAAAAGGGACTACGAATTCAACTGCTTGGGTTTCGTTACCATAGCAACCACACGGAAGCTTCTGATTGGTCACAATTTTAAATGTCATGCGATTTTGGTGAACATTTTGAAATAGAGGTACAATGTACATGTATTAGTGAACGAAACCAAATTGGGTTTGGCTGCCTAGATAACCACACGGAGGCAATTTTTTGGTTGGTCGGCTTTACGGGTCTTGGTGATCCTCCTATTGCTCGCAGTTGCAATTCTAGTTTGTTTTGCCTTTCGTTTTATCGCATTTTTGCCCTTGCCTTTTTAGCATCACTTCATTTTCTTTTTTTCCACACTCCATTGTCTTCTTACATTGCTTCATTGTCTTTTTACGTCACTTCCTTTTCTTTTTAAATCTCTTCATTAATTATCTTTTGACATTACGCCATTGTCTTTTTAATATTTCAGAAGGCAAAGAAAGTCTTAAGAGTAAATACTGTAAAACCATATTTAAGTACATTGTAGACTGTTCATATCAATCCGCTTTCAGCGCCTAGTTTGTAGATTGTAATTGCTTCCATATAATAATTCGCTACAGTCGCATTTTAGCTCGAATATACACTTCATGTCACAAATGAAATTTAAAAACAATGAACATCGAATGGCGTTATTTTTGATCGAACGTTTATAAATAGAGCAGCCTAGAACGTCTGAAAAGGAGATACACCTCTATAGGTTAAAATACACCTGAAAGAATAACAAATTGGCAGGCTCTTGAGCTAGCAGTGGAAGGCATCCTTTCGTTGTTTTAGGTATTTCATAAAGTGTTACAAAGGATGTATTTTTGACTTTTCCTCAGCGTCATTTCATTGCCCCGTGTGTATTTGCATGCTTTTTATAACAACTGTTACGGAACAGAATCCTGGCGTGATATAATCACTCATATAAATTGTCTTATCTTTACCTCTGGTAGCCTTATCGCCTTACTGCTTGATATGATTGTTTTAGCTACGTCCAAATTTTTGAACATAAGAGTTGTCTCTTTTGGACGCAGATTCTCGGCGCGCGTGAAATCCTGTGTAAGATTTTTCTTACATTCTGAATTAGCCCTCTTACGTAGGCAAACTCTGTCCAACATGGCAAGATATGAGAGAAATTAGCACCTTTCAAAACAGATAATTATTAAGATAGAGTAAAACTACATCAAACTGCTTTTTCGTCCCTAGGACTCGACAGTGATGGACGAAAATAAAGAATATATAGGAAACTGCAGAAACTATTATAGGTTTATAAGATCTGGACTGTGAGGTGATTCAACCCCATACAATCTGGACGGTGAGGTGATTCAAGCCCATAAAATCTGGACGAGGAGGTGATAAAACCCAATAAGATCTTGACGGTGAGGTGATTCAACCCCATCAAATCTGGACGGTGAGGTAATTCAACCCCATAAAATCTGGACGGGGAGGTGATTCAAGCCCATAAAATCTGGACGGTGAGGTGATTCAACCCCATAAAATCTGGACGGTGAGGTGATTCAAGCCCATAAAATCTGGACGGGGAGGTGATTCAACCCCATAAAATCTGGACGGGGAGGTGATATAACCCAATAAGATCTGGACGGTGAGGTGATTCAACCCCATGAAATCTGGACTGTGAGGTGATTCAACCCCATACAATCTGGACGGTGAGGTGATTCAACCCCATAAAATCTGGACGAGGTGATAAAACTCAATAAGATCTTGACGGTGAGGTGATTCAACCCCATCAAATCTGGACGGTGAGGTGATTCAAGCCCATAAAATCTGGACGAGGAGGTGATAAAACCCAATAAGATCTGGACGGTGAGGTGATTCAACCCCATAAAATCTGGACGGTGAGGTGATTCAAGCCCATAAAATCTGGACGGGGAGGTGATTCAACCCCATAAAATCTGGACGGGGAGGTGATATAACCCAATAAGATCTGGACGGTGAGGTGATTCAACCCCATGAAATCTGGACTGTGAGGTGATTCAACCCCATACAATCTGGACGGTGAGGTGATTCAACCCCATAAAATCTGGACGAGGTGATAAACCCCAATAAGATCTGGACGGTGAGGTGATTCAACCCCATCAAATCTGGACGGTGAGGTGATTCAAGCCCATAAAATCCTGGACGGGGAGGTGATTCAACCCCATACAATCTGGACGGGGAGGTGATATAACCCAATAAGATCTGGACGATGAGGTGATTCAACCACATCAAATCTGGACTGTGAGGTGATTCAACCCCATACAATCTGGACGGTGAGGTGATTCAACCCCATAAAATCTGGACGAGGTGATAAAACCCAATAAGATCTGGACGGTGAGGTGATTCAACCCCATAAAATCTGGACGGTGAGGTGATTCAAGCCCATAAAATCTGGACGGGGAGGTGATTCAACCCCATAAAATCTGGACGGGGAGGTGATATAACCCAATAAGATCTGGACGGTGAGGTGATTCAACCCCATGAAATCTGGACTGTGAGGTGATTCAACCCCATACAATCTGGACGGTGAGGTGATTCAACCCCATAAAATCTGGACGAGGTGATAAACCCAGGGACTTTCCTGGGTATTTTGGGAATCGCCAAAAATCATCAAATTGGGAAAATTACGTCGTAAAAGGGGGTAATTGGGAAAATTTGTAAAACTTTCTGTATTACAAAATAAACAACTTTAACACCAATTAATACTGTTTTGATGTTTTAATCACTGATATTACACTTGTACAATGTACTTTACAGGGACAAGTGCCGATCTTTTGCAAGTTTGAAGTTTTGAACAAGTTGTTCTAATTAATATTCCGTCAGGGTACTGGCTCCCTCTATGTTAATGCGCATTATTGCATTAATTGACTTGCAACTCAATCTGCTGCGCATTGGGGTTTTTAGCAAAGCCATTTGGCTAAAGCTCCTCTCCACTGAGGCCGTTGATGCTGGAATAATGTTCACCAGGTACAGAAGCTTGCACATCATTGGAAAAGATTCTTGGAGTACAGGATCCCCAGAGACTTTTAAAAACATTGACAGCAGATTGTTAACCTGGTCACCCTCATTACTATTGGAAGGCTGTGGATTTCTGGCTTTCATTCTGTAAAAAAATTATTTCATGATTTTTGCAAAAATTCTGCAATGTGCAATACATGTATGATTATGGATCATGTCAATGAACAAATGATTTAATTAAATTAATTTTATATTAGCCTATACAAAATATTTTTGAAGTGATGTAGCAAATACAGAACTACTTTATTTCAGATTAATAAACCTTTAGTGAAGATCAGGTTCATAGTCTTTATTAATCAAACTCAGCAGTAAAGTCTTTGGTAGTTCAGGAAATTTATTATCATATGAAGAGTTATTGTAATGAAATGATGTTGATTATACTTAATTATTAATCTTTTTTATTTTTTTAACTTTCCTATTCGATTAGTACTGACCTTTTCATGATTTTGATTTGATGCTTGAAGGCACAGTATTCAGCTTCAGTTGCATCTGGATCAAGATCCCTCTCACATCTTGTCACATGACCTTGGAAAATGTCCTCTCCAGGTTCCCCATAGTGTCCACAAAGTACAGTCAATGCCTCCTAAGGTAAAAAAAACTTAAGTCAATAAACAGAAAATGTCTAGGATGAGTCGAGGTAACTGCGTTTAATTATGATTAACATTTTAATACTTGTCAAAACAGCTGTGAATGTCTGACTTATTGTTAATGATTATATTAATAATGAATCAAAAACTATCATTGAAGGATCAGTTATTGTATTTAAATTGAACAAGGACTGTGTTGGTCTCCAATAAATAAAGATTTAAAAAATCAACAAGTTCAATTCTTTCTAATTCTAGAGCATAACTGGAGTGAATATAGGCCTACTTGATATTTATAGTACCTTTCCATGGTTTTGAAGATCAACAGCACTGGCATTGGCTTCGATCATACTAGGATCCAGAGCCTTCCGAAAAGCATCAAACACAGGGTGCATGTAGAAAGCATCATTGATTTCTCCAATCAAACTGTCTATAAATGGAACAGCAACATCTTTAATAAATGCTTTGATGTCAAGGTTCTCAAGGTGACCTCTGTGACGCCTTTGCAGATCAGTTCTTTCATTGATGATGAGAAGCAACTCTGAAAGACGACTGACATATAACTGATCCCCAATCTGATTGTTCTCTTGAAATTCAAGATAAGTCTCTTTAATGACTTCCAGGTCAGTTACTGTTGCTTTCACTTTCTCTTCCACATTGCACAGTACAACATCTGTTTTCTGGAGGTAGAGGCTGAGATGGTTCAGTGGTTTCAACACATCACTCAACACGCAGATCATGGCAACAACATTTTTCTGTACAAGAATAGATCTCAATCCAAATACCTCTGGTTCACGTTTTTGTTGGTATATTTGGTCCAGAGCATCAAGCACCGACTCGTACCTCTCAATAAACCTTACGCATGCTTTGCCATGTGACAACCACCTAGTTGTAGCAGCCCTGATCAACATCAACTTGTCCATGCCATATACAACTTGAACATCTTGCAGCACAGCAAACCTTTGCGGGGAGTACTTGAACAATTTCCATATCGCAAGTAAAGCCTCATCTACCTCAACAAGTAAAGGAAATGTTTTCATCAAATGTTTAAGGCAGAGGGCAAGGCGATGACAGCGACAGTTGATGTACAGGCTCTTTGGTGCATAGTTCCTAAATCGTCTTTGAAGACCTACAAAATTGGAAATGAAATGTTTCAGATATGTAGAAAAATATTGATAAATGAGCATGTATACTATTTAACAATATTTACAATATAATTTAAATAATCAATTAATATTTCAACACAGTCATAGTGACAGAGTGAATCCCACTGTAACTAATAATAATAAATTATTAACTTGATCATGGAGACAGTTTGAGGATATAGGCAGTAATCTTAAAAGTGCTCATCTTTGACTTAATCTAATGTTGTTGTTTTTATTTCTCTTTCTCATGTTATTATTTTTACAAGTTCATTTTTTATTGAATAGTATACTTACCAGTACGAATGCCACTCATCGAGTTGGTGCCATCAAAGGCAACAAACCGACATTTTTCAATGGGTATCCCTTTTGCTATGAGAAAACCGTGGAGGACATCCATCAGGGTGGCACTGTCTGTCTTTTGAACTTCAACCAAACCCATGAAGTGGTCTGTGAAATTGGAGTGACTTTCATGGTACCAGCGGCAAAACACAGATAATTGTGTTTTGTTGGCCTCGTCGGTGCTCTCATCAGCTAGCAAACTGTAAAATGGGGCTTTGCGTAGAGAGTCCAGTAGGCTTTGCTCAATGTTCTCCCCTATTAATTCAATTAATTCTGTGGCAGTTTTAACTGATAGGTAAGTAGCCTGTGGTGGTGCGATTTCAATATGCCTGGCAATATCCTCTACACCTAAACTTGCAACAAATCTCACAAAATCTTCAAAATTTGTTTGGGCCCATTTCTTCCTGATGATAAAGTATATTGATTGAAACAGTTTTTTCAACACACTTGCATTCCTTTCTTTTTCAGCTTTAAGATCAGACTCATTTTTCATTGACAACTGTTCCAGTACAGACATTTTTTGTTTCAAACCAATTTTCACTTTCACTTCTGCATTTATTTTGGATGCCTTCAGATGTGGGGTACTGTTTGCATGCTTATCTAATAATCGAGATGGATGTGTACCCAATGTCTCAAGGCCTGGGGAGATAAATGGAGACGTAACACTTATCACACTCATAGAGCTTGAATCTGAACAGTTACTGCCATATGTTAATTCACACAACTTACAAAGGTATCCTTTTTCCGAGGTGTGGTAAAGCCAAGGATAGTTGACAGTATATCTGTTCATGTCAAATCGCCGCCGATCTATGTTACTGTGAGCTGGCTTAAAATCAATCTCGGCCCGTGTCTCCCTGAGTTGAACTTTCTTTTGAAGTGGCGTGGTAGTCGTGGAGGCAACCATAGCGACTGGAGTCTGTACAGCTACTTCCACTGAAACTGTTTCACTTTGTTTGCAGATATTTGCGCCGTCGCTATCGCCAGTAACGGATTTTATTTCATCACACAATTTGTTAATGTTATTATCACCGACGTCAGTCGGTTTGCACTCTGTCTCGTCATTACTTGGTGCATCGACACTAACATCAAGTTTTTGTCGTTTTGAAAAAAACGCTGATATAAGCGTCGAACTTGGCTTATTTTTCGGAACCTTCCTCACATAATACTTCCCGTTGTGAGACATTTTGTTTCTAGCGGATACATCATTTGAACGCTTGTAAATAACAATACTATGTTCCTTTCTTATTCAAACGCTCAAGCGATACAGATTTCGGTGATTTATAACAAACAAAACGAAAGTAATAAAATCCGGATTTGAGAAAATCGGCAGCAAGATTGGGATTTTTTTTTTCCGGATTGGGAATTTTTATTGTTTTTTCTAATTGGGAACGGTGCCGATATTCGGTACCATTTATATAGGCAGGAAAGTCCCTGAAACCCCAATAAGATCTGGACGGTGAGCTGATTCAACCCCATCAAATCTGGACGGTGAGGTGATTCAAGCCCATAAAATCCTGGACGGGGAGGTGATTCAACCCCATACAATCTGGACGGGGAGGTGATATAACCCAATAAGATCTGGACGATGAGGTGATTCAACCACATCAAATCTGGACTGTGAGGTGATTCAACCCCATACAATCTGGACGGTGAGGTGATTCAACCCCATAAAATCTGGACGAGGTGATAAAACCCAATAAGATCTGGACGGTGAGGTGATTCAACCCCATCAAATCTGGACGGTGAGGTGATTCAACCCCATAAAATCCTGGACGGGGAGGTGATTCAACCCCATAAAATCTGGACGGGGAGGTTATATAACCCGAATGAGATCTGGACGATGAGGTGATTCAACCCCATAAAATCTGGACGGGGAGGTGATATAACCCCATAATTTATATATTTTTTTTATTATATTTAATATTACAAAAAAAATGCATTTTGGAATTGCAGAAGTATAATTGACTGACTTTGTTTGAAAGCCCTACTGCTTTCATGATATGTACTTGAATAAGAAATCTCGACTAAAGTACGTAAAAAGATCTAACATGATTGAAAAGTAAACTGGTTCCTGCTACCGTATCACCATATATAAACAAATCCAATCAATGATATTGAACCATAATCATTTTTAATCCCATGGAATGATTTCGTACGTACATGTACCAAAACACTATACACATAGCATCAATCAGCATCACAATGCAGTAATGTAATATATTTAAGATGTCTTTCATCAAAATGTAACCAGATATTTTACCTAGTAGAATTCTAACAGTTTCCTCGTAATGACATGAACACAGCAAGGAACATGTGTTAAATTATAATAATAATACATGCACATCAATATTAACCGATAAAGCTTCTCAAAAAAACATATAACACTACATCACAGTCGTATACCATATTTGGAAATACGATAATATAACATCACGTCTTTAAAACATTATAAAGAGTCATTTACATTTCCAGTACATCAAACTTACTTATTTGTTATACCACTATACATCATTAGTAAAAAGACTGATACTATTTCTCAATTTTCTTTTTTTTTTTTCACGTGAAATTAAGAATGACCATTTTATTCAATACGCTAGTTACTATTTTTGTTATTTCGAATTTACAACAGGACCATTCAATACAATAAGGGTGTCTTTATCTAAATATAAACATCATTTCAAGACAGCAATCGTTACTCCAACATATGTTAATATGTTAATTTTAATAGAGAGTTTAACCTCATATACAGATGGCGTAATAAAACAAAATTACACAATGCTTTTAAATAAATATTACCATACAAATTATTGCACGCATTACCTTTCGAATATTATCTAACAATTTAAAATTGTAATCAATCAATTGATTATGGACAATTTGTAGTTAATGAAAGGATTGTCTGAACTCAAGTAATTTTGATGGCATGTACCCAAATTAAATAATTTTGATGGCATGTACCCAAATTAAATCGAATAAAGTCGTACAAAAATGAAACACTATTCGAAAATATTGACGTATTTAATAATATATTTTATTGATTACTTTTGTTAAGATCTTTGAAAAGTAAAGAAATATATTTTAAGTTTTTACGATAATGATATATGATTGTTGCGATCTTGTCAATTTGGATAGCAAATACATCATTAACATTAGAGACACGGTCTATCTGTAGATAGATGCATTTGAGGATTATAGAGGGTAGAAGGATTATAGAGGGAAGAATGATTATAGAGGGAAGAATGATTATAGGGGGAAGGATTATAGAGGGTAGAAGGATTATAGAGGGAAGAATGATTATAGAGGGTAGAAGGATTATAGAGGGAAGAAGGATTATAGAGGGAAGAAGGATTATAGAGGGAAGAATGAGTATAGAGGGAAGAATGAGTATAGAGGGTAGAAGGATTATAGAGGGAAGAAGGATTATAGAGGGAAGAATGATTATAGAGGGAGGAATGATTATAGAGGGAAGAAGGATTATAGAGGGAAGAATGATTATAGAGGGAAGAATGATTATAGAGGGAGGAATGAGTATAGAGGGAAGAAGGATTATAGAGGGAAGAATGATTATAGAGGGAAGAAGGATTATAGAGGGAAGAAGGATTATAGAGGGAAGAATGATTATAGAGGGAAGAATGATTATAGAGGGAAGAAGGATTATAGAGGGAAGAATGATTATAGAGGGAAGAATGAGTATAGAGGGAAGAATGATTATAGAGGGAAGAATGAGTATAGAGGGAAGAAGGATTATAGAGGGAAGAATGATTATAGAGGGAAGAATGAGTATAGAGGGAAGAAGGATTATAGAGGGAAGAAGGATTATAGAGGGAAGAAGGATTATAGAGGGAAGAATGAGTATAGAGGGAAGAATGAGTATAGAGGGAGGAATGATTATAGAGGGAGGAATGATTATAGAGGGAAGAAGGATTATAGAGGGAAGAATGATTATAGAGGGAAGAATGATTATAGAGGGAAGAATGATTATAGAGGGAAGAATGAGTATAGAGGGAAGAAGGATTATAGAGGGAAGAAGGATTATAGAGGGAAGAAGGATTATAGAGGGAAGAAGGATTATAGGGGGGAGGATTATAGAGGGAAGAATGATTATAGGGGGAAGGATTATAGAGGGTAGAAGGATTATAGAGGGAAGAATGATTATAGAGGGAAGAATGATTATAGAGGGAAGAATGATTATAGAGGGAAGGATTATAGAGGGTAGAATGATTATAGAGGGAAGAATGATAATAGAGGGAAGAATGATTATAGAGGGAAGAATGATTATAGAGGGAAGAATGATTATAGAGAGAAGAATGATAATAGAGGGAAGAATGATTATAGAGGGAAGAAGGATTATAGAGGGAAGAAGGATTATAGAGGGAAGAAGGATTATAGAGGGAAGAATGATTATAGAGGGAAAAAGGATTATAGAGGGAAGGATTATAGAGGGTAGAAGGATTATAGAGGGAAGAATGATTATAGAGGGAAGAATGATTATAGAGGGAAGAAGGAGTATAGAGGGAAGAATGAGTATAGAGGGAAGAAGGATTATAGAGGGAAGAAGGATTATAGAGGGAAGAATGAGTATAGAGGGAAGCTATTTCTACTAATTGGAAATATCTCCTTGGAGTGGAATGTGATTAAAATGAAAATGGCGAACAGTGCTTGACATGCACTTTCACGAATCCTGATAGCTCAAAAACCATCTTGTAACTTTTGAAAAGGAAATGTACTGTAGCATACATATTTACTTTTAAAATATGAAATCAGTGATAATGACGTTGCGGTATTAAATGATTGGATATTCGAGAATTGTCATTATCTTTAAATAATCATTATGTTCTGTAGTAACACCCACAAAAACTGTTAGAAGAAATGTTAAAAAGCAATTCGTTTGCTTAGGTTTATGCGAATATTTTACATATAAAAATGAAAAGTATAATCGGTAAAAGCAAAGTAGTATACTAAGATTTTAAAAGAAAACCAAGATTTGAAAAGAAAACCAAGCTTTAAAAAGGAAGCCATATGTGTATGCTCTGATCACAATCCATTCTACCCATAAACATATATTCATGTACGTTAATATATGTGAAAGAAAAAGATTAGATATCAATGGTTTAGCTGAGAAAATATCAGAATCTAAGTTATCTGGTTGGATGAGTGCAATGTACAAGTTACTAATCACATTTAAACAGACGTAAATGACGTCAAATAAAAATAACAAATGAATATAGGCAATAAATAGATAATATCATTCCATTTCGGATAAGGGGTTTCCTGTGACGCCAGGAAGCAGGATATTGATAGTTCAAAACACTAGTACTTGGATTAAGTGAGAGCAATATCCATTATGTAAGTTCATACGTCACTATGAGATTCAATTAGGTCCAATCTTCGTGATGTTCTCTGTTAAAGAACAATGAAAAACATATTGAGATATCACAGATAAATAAAAAATTAAGACAAACAAACGAAATGAAAAAAAACAACCTATGACAGCGTGTCTTTGATATCTAATGAACCCCAACCAATACTTGATGTAGTGCACATTTAAGAGACAACATATTATATTGAAAAGAAATGGAGCGATCTTCGATGAAGTACTATATTTTTTTATCTTATTTATTTCAACTACGTTTTCCAGACATTCATGTTCAGGATACTACAACAATCATTTAGCTGCATTTACTGTAGATTTTTTTTTCTCATTTTCCCCCTTTTTTCCCATTTTGGGCTTTAGCTGCTGAAAAATATTAAAACCGAACTATTCCATTGCTTCCCCAGCGTTTGACATTGTAATGAGCTGACATTTTAAATAGACCTTTTAAGCGTTGCTATCATCGCTGGGAACCATCTTTTCCATGCTGTTGTAATGACGCAAATCAAATCATTTACTTAGAGAAGTGGAAAAGTTGTACATCGTAGCAAAGGAAAACTACAAAAATTCAAGCCTCCAGATTTTCAAAAATAAAAATGACAAATGATTTCATTTAACACTACTTATTGAACAGACATGAAATAGAGTCTACAACAAAATCATGTTACCTTGTTGTCTATATTGTGTTGGTGTCCATTATAGAGATCTTGCCGGATTATTTTGCCTTCTGAAATAAGCATGGTTAATGTAAATTTATTTATTTTCGCAATTATAATCCAGATGACTTCTTTACAAGCATTTATTTTACGAAAGAAAATGTGTGAAGAAAACGAATATTGAAAGACGAAAATTGATTTAATAGGCAAATTTTGCAGCTTGATTTTTGTTGATGTCTTCTCAAAATTGAAAAAAAAAAAAATTTAAAAGAAAATTTGAAAATATTATTCACATTTGCTATATACACTATATTTCTCTCATATCTCGCCATGTTGGATAGAGTTTACCCATGTAAGATAGCTATGTAAGATAAATCTATCTTACATAGCATTTCACGCGCGCGGATTAATCTGCGTTCAAGGGGGACAACTCTCACAACGTCGTCTGCTTGTGTTCACATCCGACAGTCCTTATCGTCGGTGTCGGTTTTGAAACGTTAAAAATACATACATTCTTAGATAAACATATATCATATCAGCAGTAAATCAATAGGGCTACACGGTTAAACGATTAGACATTTCATCTGAGCGAACATATAACTCCGTTACTGTAACAAACAGTTAGACTACGCCTACAGGCCTGTTGTAACAGTTACAGTACAGTACAGACTGGCTTACCCGACAGATTTGTCATTTGTCATTAAAAACATGTAAACACACACAATCACCTGGCAACGAGAGGAAGTAAAATAAAAGCCATACATAAAAAAAATATAAAAAAGAAAATGTCAAACGTCACAACCTATGAAATGGTTCCGTTTGCGTCAGCAGGGGGCCCTGGAATTTGTTTACTCTATTGTACTGTCAGTAACTGTTAGGCCTACTCAGTAGCCTGTGTATTTGGAAGTTGGGAATTGGCTCTTAAATGAACGAACATTCGGTAAAAATGACACCCCTCGATGTTCATATCAAAATATTTATTTTAATTGTAACTCAGAGTCTATATTTGTGTAGAGTAACCATGAAAACTAACTGCCATCCTAGCCTTTCAATATGATCATCGTTAGCCTATCGACTGACCTACCTTCGTCATTCCATCAAGACAACCGTATAATCACATATAATCCTATGTCACAGAAAGATCGAATACTCGTATAGAGTCACTGTTCGCTGGTTCACACACGAAGTTGCCAAAATCACAGTGAATTTAAAATTACCAGCCACGAAAAAACGCCGCGTCATAGCGATCGAGATCGACATCACTCTCAATATCCTTGAACTATGAATGAAATTCCAATGACAGTCGTGACGTCATGCAGTGACGTAGTATTTTATAAAAAAAAAATTTGACTTGACATTTAAAAGTACAGTGTGTTCTGTGAAATGATTAAATATGGCGAGGTGCAAATCAAATTATATGTGAAGTTGGAAAACTCATTTCAGCGTTGGCTTTCAGTATTGTTGATAGAACTTCTTTTTTCGGATGTTGACAATTTGATCACGGCCACGTAAAAGTCGGTCAAGTTACGGTAATTTTTATCGGCGAATTGTTCATTCGTTCATCACTTAACCACAAAATGAATGAAATTTGTGTTCAAACATAGTTTGCCAAAATAGGGTATGATCTTTCAGAATATCACAAGTATATTTAGTAAAAACGTCAACTAAAGAAATTAAAAAATTGAAGAAAATGGAGGGCTGAGGGACACTTTCGCCAGAAATTCGGTAATGATATGAGAGAAAAAGACTCTTTCATTATGTGTGTATGTAGGATAGGGATATTCCACCCTCGGGATCACAAAATGTGGTAAAACCCTCGGCAAGCCTCGGGTTTCACCACATTTTGTGACCCCTCGGGTGGAATATCCCTATCCTACATACACAAATATGAAAGAGTCTTATAATATTCATTAGGACGAAATATCTGCATAGGTCCATAAACATTGAAAATAAAGCTCTTTCTCTCGGTGATAATATTACATATAGCAATGGACACGTTGCATGTTTGCCCAACAGTTTATGAGCAATAGGGTTGCACTTACGATAAAATGCATCCAAGTGGCTGAATGATGGTGGGTTATCGGACTGACTCGGTTCTTCCTCCCATCCTCGATTTAGAAAAAATGAAGGTTGATTTTTCCAATCCGGAGCTTTAGCATTGTATCTGGACCGTATATTAGTGGCGTATATCTCTCGACTACAACATCAACAGCATTTACCATAGGTATAATGTATTGACAGAACTGATCACGGATCAAATACGTGTGTACATGGATCCGGATCTGTCAAGACTAATGAAATTACATTAAACCAATGTGACCTTGACCCTTGAACTCTAAAAAATGAGCAAATACAACGTAATCTCATAATAACATTTGCATGACAATTCTATTGTAATCGAAATAGGAACAGAACTGAAGCAGAAAGAAAGGAAATGGCTTCAACAGATGTTAAAAAATAGAAAGACGTGTATCAATAATTATGTGACAATACAGGCGCGGATCAAGGATTTTCAAAAGGGGGGAGTCAAGTAATTTAGGGATAATGCGATTTGCTTTGGCGAGGGGTCTGGGGGCCGCCGCCAAGGCCCCCAGCGGGACCAGGGAAGCGCCCTCCCCCAGGACCCCCAGGGATATCTCATTCTTTGTACAAGAGTTGGTAAAAGTACGAGGCTTGAGATGTCCATGTCCACGGTACAGGCCATATTTGATTATTTTTCTCACATACCTAAACAACGTTACATATTAAAAGGTATAGCGAAACCTTTCCATCGCGCCATCATCAATGCCAAAATTAATGTGCGCCGAACTTGATGACGTGGGTAAGCTACAAAAAATGATGACGTTTCATTATTACACTGTATGAGTAGAATCTTAGCGCGTGCAAGTTGTCTTTTCCTAACCCATGTGAGATTTATTCCCATCTCATCCTGGCATTGGAATACCTTGTAAAGTATGTGAGAAGTACATGCGCACACTCTGTACAATACAAAGCTATCCAAAAAGCCCCTTAACACTCATTTTTATTCTTACCCATCATCCCTTGTGTCTTGCTTTTCCTCTTCATTCCGACCTCGAAAGCACTTGAACATTGTGAGTATTATGAAGCTTAACAAGATAGGCAGTCCCACGGCAAGGCCGATAACTATTCCACTTCCATCTTTAAGGTGTCAATACTCAATTTATCACACACACATAGACACACGGATATAACATATTTTCTTCATTGAAATAAGCTTCAAGATGGCTCATAATCATTACTAGAATTTAACATCTTTAGAAGGCAACATTGAAATATGATTTTCTAGATATACTGTTTGAAGTTTAATTTTGATAGTTTTGTACGATGGTTGAAGAATGTATTATATTTATTGATTTTTGTTCATTAATGTGAATTCGAAAGCATATTGTTTTTTCTTCCCTACCTGTTGTTTCCGCTTCCCTAAAATATAATGGCAACAATTATGTTTTGATACATTAGGAAAATGAAAGATAGCAGAAAATACCCCAACAATAGTTTTATAAACGCTGAGTAAAGGATTCATAACAGTTATTGCAAGATACAGTGTATGTACAAGTGATGCCAGCAAACTCAATATGATAGTCTATTCTTTTATTTTTTGATGGACATTTCTGTACAGTGTAGAACTTCAATGAAAACTAATGAAAAATACAAGATTCATTATCTCGAATCCAGCTTAAGCCGAAATAAACAATTCAATTCCGAGAAGAAAAAATTCTCAAATATATTCGGTTATCTCGACTATTTGGGAAACATAAGTTTTGTGATGGGCCACAGTGACATCGAGATAAGATTTGACTGTGCAAGTACAACTCATGGTCTCATAGCTGACATCAAACGTTAGATGAAATTCTTTTATTAATTCATTTTTTCTGGTATTTACGGTAACCTTTATTAAAAAAAAAACACCAACTGTTGTACGAGGCAAAACGATAATACATACAGAGAGAGCTACTTACACACACATCGCTTGACCGTCCATCACTAGGCATTCATGACCTTGACTACAGCTGGAAAACAGTGCGAAGGTCACACACGGATCCTCTCTGGCAGTGACGTTCAGTTCTGTAATACATCAACGGGAAGTTTGACCTCCGAGTTCGAAATATAAAGAAGGTCAATTTCATGTTTTATCGGTTATATTAGAATCTCAAGAAATAAAAAAAGTCCTTTCTCATACAACGGAAACAGTATTCACGGACAGAAGATAAATTCAAAATCCCTTGTCTATGTTTCAAATAATGTAGTATGTTATCAGGCCTGTAGAAAGCTATATCTTTCCTTTGTCAAAGACATGTTGTTACAACATACCATTTTGGACATTACGGTAGTTTTCTTTTAATACATTCATTTTGTTCTCTGTACCTCTGGAAAGTATCTTTATAAAATCGAACACTGACAACTAGCTATTTGGTGACAGAAAATAAAACCTGGCCAATCGCTAGACTGATGCATTTCTATAGAACATTACAGAAGACAACCAAGTTGCTGCTTTTATCTACAAGAGGACGGTGACTCAGCCTTAGCTTTGTCATGACATATTCCAGGGATGCAGAGAAAGAATATATATGACTGCGACTCCTGCGGTATCAATGAAGATCTTAAGGTATTCACGTTGAATGAATAATGGCTACAAGTGAAAAAAATACCTTGGCCGTTGTCGGACTCCAGAGTTATTCCCGAAGCCGTTACGGACTGATTGTTGTAGGAAACATTTCCGCCGGAAGCAAGCTCTACCAGAGCATCGGTAATACCTATCGTCGCTTCCGGTGTATCTTCAGTCTCGATAGTATGTTCTACTATCAGACTACCACGTCTTTCATGATACCAAGATGAAAATCAACAGTAAATGTCTAAATATTTCAAACAAATATCTGAACTCAACGATCCCCTTATACTGTTTTGTTAATGTGAAAACAATGCATATGTACCGTGTGCTTCTAAGAATGAGTAGAAAAACACTTGGGAAGTACACAATTAAACGTTTTCAAATTTTTAAAAGTTTTAACAATACAAAAGATTGAAACGCTACATATCGGTATAATGTGAAATTCCTTACCGGAAGCTGATTATGTTGACTAATAAAAATCCCGGCACTCCGCGGTAAAGAATCAGGAACTGCAATAAAAATATTCCATTTACATTTCATTAAGAAATACTAGTATTTTCTATTGAACACTGGTTTAGGTGAAAAATGTACTCCGGTCCAGGAAAAGACTCTAGCACCCGGACTGTGAGCTTTATTTTCATTTCAAGAACGGCTTTATCAAGGATAAAGTACTTAATCTATTTTTATTTTAGTAGATGACCACCCTCAACAAATGAATGCGACTAAATCAGGTAAATACCAATCAAAACTAATGAAAACAGCTGGTCATCGAAACCATTCTTCATATATTAATAACAACAATCAATCATTAACAAAATATTCCTGGAATTACTCACAATGTTAACAAAAGTTAATTCCAAATTTCTGAACCCGTCACCATTTCTGTTCTCCAGGTTTACAGAAAGAGATATCACAATGTTGAAGCGGATCGAGCATCGGCGTCGTCTCCGCCGTCTACCACGTATGTTTGTCGGAGTAGTAGTAGTTGTAGTTGTTGGAGTGGTAGTTGGAGTGGAAGTTGTGGTTGTTGGAGTGGTAGTTGTAGTGGAAGTGTGGGGGGTGGAGTGGTTGGGTGGGTTGTTGGGGTGGAGTGGTAGTTGGTGGGTTGTTGGAGTGGGTAGTAGTTGTGGGTGGTGTGGAGGTAGTGGAGTGTGTGTGGTTGTGAGTGGGAGTTGGGTGTGGAGGGTAGTGGGTTGTGGTGGTTGTAGTGGAGGGTAGTTGGAGTGGTTGTGGAGTTGGTAGGGGGGTGTGTGAGTTGTGGTTGGAGGGTTTGTTGTGGTTGAGTTGGAGGTGGGTTAGTTGTGTTGTTGGTGGTAGTTGGTGTTGGTGGTGTGTTGGAGTGGTAGTTGTGTTGTGGAGTGGTTGTGTTGTTGGAGTGGTATGTGTGGTTGTTGGAGTGTAGTGGGTTTGTGAGTTGTTGGAGTGGTTGTAGTTGTTGTGTGAGTAGTGGTAGTTGTTGTGGAGTGGTAGTTGTGTTGTTGGAGTGGTATGAGTTGTGTTGTTGGAGTGGTAGTTGTGTTGTTGAGTGTGTTTGTGGTTGTGGTAGTGAGTTGGGTTTGAGTGTAGTTGTGCTTGAGTTAGTTGTTGGAGGGGTAGTGTAAGGTTGGGGGGGAAGTTGTGTTGTTGGGTGGAGGTGGTTGGGATGGAGTTGGTTTTGAGGGATTTGTGATAGGTGGTTTTTGGGGAGGGGGGGTGTTTGATTTGGTGGAGGTTTTGTATTTTTTGGGTGGATTGGGTTGTTGGAGGGGGGAGTTTGGTTTGGAGGTATTTGGGGGGTTTTGGGGAGTTTTTTTGGGATTTGGATTGATTTTTTTTTTTTTATTTTTTTTAAGGATTTGGGTTAAAGGGGAAATGTAGTTATTTTTATTGTTTTTTTTATTTAATGTGTTTTGAAGGTATTTTTTTAGTATTTTGTGGATGTAATGTCTGTTTATTTACTGTTGCATTTTGAGTTAAGTATCAATTTAAAAGTGTTGTGATTCCTTCCTTGTGTTATTTAGTGGTTAGTTGGTAGTTGTTTTGTGTAGTTGTGGTGTGTGGAGTGGTGTTGTAGGTTGTTGGGAGTGGTGGGTTGGTGGTTGGGAGTGTAGTGTTGGGTTGTTGGAGTGGTAGGTTGTGGTTGTTGGAGGGGTAGGTGGGTTGGGGGGGAGGGGGGGTTGTGGGTGGGGTAGGTTGGTGTGGGGAGTGGTAGTTGTGGTTGTTGGGGTTGTAGTGGGGGTTGTGGAGTGGTAGTTGGGGGTTGGTGTGGGAGGTGGTGGGTGGTGGTGTGTTGGAGTGGTGTGGAGTGGTGTGGAGTGGGTTGGTGGTGTTGGTGTAGTTGTGTGTTGGATGGGGGGGGTATTGTAGTTGTTGGAGTGTGTTGTGGTTGTGGAGTGGTAGTTGTGTGGTTTGGAGTGGTAGGTTGTTGTTGGAGTGTAGTTGTGGGTTGTTGGAGTGGTAGTGTGGTTGTTGGAGTGGTGTAGTTGTGGTTGTGGGAGTGGGGAGTGTAGTGTGGGGAGTGGTGGTGTATTGTGGTGTTGGTTGGAGTGGTAGTTGTGGTTGTGGTGTGGTAGTTGGTGGTTGTTGGAGTGGTAGGTAGTTGTTGGAGTGTAGTTGGTAGTGGTTGGAGTGGTAGGGTTGTGGAGTGGTGGTGGTTGTTGGGGTGGTAGTTGGTGTAGTGGTGGTGGTTGTTGGTGTAGTGTGGTGGTGGTGTGGTAGTTGTGGTTGTTGGAGTTGTATTGTGTTGTTGGAGTGGTGAGTTGGGGTTTGTTGGAGTGGTAGTTGTAGTTGTTGGAGTGTGTGTTGTGTTGTGTGTGTGTAGTTGTAGTTGTTGGGTTGGTGTTGTAGTTGTTGGGTGTGTTGTGTGTGGAGTGGTAGTTTTTGTAGGTTGTTTGTGTGTGTGGTGAGTTGTTGGTTTGGGTGGTGTTGTTGTTGGAGGGTTGTGGTTGTTGGTGTGTGGTATTGTGGTTGTGGGTTAGTTGGGGTGAGTTGTGGTTTGTGTTGGTGGTGTGTTAGTTGTGAGTTGGTAGTGGTTGGGTGTTGGTGGGTGGAAGTTGGTGAGTGTTGTGGTTGTTGGGGGGTGTTCTTCGGGTGGGATGGGTGGGTGGGTTGTTGGGTGGGTGGTTGTGGGTGTTGTTGGCGTTGTGTGTTTGTGTGGTTGTTGGGGGGGTGGAGTGGTTGTGTTGTGTGGGAGTGGAGTTGTGGTTGTTGGGAGTGGTTGGGTATTGTGGTTGTGTTGGTAGTGGTAGTGTGGTTGTTGGATGGTAGTTGTGGGTTGTTGAGGAAATGTGGTTGTTGGAGTGGGTAGTTGTGGTTTGTGGAGTGGTAGTGTGTGTGGTTGTTAGTTGGAGTTGTGGTGTGGTTGTGGGATGTAGTGGGTGGTAGTTGTGGTTGTTGGGTGTGGTGTTGGAGTTGTTGGAGTTGGGGTAGTTTGGTGTTGGGATGGTAGTGTGGTTGGGGATGGTATGTGTAGTGGTTGGAGGGTAGTGTGGTGTTGGAGGGTTTTGGTTGTTGGAGTGGTGGTTGTGTTGTTGGAGTGGTTAGTTGTGGTTGTGTGGGTGGGGTTGTGTGTGGGTGGTAGTTGTGTTGTTGGAGTGGGTAGTTAGGGTTGTGTTGTGGGTGGTGTGTGTTGTTTGTGGTAGTATGTTGGTTGGTAGTGGTAGTGTTGGGTGGTAGTTGTGTGTGTGGAGAGTGGGAGTGTGTTGAGTGGTATGAGTTGTTGGTGTGGAGTGGAGTTGTAGTTGTTGGGTGGTGGAGTTGGGTAGTTGTTGTGGAGTGGGGATGGGAGTTGGTTGTGTGTGGGGTGGAGTTGTGTGTTGGTGGTGTAGGTGTGGGTGGTGTGGAGTTGTGGTTGTGGTGTGGAGTTTGTTAGTTGGTGGTGGTGTTGTGGAGGGTGGGGGGTGGAGGGAGTAGTTGTGGTTGGGAGGGGGTGGTGGTTGGTGTGGTCGGTGGTGTGGAGTGGATTGTTGTTGTTGGAGTGGTATTTGGGTGGGTGGAGTTGGTGGGGTGGTGGTGGTTGGGGTGGTAGTTGTTGTGGTTGGGTGTGGTGGTTGTGGTGGTGTGTGTTGGGTTGTTTGGTAGTGGTGTGTGTGGGAGTTGGTGTGTGGTGTGGCGTTGTGTGTGGTGTGGTGGGTGTTGTGTGTTTGGAGTGGTGTGATTTGTTGGAGTGGTAGTGTGTTGGAGTGGTAGTGGTGTTGAGTGGTGTTGGGGTGTTGTGTTGTGGGTTGTTTGTTGTTAGTGTAGTTTTTGGGTGGTTGTAGTGTTTGTGGAGTGGTTTGTGGTGTTGGGTTTGTTGGGTGTGTTGTTGGTGGATGTAGAGTAATTTGGGATTGGGTTGGGAGTGGTGTTGTAGTTGTTGGAGTTAATGTGTATTGGGAATTGTATGTTTAAAATATTTATTTTTAATTTGTTCCCGCTGGGGTGTTTGGTTTCGGTGTTGGTGTTCGGATTTGTTAGTTGAGGGTTTGTTCTATGTGGTTTAAAGTTTTAGTGTGGTTGTTGTGGTGTTTGGGTGGTAGTTGTGGTTGTTGGAGTGGTGGTTGGGTTGTTGGCGTGTTAGTTGTCGTGTGTTGGCTTTGTCGTTGTAGTTGTTGGTTGTAGTGTAGTTGTGGTTGTTGGAGTGGTAGTTGTGGTTGTTGGAGTGGTAGTTGTGATTGTTGGAGTGGTAGTTGTAGTTGTCGGAGTGGTAGTTGTGGTTGTTGCAGTGGAAGTTGTGGTTGTTGGAGTGGTAGTTGTGGTTGTTGGAGTGGTAGTTGTGATTGTTGGAGTGGTAGTTGTAGTTGTCGGAGTGGTAGTTGTGGTTGTTGGAGTGGTAGTTGTGGTTGTCGGTGCAACGTAACAGGTCTCACAACAATTTGCCAATCTGGTTGAGGAGTACGTGTCGCATTTCGTGACGTCACATGTGGAGGAACGGTCGCCAAATTGACAACCTGCCAATAAAAAAAATTAAAAAAAAGATAAAGTAAATTCGCTTCCCCTACCTGCGGTGTTTACATATCCCAGTGATTCGACATTCACAGACATCTTACCAATTCACGATTTCCACGACAGATGTCTACTACTACTGAACGTGAAAACCCAAAGTTTCCAGAGATGGATGTTGATGAAGACCAGGGAAAAGTGTTATTATCGACATCAGGATTCCATTTAGAAATAGTATACTTCCTAGTGCGTTATTAAGTCAGATGTATTCGAAACTTGTCGATAAGCCATGTGGTTATGTTTTCACCACCCATACTCTCATTTGAGATTGTGACTTCGGACGGATTTGACCCAGTTTTTTATGAATCAAAATACGCTTACTCTTCATGAACATCTGGTCTTATGTACTTAGTCTCAAAAAAAATCTTTATTCAATTTTCGTATTTAGCATTAAGGTTAGCTATTGACTTAGGAGAATAAGGTGTAAAAGAGGTAAAAAAACCCAGATCGGTAGATATATGTCTCTCGTATTAAATCATGGATTGGAAAGAAGGAGCTCTGCCTGATATACAATAAATGTTTTTATAAGTACAATTGGAGAAGAACGGACTTTACCCGGAATGGTCGTTTCAGAAGCGCTGCATGTGCCGCAACATTTTTCGTAAAAGGAAGATATGGTGCAGACGGTGTGGAGACCAAATGTGGCGACGAGGCCATCACAGGTGTAAGAAACTCCTTGCTGTTTATGGACGATCCCCGGTTCATTTCCGAATGGACAAACGTCTGCAAGAGTAGAGCTACGTTACAGTAAACGTTGAAATTTACATGAAGATTTCTCCAAAGCGTATTATTCTGATATCAATTTGCCAAATCTCAAACTATAAACGAAATCGATCGTGAAATTTTCCCCTACGACTGGAGTTTATAGTACATGGAAACGGGTTACGTCATAATACGCACAAAATAATGATATCATTTCCGTTAAAATGTCGTTGATTTAAACTTCTCCCTGCTTTATTTTGTAAGTTCGAGATATAACTTAACTTTTCAGAACACAATGTACATATCAAACAAAGATTCATGGCTTGATAACTTACCAAGTGAAGCAGGTGCCGTTGAATTGTAAACACAGACACCACGCACACACCACTGTAACAGTACGCATAGCATACAGTTAGTAATACTATTTTATAACATAAAAATTATAAGGTTTTTTTTAATACTATTGGGAGACAATCCTGGTTTTTTTTATGAATTGAAAGAAAAAAAAGAAAACTAGAGGTAAAAAAAAAGTCAACAATTAGAATCAGCACTGCTGAACCAACAATATAACTGTTATTTTTCGTCAGGCTCCAAGAACGCAGCCCGTCTGAATAGAAATTGTCTGTACAATGCGTTACCTTTTTACTACAAATGGACTAGTGTTTGATCTAGTGTATTATGTCTAACGTCCTATTAACAGCCAGGGTCATTTATGGATGTGTCAGGTTTTTGAGGTGGAGGAAAGCCGGAGTAGCCGGAGAAAAACCACCAGCCTACGGTCAGTGCCAGGCAACTGCTCCAAGTGAGTTTCGAACTCGCGACCCAGAGATGGAGGGCTAATGACAAAAAAACACTCGGCCATCGCGGCCCTTAATGTTGACTGACGTACATATAAAGGGTTTCGAGACATTAAAGTTGATTAACACTCTGGGAAAGTGGAAGATTGACTCAATGATATCATTGAAAATGTTGATATGCCTGTTGTTTCCTTTGTCGCCACCCTGGTGCATCTTTTTGATGATGTGATATTCCTAGATTTGACATAGAAGTACATGGCGAGAACCTTTAATGAAACAGAATGCGCTTATCCCTGGCAAAGTCTCACAGATATGGGCCTGTATCCACGAAACCATTCTCATGATTAAGTATGAAATTCAGTCTCAACCCAGCCTTTTTAAACTTTCGCAAATCAGGTTATCGCAGTTTTAAACATTTTTTTTTTGTCACAAGTGGTCTTTCCGGAGATTCAATCGAATTATTGAAGAAATAAATCATCTTTAATTCAACACAAAATGTGTATTTCAGCAAGAGTACGGTTTCAGGACTTCCTTGGTCTTATTACCATCGCACTTATTGAAGAGTGCCCATGTTAAGATATACAGTATTGTATTCATAATCTGTGAACGAAATATTTACCTGACAACATCTCTATAATCAATAAGAATTTCGGATTGATAGTTCAACTAGGTGAAGTCTGAGATCATAACTAAGTATTAAGCCATGCTAATTTGTTTTACCCCCCTTGTGATGAGGATTTACGTCAAACGATCACTCTATATTCTTCCAAAGATCTTATTAACGTTTACAACATAGAATGCAAAGAAATCATATTTGAATTAATTCGTATCACATGGAATGACTTTTATCATAATTAACCCGTACTATTAGGGTGGTCGGTGGTGAGGTTGACATTACACTGGCCCTTCAGGCCATGTTCCTCCCACCTCTATACACACCCTCTCCACGCATCTTTAATGGGTAATTAGTGATTTTCTTTGTCAGATAAAGTTGTTAAATACAATTTAATATTATCAATATTTAAGATTTACTTTTTTGTAAAATAAAGTCTTTATGTTTATTTATTGATTGATTCATTATCAATTTCAGTTGCTCAATTTCCAGAAGGCACTCTTGGCTCCGATCTCTGTCTCCATTTTAATCCCACGTTTCGCTTTTATGAAGCTCAGTTAACAATACCTTGTGATCACCACATGTGGTGCCTGTTGCCGGGACGTAGTTGAAACATAAATTACTCTCAAGGTCTTGACAATACATGGCGTAACACATGGTGGAGTAATCCTTCTCGTAAAATCTCTGAAACGAAAACCGGACCGGAAAAATCACCTTCATGAATAGAATTATCATTATTATGTTTTATTGTTATGTAGGTAGAATAATTCAAAATTTATTCAAAATTAATCCTTGTATTTATCTAAAATTCATTAAATATGTGAAATAACAAGGAAAAACACACTCCTGCCGAGTGCCCCGACAGGAATCGAACCCGGGTCTTCGGTGTGATAATCTCCGTTCTACCTTCTGAGATAAACAAGCAAGCTCCGTCACCTGAGTGACAGAGACCGCATTTAACTAAGCCACATCGGCCCGTTTCATTTAGTACAATGAGTAATCAATAGCTTAATCGATAATACTATTGATTCTTCTATTGATTTCGACAAAAATGGCAGAACCTTATCTTCTAAGACAAAAGGGTCACTTTACCCTGCATAGAAATGATCCATTTCCTTCCAGTCGCGCGCACTGCTCGTCCGGCGGGGTCAACTGACCTGGGATCTCCTGATCGTAAGGAGTCAAGGCCGTCGGGTCAAGAGGTTTACTCAAGGTCAGAAGACAATTGTTACCCTGACTGTAATATAAACAAGAGTTGTTATGAGCAAAGCGAGGTTCTAGTTTTCAGACATTCGGAAACATTCTAAGATGATAGAGCTCGTGGCACAGGGGCAAATTCATACCTTCTATACCCAAACTTAGCTACAATGTACATTTAGGTAAAATAGACAAGTATTTGACCGTCCATTTTCCCCAGACGTAATTTACATGGATTCCCTGTTGTTTACCCAGTGCCGAAATAAGCTCTTTACCACGTAAATATGATATTGATATGCCAAGCATACCTATTTAGTGTGGCGATTTGGTCTTCGAATGACGTCACAGAACAGCTGGAGAAAATCCAGGGATTTGAGGCGTCATCTTCAGTCATTGTCAAGGTCACCGGTGCCATGATGTATCCGAACGAGCTATTACACAGAGACAAGTTATATATTCCGTCATGTGGGGATCCCAAACTGAAAATGACACACACCATTGTTAATATTAACGCCGTATTAGCACGTGACAATCTGATTAAAACGTCATACATATGATCAACATCTGAACGCTATCAGAACACAACAATATGTAGGTTTATCCAGCAGTATGTTCCCATGCCATTTAAAATGTATCTTATTCCATAATATTCGCCAAAGCAACATCAATTGCGCGTTTTTGATAAAACATCGTATTGCACTCTAGCGCAACTTCGCGTACATGTGACGTCAAAGTTCCTTACCCCTTTTTACGTTTGAGTTTAAAGACCAGAGCATAGAATGCCAAAGGTATAATCCCACGCCATTTAATTGCATCTTAATCCATACATTCACCATAATGTCATCATTACCACATCTTTGAAAAAAACATTCTCGCATAACTTGACGAAATGTGTTTAACAAATCTGTTTCGATGATATTACTTGACCTCGCAGAACACTCGCACGAATGTCCAATACTATACAATTATTGACTTTTGTGGAGGGGTACACGACACTACGAACCTGGTCATAAGTTTGTTCATCGAGGCCGCAGAACACAAAAGGCAACTGTTTTGTAATATGGCCAACTAAAACAAATGAATAAAAAAAATCCCAAGGTTCCTGACCAAACTATGTTAACTAAAGTTTTTAAAGTCGGCGTGCAGATTGACCTTTGGTACTTTAATATGTGCGAAATAGTTTTGTTGCATCTGAAATATTTTACCGGGTGATCAACAATATCTTATAATTCCTCTTCGTTTATTCGAGCGAAACGTTGCGGTATTTCATCTGCCATTGTAAACAAAGCGATGCCAAACAATCGTTTGTTTCCAGTATTCCGATTCGCTGTTCTCCAAAGTAACACGTTGCGTGATTGGCGGCAAAGATTGGCGAACTGGTCGTGCTATAAATATGCCTGGGGATTTTCCCGTCTGAGCTATTTTTAGCACAAACACGTCTACTCACAGATAAATCCTTGTGAGGTAAACAGGGAATTGACCAATGGGAACTAAGGAAACAATCCATCACTATCACTACAATGCGACGCCCCCCCCCCCCCCCCTCAAAAAAAAAAAAAAAAAAAATGTGTTAGAATGGAAGTTTAGGATGTTTAAACTTTTGCTGAAAGAGGAAATTGCACATGTATGATTGCCGAAAGGAAGGGGTGAACTGGACTGTGTACGGCCAATTAAGGTGTCACTCACTTGTGTCCAAGCTCATGTGCAGCTGTAGTCATCATGTTGAAGTTGAATTTATCCTCACATACTGCAACGTTGTTAGTTTTACATATCCCAGGCCGGAACGCTAAACCTAGGGATCAAAAATCAAATTGATCTTAGTTAGGAAAAATGTTATCGGGAAATAAGGGGGTACAGATACTGTTGAAAAGTGTAAAGTATTTTAGGAGTTTATATGATATCAATAATTTCGTGTTGTTTTATCAGACGTCTATTGGATTCCAAATGATGAACATATATCTATTCAACAACAGATCACATCTAAAACAAGAAATATCTTTAAAAAAGATAAACGGTATAGTTTTAATGCTGGTGGTTATAATGTAAAACTGATGGTGAAATAAATAAAGAACTAAAGCGTTTAAGCACGAATAACAAAATTATATCAGTTTGAATCATTTTTGAAAATAATAAGACTGCATTTGAATCAGGAATATGATTTTAATAATGTGTCATTTAAAAAGATAATCTGTTTATTCATCTTGCATTCAATCTTATCTTTGTTTCGTTTTTAACCGTTCATCTGCATTTTGCATTTACCGCTACATTGACCAATCACATAATTCATCTTGACCAGTAACGCCACCTGTCGCGTCATATCCGGGGCCAAAAGAAAATTAAACGGCGATGCCGAAAAAGGAGAGACAGGATTTATTTATACGGGTATACATATTTATATGGATAGTGCCATACAGCTTGACCTACTATGCACTACCTATGTCAAGATATATATCGTGCAATAAAGTCAAAAGAGCTTGGCACAAAGTCCCGACCCGTCGGTCAATATAAATGCATCAGATCTAGATGTACATATACTACATACAGATGTATAAATAGATCATTGGTTGGGAATGAGTACAAAGTACCTAAATATTTTGTGTATTATTAGACAGAAATAACATATTTCTTTGTCTAGAGATTCTCTCACGGCAGAAAGTCAAAATATATTGCCTCCTTTCGTTACGTGCGTTATCGAAACTGTCCTAATATATATCATCTACACTTTACTTCTCCACATACTCCTAAAGGTATATCTGATGAAATTAAGGTAAAGTTATCTGGATGATTCTATTACTAGTATACATTACCAATTATAATTAAAGGAAAAAAAATATCATAAAGGACCTTAAAATAAGACTTAATTAAACTGGCGATATCTTCATTCCACATGGATGTACAGTTGATATATTTTTCTGCTTCAACTTTTTGGAACATCTCTTTTTTATATCAGGATAACGGATGTGATAAAAATAAAAATATATTTGCGCCGAAACGAAATATAAAAACGTGAAAACAAAATAATTGTGCTCGAGAACGAAATGATATTCGCGGGAACACAATATTAAGGTGTTCCGCGTCTCGTGCTACCATAAACAGGCCATCGCGAACATATCGCATGTATATATTAACGACTGTATTGTTCTAACCAAATAAGTGATTTTTTTTTCATCATTTCTATTACTTTTCTATTTACTACGTACCAGCCACGCCACCAGACACTGTTCCACCGATGACAGCCGTGAAATCATACCTGAAAGCCAAAATAAACCAGATTAAGACTTATAACGGCCTGCTTCGGTGTATCACAATCGGACATATTCGGAACTTTCCGGCATGTACCCGAAGATACCCGATTGTGGACAGGAACCATTCACAAGTTATTTCGATACTGCATGAAACATTTGTTCTTGTTTCCGTCCTTCTAGACGGAATTTGTGATTTATATCTAACGTATAAACAGCAAGCGACAAGTTCTGTAAATGTTTCGTGAAATGGAGGGCAACAAAACCAAAACCGTACAAAATTGCCGGTTCATGTTCTCATAACCATTCACAGCAACGTCATAAGTACTAGAGGAATTTTATTTAGTTTTATTACTGTAAATCTAACTGAAATTAAATCTCTTTTTTTCCAAATGGTTTGGAGCAGTTCGTAAAATGGATATCTAACCTCAATGATAAATGAATGGGAGTGACACATCGATCTCTATGTAGGTCATATCAGTTTAGAAGGTTAGGTGTAGTGACCTTGACCTACTTTGAAAATAGCATGGCGTGATCGTGTCCAGGAAGGTTGGTAGCGGTTTGGTGCCATGTCGTAAAATTCACGAGAACGGTCGCAGCGTCCACCTTTCCGTCGACCACTGTATCCTCCGTCCAGGGAGAGCTGGCCACGGTCTGTAAAGAAAGACAATAAAAGATTACATTCTTTGACAAGAATTATTGTATCGCCTCGTTGGAATTGATATATCTATACAATTCCATGGAATTTAGTTGATATTTCGGATGCCTTGATCGGTATATGTTCATATTAATATGATTTGATGAACCTAAAGAAGCTCAATACTACCAGTATGAACGCGATATAACTCAATACTACCGGTGTGAACGCGGTATAACTCAACACTACGGTCGTGAACCGAAAGAAGCTCATTACTACCGGCGTGAACCGAAAGAAGCTCAATACTACCGGCGTGAACCGAAAGAAGCTCAATACTACCGGCGTGAACCGAAAGAAGCTCAATACTACCGGTGTGAACGCGATATAACTCAATACTACCGGTATGAACGCGGTATAACTCAATACTACTATTGTGAACGCGGTATAACTCAATACTACCGGCATGGCCGCGGTATAACTCAATACTACCGGCGTGAACGCGGTATAACTCAATACTACCGGGGTGAACCGAAAGAAGCTCAATACTACTGGCGTGAACCGAAAGAAGCTCAATACTACCGGCGTGAATGCGGTATAACTCAATACTACCGGAGTGAACGCGGTATAACTCAATAATACCGGTGTGAACGCGGTATAACCTAATACCAATGGCGTGAACGCGGTATAACCTAATATTACCAGTGTGAACGCGGTATAACCTAATATTACCAGTGTGAACGCGGTATAACTCAATATTACCGGCGTGAACACGGTATAACTCAATACTACCGGTGTGAACTCGATATAACTCAATACTACCGGCGTGAACGCGGTATAACCTAATATTACCAGTGTGAACGCGGTATAACTCAATATTACCGGCGTGAACGCGGTATAACTCAATACTACCGGTGTGAACTCGATATAACTCAATACTACCGGCGTGAACGCGGTATAACCTAATACTACCAGTGTGAACGCGGTATAACTCAATATTACCGGCGTGAACGCGGTATAACTCAATACTACCGGCTTGAACGCGGCATAACCTAATACCACTGGCGTGAACGCGGTATAACCTAATACTACCATTGTGAACGCGGTATAACTCAATACTACCGGCGTGAACGCGGGATAACATAATACCACTGGCGTGAACGCGGTATAACTCAATATTACCATTGTGAACGCGGTATAACCTAATACTACCAGTTTGAACGCGGTATAACTCAATACTACCGGCGTGAACGCGGTATAACTCAATGCTAACGGCGTGAACGCGGTATAACCTAATACCACTGGCGTGAACGCGGTATAACCTAATACCACCGGCGTGAACGCGGTATAACTAAATATTACCGGCGTGAACGCAGTATAACTCAATACTACCGGTGTGAACTCGGTATACTCAATACTACCAGTGTGAACGCGGTATAACTCAATATTACCATTGTGAACGCGGTATAACCTAATACTACCATTGTGAACGCGGTATAACTCAATACTACCGGCGTGAACGCGGTATAACATAATACCACTGGCGTGAACGCGGTATAACTCAATATTACCATTGTGAACGCGGTATAACCAAATACTACCAGTGTGCACGCGGTATAACTCAATACTACCGGCGTGAACGCGGTATAACTTAATGCTAACGGCGTGAACGCGGTATAACCTAATACCACTGGCGTGAACGCGGTATAACCTAATACCACCGGCGTGAACGCGGTATAACTAAATATTACCGGCGTGAACGCAGTATAACTCAATACTACCGGTGCGAACACGATAGAACTCAATACTACCGGTGTGAACGCGGTAGAGCTCAATCTAATATCTGCTTGAACACGAAAAAAAATCAGTAATACCTGCGTGAACGTTTTAGAACGCAATGCTACCGGCGTGAACGCGATGAAACTCAATATTACCGGGGAAACGTAATGTAACTCAAAATTACCGGCGCGAACCCAATAGAAACCCAATATACTACCGGCGTGAACGCAATATAACTCAATACTACCAATATAATTCAACACCACTGATGGGAACGTCTAGAATTCAATACTACCGGCGGGAACGTCTAGAATTCAATACTACCGGCGTGAGAGCGGTATAAATCAATACTACCGGCGGGAACGTAATATAACTCAAAAACTACAAGCGTCAGCGAAAAGAACTCAATATTACCGGCATGAACGCAAAAGAACTTTATACTACCGGCGTGCACGTGGTAGAACTAAATACTGATGTGAACGTACATAATGTAATAGAACTTAACTACTGGCGTGCACGCCGCAATATTCAATACTACCGACACAAACGCGTACTCGAAATTATCGAAGTATAGACAGTAGAACTCGATACTACCGGCGTGAACGCAATATAACTCAAAAACTACCAGCGCAAACGATAAAAAGGACTTCATACTACCAGCGTGATCGCGGTAGAGAACACGATATAATTACTGTCATAAATACTCAACACGTCTTCATATGTACAGATGTATTTATACTGTCACAACGTTTTAATGGGTGTAATGTATGACATAGGTAATATTCTTGGACTTCAGACTGGTACTGTAACCACATAGACGAGCAAGATACTTCGTAGTTCCTTTATCCGCTGCCAATTCCCGATACTTTGGTTCGCTTTTAAAATCCAACAGTGCAGTCAAGCGGAAAGAAAGTGCACTGAAGTGGGTAATCCTGTCTAAACTAAATATCGTTACTGGAGTAAGAGATCACGAAGCTACATACGGGTCACTAATCCCAAAAACGAGGCAATCACAAGGCTACATACGGGTATCTAAAATGGCGATCATGAAAATAGTTCGAATTCATTGGTACTTACGTCGGCGATCACGATATCAGCGAGGACCACATCGATTGAAATAACGGATGACTGCAGGTCACTATATTTCATGTCTATCTGTAAATTGATAAAAAATCGTAGCTATAACAACGCTTAGCCGGCTACCAAAGCTTAACTCATTGAATGATTATATTTATAAGAACAAACATTATATATATATATATTTTATATAATTATGGCGTAGCTATAAGTATATAGTCTATACATTTTATATAATTTATAATGCTTGGCTAGGAATAAAATATTTATATTGTGTAAAAAAAATTATATTAAAAAGGAATCTTTACGAGCATGCGAATGTTACTACATATACATGTATGTATACACCTGTTCTGGCTAAGCGGTCATGTACCGTAGATCGTGAGCTCAAGGTCCGGTCAGGACAAAAGTCCTTATTAAAATGGTCTTTCTTCTTCGTTTATTTGTATGCTGATCAGAAGAAGACTCCTGGTATCCTAGCCCGCCCAAAGCACTTAAAATCCCGTTCATGAATTAAAAAGCAGAGAAGCTACACCCTACCGGATCTCTTTAGAAGTGAGTTACAGATACAAATGTAGTTTTAACTTACACTCGACAAAAGGATGGCGAGCGTTATCAAAGATTCACATGGAGACCAAAGAACAAGAACAATGGGACTGGGACCAGGTGTTTCGGAAGAGAAAGCGCTTATCCGCTTCATTGAAGACACTTTGTAAATCTAGGAATAATTCAGGTGATGCCACGTATATATCATAATACCAGTAACGAACTTCGGATAGGAAAAAAACGAGATTTAATTGATTAGATTTTATTTCGTTTTCAAAGATATTTTTTAAACATGTAACAGTAAATATAAGGTGTGTCTCAATGGTAACGCAGTAAACATTTGTGTTAAGGATTGGTGTCATTTTTTAAAGTTTCATTTGGGTATGAAAAGCGGATTCTTGCAAAGTTTGCAAACATAATAATTTACATCAACGCTTATAATTAATTTTGAAAACTGATTTTCAAAATTAAAACATGTTTTTTTGTACAAATGAACTGATCTAATAAGGAATTCTTTTTCACAAATCAATACGCAATGTCAATGGCCGTATTCTGACGTCACCTATTTCGCGCCGTTTTCGGATTTTTTTTTCATACAGGTAAGAAAAAAAGATAACCTCAACCAATCAGAAAGCCGAATTCTGCGTACAAACACTGGACAATTTATCATTATCTCATAAATGTATGTAGCTATATAAATAGCCCTTGTCAATACTAGCGGTAACTCTCCAGCTCACGTTAGACTAGTCAGACCAGGTTCCCAGGTTCGATCCATAACGGATTAGATTAGATCATGCTCTATTCCATATACATGTAATACCTCGTTGATGACGTATGCGTAATACTGACGAATAGACTCTTTTGCTTCAATGGCCTTGGCTGAAGAAGTACTGGCCGTGCTGACGTCATACCAACTGTTAAAACAAAATGAAACGTTAGAAAAAAAAAAGAAGAAAAAAAAGGGCAACCGTGGCTAGCGATTTTCAAATGTGCTTGACGTAACAATATATGACGTCATCAGCAAAACCATATCCTACGCCATTCACGATGTTGTGGATTGGAGTAGGAAATATATTGACTATATTGTGTGAATGGCATTAAACATATAATAGAAAGGTTAATAGGATCCTTTAAAGCTATTGATAGGTCGTTTACGACAATCGCAGCGTATATCTATTTAGCTTAGAGCGGGGCGAGATCATCTACAGATAGCTGACAGCCGAACTCTACAGATGTTTTGATAACTAGGATTAAATTATTTCATGCCACGGGTAAGATTTCAAATCACCTGAGTGATGTTACATTGTACAATATGTAGTCTACTTCAGTTGATCGATTATAGTATATATGAAATACGTTTAGCTTCCTCAAAAACGAGATTTACACATTTTGATAAAACCGCGATTTTTATGGGTACATGATATAATATGAGCTTTAGATGATCGAATATGATATATACAGTATAAAATAAGCAAAGTCATGTATGTTTTCACAAAGTTAATTTGAATAAAACCGCAAATTTTAATTTCTGGCTTGGCCACGCCCTCCTTCATGTAGATATGCGTGTCTGATTTCCTCTAATTGTAAGATCTTTACATGTATTTCATTTAATGACAAAGCACGTGCTTATGGACGGTATTATGAATAGCATTTATTACATACGCAAATTTTGCATTAATTAAATGAATAATGTTTGAAAAAAAAATGAAAAATGAAAATTTCAATCTGATTTTTCCATCATTAAAAGGCACCAATCTCACGGTACACAGAAGGTACCTGCTGGGTAAGTCTCAATTCCATTCTGCGTCAATAGGGCAGGACGTCTCCAGTAGCTAAACCAAATGTCAGTAATTACGCATGACGAATTTTAGATTATTAATCCTATACCGTAAGGATTTATTTGAAAAGAAGTTTCTCAGTCAAATAGTGTAAGGTCATCATGTAAAACGTAAACACTTTTAAATGGTGGGGTGTTGTTAGTTTGTTTACGGCATGCTCTCCGGGGAAATGGCCAAGTCTGTATTAAAATAGTTACCCAAACAGCACGGCATTTTCAAACGAAAACATGAGCATACAGGGAATGCAGTTAGTTACCGTACATGGTTTGTTTGTTGTATATTTTCGATTTCAACACGCCCTTGTTTACTTCAGACGATTGAATGTGTTTTGACGTACAACACGATTCATGAATCTTATAGTTTTACACATACCAGGATCATCATTTCGAGTTTTCTATCTCCTATTCAAAAGAGTTCCATCAATTTTTCAGATTTGTCCTGTGATTAAACGATACACAGGGCAGACATTCTTTTCTGATTATTGTTGTCCTTAGTCGTGTCCGTGTCCTACCCCATTCCCATTCCGTCGTCGGACGACTAGTTTTCTCGAGGACGTTGAACCCCGTAAAGATCCCGACACTCATCCAAGGTAGGCCGAATATATATACAATGCATAATAAAAACTCGGACCTATAACTTAGATCAGCTAGTGCTGATATAATTCCAGTGTTATCCATTAAGGAGTGTTCAAAAGACTAGTCTCGCATTCCCCAGAGTCTCGTCCTCGCTCGAGACTGCCTCAAACGAGAGTCCACTACATATACGCACATATCAAAATGAATTGAGATTTAGATACCAAAGAGAAAAAAAAATCGATCTTAACTTTATCATACAACTGTGTTGTGTTTTGGTCGTTTATGACTCGTCAATAATGCCAGGAGCATAAAGTGTTGACATCCAGGAGGGGACATTGGTTACTCTCAATAGGTCAATAAAAATGACAAAATATGGAGGTGAGGCGGTCGGGGTGAAAAAGCTCCAATACATTTGTGATTAAATAAATTTCATACTGTTCAATATTTTAGTTCAAAAGAACGTCAAATAAACAAAAATGTAATTCTTAATAATTGATAAACATGAATAGACATATCCCCGATGAAGTATACAAACTGTTGTTTGTGTCACTGTGCAAATAATGAAGATTGGAAATTGAACGATTATACCACATCCCATCCTCGGCCCCAGGTGAAATCGCACTATCGCTTATTTACACCTGGGGCCGATGATGACCACATCCGGGACATCTTAAATCTAGAAAGAATATGTTGACATCCTAAGAACAATAAAAATGGATTGTATTGTTGCATAAATATATTGTGCTTCTGACGTTATAATAGGAAGTGACTTAATAATTACTAATTTATTGTCGGCTAAATAATTACGTCATCATTTCAGGTCTTCACGGCGACCTATCACGCACCGAGGAAGATATTATTCCACAAAAATACAAATAAAAGCAAACATATGAGTCAGTTTAAGCAAATTTTAGACTACTCGATGCTGTGTACGTTAATCAAAAATATATCTTTGGTACATTTATTAAAATGTTTTTGATGGATGGTATGTGAATATTGCTATTGAATGGATAAATGATTGCCGTAAACATTAATTTAGTTGTTTATTTTTTTTATCATTATTTATATAGAAAAAAATATATTAAGTACGCGAAGCGATAACCAATCTTACATACTGTTTGGTTGACTGACTGGTGTTTATCTGAGGACAGATTTTTATAGCCAGCAGAAGAAAAACAAAACGCAGAATAAATATGCCCATGCAACAATATGATACATTACACATGCGCAAATATACCTATCCACACATATATTGGCCATTAATATGCTAATTGGTCTGGGTAATGATTTACCTGAGCGGCCGATGACCCGGGGTCGACCTCAGGTTTTCTCCTTAATAGCCGTCGAGACCCATACAATTATTTAGTTCCGTGCCATTAGTAAGCTGTATTCAAATATTACTGTCAAAGAAATGGGCGAAGGTTTCTCTTCTTTTTTTGTAGCATCCTATTTTCTCATCAATAATATCGCCCATAAATCAGTTCTGCTTGTGAGTCAAAAATCCAAAATGAGTTCAAAAACAACAATTTTGTTTTCATTAAACACTCGACGACCAAAGAAAAGTACGTTTTGAGGACAGAAAAGTCATAAGCCACGGTCATGTTTTGTATGCATATGAAAAATATGATAAACCAAATATCATTATTATGAACTATTGTTTACTAATTAACTTAACTCAGATATCCGTTTGTAGACTTCATCAATCTGCAACAACACAACAGGGATTCAAACTTCGTCCCATAGATCTCTAACCAATATAACAATCGTGCTATCTCGGTCAATTCCGTCAATGTTCGTAACTGCTTCCGAGACTTGACGGAACAAGCCGAGAAATTACCATTGTCCTCAAAACGCAATAGCTGCCCTATGTGTGTACTACCTGGATATGGTATTGTGTTACACTTTTTCATATATTGTGATTAATATAGATATCTATAAGTACAATATAATTATAAAGTTGTAATCATATTAACTTTTTGTCGACCATTGAATGCCGTACTTGTAGATATATGGAATGTTTATATCTAAATTACCGAATAGAGAATAACAAAACCGGTTTGTCAAGTAAAGCTTCAATAAATCTGATATACTAATAAAGCTAACTATGTCTTGAGCTTAATGTGGCCTTTGGGAGGGGTATTATTCTCTAAAGTTTGTTTCTACATAAAACAGCAGGTTAACTGCAGATCAAATAATGTCCAATAGGTTGATGTCTTACTGCCACGCAAAAAAATATGTGCAGGTTTGTATGATGTGAGAAAATGATCTCGCCAGGTGGCACAGGCAATTACCGTACGGAATATTAACTTGCAGAATATAGACATGTAACTTTAAATATTTTTCAATAAGATCCACAATGTGTCACAAACACTACGCATCCCCTCTATATTTTAACATATGCTAAGGTTCTTTTTGATTTCCATCACATCCCTTGTTGATTTTAACAGTTTTGTTCCCAAGCATTATTGACGAGCCCCAGTAGTATTCGTTTTTCTTCTGTAACTGTATCTAAAGTTATACTTAAATCATTAATCTTAACACAATACCCATCTCGACTTTAAATTAGTGATGCTGGTAATTCATATTTAAACGGAACTGTTCTTAAGAGGTGGATGTTACGGCTTTGTCAAATACGGTACGGCCCGGCATAACTTTGATGGATCGTTCGTCAACTAAATAGACTCTTTTATCGGCAACTAATCAGTGTCGTATCATCGTAAGAGACCTATGTGTGATGAAATGTCAGATGTTATGAGAAAGGTTATCATAGGCGTCAATGACCACACACCAAGCGATTCATTTGTGCACATAGGGAGGCGTGATGTCACAAGAACACTTTTTACGGAATATTCCCTTCCAGAAATTATTACGCATCTTTATCGGCCAATCAAAAACATCTTAACAAACGCTACCTCCATTTCCATGCAATGAGCTGATAAGGAACTGTAAACTTTTCAGCCAATAGGAATGTATAGGACTACATCATACATTTATGACGCTTATCAAACAAAAACGCCAATTTACTGTTGTTATAGACTACTAATCTTCCAACTATTATTGCTATAGTGCACGGAAATTATAGCCCCCCCCCCCCCCCAAAAAAAAGTAAAAAAGAGATATAACACAAATTTTGATTGGTCAATGAAAACTGTTTACGGTAATGCATAATCACTATGTACTACCATTTCCTTATTCCTACGTCAGATGTCTTCCGCAGTATGTTTCGGCGAGACAGCACTATAAAGCTGTCATCGATTCCACGCTAACATATCGGAACAAATACCAACGCCACAGCCTCCCAAAACACACTTAGTCACCACACGCATGTATCTCGCACACGGCGAGGCCGGCCTTAAAAAACCTTACCAAAAATGTCTGATGGATTCCTGGTCAATGACCAACACATATCCAGAGAATGACGTCATTAGAAAATAGGAAAGCACGGGATATCAACCTATTCCGCCTCGAATGGATTCATAAAAGGTAGGTGAGATGAAATAGAAGTCTGCAAAAATGCACAAAAAAACAACAACAACAAAACAAATATAGTCGAAGACCGAATTCCCTCCTGCATGACTTATCAATAAATACATAGAGTGACACTTACTATTTATATACAGAATAGTCTGTAACAACCAGAAATTCCAATTCATGGTTAGTGACACTCCGTTTGACGAGATGATGTTTCGAAATCAAATCTGGGATCGCGTCTGCTACGTCATCCAAGGTAGCGCCATCAAGCGTGACATCATTGAATGTGACGTCATGATGTATGGCGTCGTCTGATTTGACATTATCTGAGGAGAAGTCTTCTTTCTTGTTCTTGTCGATGTCATCTTCTTTGCCTAAAAAACACAAAATTTAAAGATACAGAAAGAGTGTTTTCTTAAATCTGATGAAAGACAATTCTAAGACTATAAAATGGTGGTTACACGTGGTTGAGTACAAGCTGTCACTTGGTGATTACATGTGAGCCGAAGAATACGTCCGATACTTGTTAATGGTAAATTAAAGTTAGTTTAAAGTTTATTACCAGACTACTTCGGTGTAATTACGAGAAACCCTCAATGTTTTAGGGAGATTCAAAGTTAATACACTGTGTATAATTAAGCTTATGAGTCATTACGGTATAGTTTAGTGGTGCATGCATGTTAAATTATGACAAACCTAAGCGGTACGTGTAAGTTAAATCATGGTACAGCTATGTGGTAAAAGTGATTACATACTAGCTGCAAGTTAATTACGAGATGTCTATATATATTTGATGTAACTGCTATTTATAAGATTCTTATAAATAATTTACGTAACTGCTGATTTTGAGATATTCATACATAATGTATGCAACTGCTAATTATGAAATTGGTAATTAGAAGATAGTCAAACATAATTTATGTAACGGCTAATTACGACAAAGGTGTAACTGGTAAATCAGAAACAGTTATAACTGTTGATTTCTATATAGATTTAAAGGACAAGCACGAGATAGATGGTATATGTATCACGATGTACAATGTAGAGAACGTAGGATAAAACATGACATTGCTGAAAAATAACAATGTTGACAAAATCAGCTGTTTAGGGAGATCTTGGTACGAGGTGTGGTAGATGAGAAGAATCATTTTCACTACCGGGACACACTGACCCTTTATATGAATCCGTGGTCCATGTCAAGTATGGAGCGGCTCCCGCAGGTCATGTGAGGTCTTGTCAATAGGGACGTGACCGTACATGGGATTATCGCATTCTAATGATATGCGTATGAATATAGTGTATGTTTTGAGCGAGATATTTTTCATAGATATTTTGATAGACCACCCACAATGTATAAATAAAAAATACTGAATATTTCTCCTTTAAAGAGGGAGCCTGAAGTTGGATCCGAGTTCCGTAGTTCCGCGTTCCGTTTCAGTAAAAAATGTATAGAAAAAACTCCTGACACATTTTAAAACTGTACACTAGTACTGATGACACATCTAAAAGGAATACACCAAAATGACATATTACAAATTTGTAAGCAAGAAAAGATGACATATTTCAAAAGTTTACACAATAACGGATTTCAAAGCCTTACACAGGGACTGATGACACATTTAAGAGTGTACATAATCATTGATGACAAATTAAAAAAGTGTACACGCTAATTGATGAAACATTTCAAAAGTGTACACAATAACTGATGACACATTAAAAAGGTGTACACACTACTGTAATTGATGACACATTTAAAAGTGTACACAATAATTGATGACACATTTAAAAGGGTGCGCAATAATTGTTGACACATTTAAAAAGTGTACACACTAATTGATGACACATTTAAAAAGTTACACACTAATTGATGACACATTTAAAAAGTGTACACACTAATTGATGACACATTTAAAAGTGTACACAATAATTGATGTACACTTTAAATGTGTCATCAATACAGTAGTGTGTACACCTTTTTAATGTGTCCCCAGTTATTGTGTACACTTTTTAAATGTTTCATGCACTTAGCGTGTACCTTTTTAATTTGTCATCAATGATATTTACACTCTTAAATGTTCCATCAGTCCTGTGTAAGGCTTTGAATCCTTTATTGGTAAACTTTTGAAATATGTCATCTTTTTCTTGCTTACAAATTTGTATATGCATTTTGGTTTGATTCCTTTTAGATGTGTCATCAGTGCTATTGGTCCAGTTTTAAAATGTGTCAGGAGTTTTTTCTATACATTTTTTTTACTGACACGGACCGCGGAACTACGGAACTCGGATCCACTTCAGGCTCCCGAGGAGCTTGGAGTGCATTAGATAGGGCCAGAGAAGTTGGGAGAAAAAGTCTTTAAAGAGCAATATTCATATTTTTTATTTATACATGTGGGGTCTACCAAATATCTATGAAAAATATCCTCGCTCAAAACATACACTATATTCATACGCATATCATTAGAATGCGATAATCCCATGGTACGGCACGTCCCTTTGACAAGACCTCACATGACCTGCGGGAGCCGCTCCATACTTGACATGGACCACGGATTCAAAAGGGCAGTGTCCCTGTAGTGAAAATGATTCTCTCATCTACCACCCTCGTACCAAGATCTCCCTACCCGCTGATTTTTGTCAACATTGTTATTTTTTCGGCAATTATGTTTTATCCTACTTCTCCTACATTGTACATCGTGATACATATACCATCTATCTCGTGCTTGTCCTTTAAATCTATATAGAAATCAACAGTTGTATAACTGTTTTTACCTGATTACCAGTTACACCTTTTTTTTTTTTTTTTTTGTCGTAATTAGCCGTTACATAAATTATGTTGACTATCTTCTAATACCAATTTCATAATTGCAGTTGATACATTATGTATGAAATTCTCAAAATCGGCAGTTACGTAATATTTATAAATCTTATAAATAGCAGTTACATCAATCTATATAGACATCTCGTAATTAACTTTGCGCTAGTATGTAATCACTTTTAACCACATAGCTGTACCATGATTTAACTTAACGTACCGCTTAGGTTTGTCATAATTTAACTGCCATTGCACCACTAAACTATACCGTAAGACTCATAAGCTTAATTATACACAGTTTATTAACTTTGAATCTCCCTAAACCATTGAGGGTTTCTCGTAATTACACCGAAGTAGTCTGGTAATAACCTTTAAACTAACTTTACTTACCATTAACAATATCTGAGTATTCTTTCGCCTCACATGTATCACCAGTGACAGCTTGTACCCACCAACGTGGGTAAACCACCATTTTATAGTCTTATAATTGTCCTTTCATCAGAATTATTTAAGAAAACACTCTTTCTGTATCTTTAAATTTTGTGTTTTTAGGCAAGGAAGATGACATCGACAGAACAAGAAGAAGACTTCTCCGCAGTATAATGTCAAATCAGACGACGCCATAACATCATGACGTCCCAGTCAATGATGTCACGCTTGATGGCGCTACCTTGGATACGTAGCAAGACGCGATCCCAGATTGATTTCGAAACATCATCTCGTCAACGGAGTGTCACTACCCATGAATTGGAAATTTCTGGTTGTTACAGACTATTCTGTATAAAATAGTAAGTGTCACTCTATGTATTTATTGATAAGTCCATGCGGAGGCATTCGGTCTTCGACTATAGTTGTTTTTGTTGTGTGTTTTTTTTGTGCATTTTTGCAGACTTCTATTTCATCCACCGACCTTTTATGAATCCTTCGAGGCGGAATAGGTTTATATCCCGTGCTTTCCTATTTTCTAATGCGTCATTCGCTGGATATGTGTTGGTCATTGACCAGGAATCAATCAGCATTTTTGGTAGGTTTTTTAAGTGCCGGCTCGCCGTGTGCGAGATACATGGCGTGTGGTGTACTAAGTGTGTTTTGGGAGGCTGTGGCGTTGGTATTTGTTCCGATATGTTTAGCGTGGAATCGATTGACAGCTTGTTAGTGCTGTCTCGCCGAAACATACTGCGGAAGACATCTGACGTAGGATTAAGGAAATGGTCGTACATAGGTGTTATGCATTCCGGAAACAGTTTTTCATGACCATCAAATTGGTGTTATATCTCTTTTTTACTTTTTTTTGGGGGGGGGGGGGCTATAATTTCCGTGCCTATAGCAATAATAGTTGGAAGATTATAGTCCTATACAACAGTACATTGGCGTTTTTTGTTTGGATAGCGTCATAAATGTATGATGTAGTCCTATACATTCCTATTGCTGAAAAGTTTTTAACAGTTCCTTATCCGCTCATTTCATGGAATGGAGGTAGCGTTTTGTTAAGATGTGTTTGATTGGCCCTAAAAAGATGCGTAATAATTTCTGGAAGGATATTCCGTAAAAGTGTTCTTGTGACATCACGCCTCCTATGGCACAAATGAATCGCTTGGTGTGGTGGTCATTGACGCCTATGATCACCTTTTCTCATAACATCTTCCATTTCATCACACATAGGTCTCTTACGATGATACGACACTGATTAGTTGCCGATAAAGAGTCTATTTATTGACGAACGATCCCATCAAGTTATGCCGGGCCGTACGTATTTGACAAAGCCGTAACATCCCCACCTCTTAAGAAGCAGTTCCGTTTTAATAGAATTACCAGCATCACTAATTTAAAGTCGAGCATGGGTATTGTGTTAAGATTAATGATTTAGTATAACGTTAGAGTACAGTTTACGAAGAAAACGAATACTACTGGGGCTCTTCATAATGCTTGGGAACAAAACTGTTAAATCAACAGGGATGTGGATGGAAATCAAAAAAGAACCTTAGCATATGTTAAAATATCGAGGGGATGCGTAGTGTTTTGTGAACCTTGTGGATCTTATTGAAAAAATTTAAAGTACATGTCTATATCTGCAATTAATAGCGTACGGTAATTCTGTCCACCTGGGCGAGATCATTTCTCACTCTACAACCTTCCCCCCCACTATTTTTTTGCGTGGCAGTAAGAACATCAACCTATTGGACATTATTGATCTGCAGTTTACCTGCTGTTTTTAAGGTAGAAACAAACTTTTAGAGAATAATACCCCTCCAGCAAGCCACATTAAGCCTCAAGACATAGTTAGCTTATTAGTATATCAGATTTATTGAAGCTTTACTTACCAACCGGTGTTTGTTATTCTCTATTCGGTAATTTAGATATAAACATTCCATAGATATCGTACAGTACGGCATTCAATGGTCGACAAAAAGTTAATATGATTACAACTTTATAATTATATTGTACTTATAATATCTATATTAATCACAATATATGAAAAGTGTCAACAAATACCATATCCAGTAGTACACACATAGGGCAGCTATTGCGTTTTGAGGACATGGTAATTTCTCGGCTTGTTCGTAAGTCCTCGGAAGCATTACGAACATTGAAGGAATTTGACCGAGATAGGAGATTGTTATATTGGTTAGAGATCTATGGGAACGAAGTTTGATCTGTTGTGTTGTTTTGCAGATTGATGAGTCTACAACGGATATCTGAGTTACGTTAATTATAAACATATTCATAATAATGATATTGGTTTATCATATTTTTCATATGCTGACAAAACATGGACCGTGGCTTATGCCTTTTTCTGTCCTCAAAAACTAACTTTTCTTTGTCGTCGAGTTTTAATGAAAAAAATTGTTTTGTTTTTGAACTCAATTTTGGATTTTTTTGACTCACAAGCAGAACTGATTTAGGGTCGAATTATGATAGAAAATAGGATGCTACAAAAAAGAAATAACCTTCGCCCATTTCTTTGACAGTAATATTTGAATACAGCTACTAATGGCACGGACTAAAATAATTGTATGGGTCTGCGACGGCTAATTAAGAAAAACCTGAGTCGACCCCGGGTCTCGGCCGCCCTCAGGTAATCATTACTCCAGACCAATTAGCATATTAATGTCCAATATATTTGTGGATAGGTATATTTGCGCATGTGTAATGTATCATATTTGTTGCATGGGCATATTTATTCTTGCGTTTTGTTTTTCTGCTGGGCTATAAATCTGTCCTCAGATAAACCGCAGTCAGTCCAACCAAACAGTATGTAGATTGGTTATCGCTTCGCGTACTTAATATATTTTTTCTATATAAATATGATAAAAAAAATAACAACTCAATTAATGTTGTTACGGCATCATTTTCCCTTCAATAGCAATATTCACATACCATCCCATCAAAAACATTTTAATAAATGTACCAAGATGATTTTTGGGGATTAACGTACACAGCATCAGTAGTCTAAAATTTGCTTAAACTGACTCATAAGTTTGCTTTTTATTTGTATTTTTTGTGGGAATATATCTTCCTCGGTGCGTGCTAGGTCGCCGTGAAGACCTGAAATGATGACGTAATTATTAGCCGACAATAAATTAGTAATTATTAAGTCATCTTCCTATGATAACGTCAGAAGCAACAATATATTTATGCAACCATACAATCCATTTTATTGTTCTTAGGATGTCAACATATTCTTCCTAGATTTAAGAATGGTCCTCGTATGTGGTCATCATCTGCCCCATGTGTATAAGCGATATTGCGATTTCACCTGGGCCGAGGATGGGATTGGTATAATCGTTCAATTCCAATCTTCATTATTTGCACAGGTGGGGACACAACCACATTTGTATACGTCATCGGGGATATGTCTATTCATGTTTATCAATTATTAAGACTAATTTTTGTTTATTTGACGTTCGTGGAACTAAATAATTGACCTTATGAAATTTTATTAATGCACAATGTATTGGACTTTTTCACCCCGACGCCTCACCTCCATATTTTGTCATTTGTTATTGACCTATTGAGAGTCAACCAATGTTCCCCTCCGGGATGTCCAACACTTTATGCTCCTGGCATTATTGACGAGTCAGAAACGACCCAAAACACAACACAGTTGTATATAAGTTAGATCGATTTTTTTTTTTCTCTTGGTATCTAAATCTCAATTCATTTTGATATGTGCGTATATGTAGTGGCACTCTCGTTTTTGAAGGCAGTCTCGAGCGAGTACGAGACTCTGGGGAATGCAGACTAGTCTTTGAACACTCCTTAATGGATAACCTGGAATTATATCAGCACTAGCTGATTAAGTTAAGGTCCGAGTTTTTATTATGCATTGTATATAATATTCGGCCTACCTTGGATGAGTGTCGGGGATCCTTTACGGGGTTCAACGTCCTCGAGAAAACTAGTCGTCCGACGACGGAATGGGAATGGGTAGGACACGGACACACTAAGGACAACATAATCCGAAAAGAATGTGCTGCCCTGTGTAGCGTTTATCACAGGAACAATCTGAAAAATTGATGGAACTCTTTTGAATAGGAGATAGAACACTCGAAATGATATCCTTGTATGTGTAAACTATAAGATTCATGATCGTGTTGTACTTACCAAAACACATTCAATCGTCTGAAGTAAACAAGGGCGTGTTGAAATCGAAAATATACAACAAACAACCATGTCGGTAACTAAATGCATTCCCTGTATGCTCATGTTTCGTTTGAAAATGCCGTGCTGTTTGGGTAACTATTTTAATACAGACTTGGCCATTTCCCCGCGAGCATGCCGTAACAAACTAACAACACCCCACCAATTTAAAAGTGTTTACGTGTTTACATATCCTTACCCTATTTGACTGAGAAACTTCTTTTCAAATAAATCCTACGGTATCGGATTAATAATCTAAATTCTCCTGCGTAATACTGAATTTGGTTTAGCTACTGGAGACGTCCGCCCTATTGACGCAGAATGGAATTGAGACTTACCCATCAGGTACCTCGTGGTACCGTGAGATTGGTGCCCTTTAATGATGGAAAAATCAGATTGAATTTTCATTTCATTTTTTTTTCAAACATTAATTCATTCATTAATGCAAATTGCCCGTATGTATAAATTCTTTCATAAACCGGTCCATAAGCACGTGCTTGTCTTAATGAAATACATGTAAAAATCTTACAATTAGAGGGACATCAGACCAACGCATTCTACATGAGGAGGGCGTGGCCAAGCCAAAATTAAAATTTGTCGGTTTTATTCAATTAACTTTGTGAAAACATACATGACGTTGCTTATTTTATAGCTGTGATATATCATATTCGAATCATCTAAGCTCATATTATATCATGTACCCATAACAATCGCGGTTTTATCAAAATTTGTAAATCTCGTTTTTGAGGAAGCTAAACGTACTTTCATAATACTATAATCTCAACTGAAGTAGACTACATATTGTACAATGTCACATCACTCGGTATTTGAAAATCTTACCCGTGCATTGAAATAATTTAATCCTCGTTATCAAAACATCTGTAGAAGTTCGGCTTTGTCAGCTATCTGTAGATGATCTCGCCCCGCTCTAGCTACATAGATATCTCTGCGATGGTCGTAACCGAACCTATCAATAGCTTTAAAGGATCCTATTAACCTTTAAAAATATTATATTTTGTAATGCCATTCACACATATAGTCCAATATATTTCCTATCCATTCCCCAACATCGTGAATGGCGTAGGATATGGTTTTTGCTTGATGACGTTCATATATTGTTACTCAGTCACATTTGAAAATCGCTAGCCCGGTTGCCCTTTTTTTTCTTCTTTTTTTTTTGTCACGTTTCATTTTTGTTTTAACATTGGTATGACGTCATCACGCCAGTACTTCTTCAGCCAAGGCCATTAAGCCAAAAGAGTCCTATTCGTCCGTATTACGCATACGTCCATCACGAGGTAATTTTTTTTTTTTTTTTACATGTAGATGAATAGAGCATGAATCTAATCTAATCCTTATGATCGAACCTGGGAACCTGGTCCTGCCTAGTCTAACGTGAGCTGGAGAGTTACCGCTAGTAATTGACAGGGCTATTTATCAGCTACCTACATTTAGAGATAATGGATAAATTGTCCAGTGTTTGTACGCAGAATTCGGCTTTCTGATTGGTTGAGGTTATCTTTGTTTCTTACCTGTAATGAAAAAAAAATCCGAAAACGGCGCGAATAGGGACTCAGAATACGGCCATTGACATTGCGTATTGATTTGTAAAAAGAATTCCTATTAGATCATTTCATTTGTACAAAAAAACATGTTTTAATTTTGAAAATCAGTTTTTTCAAAATTAATTATAAGCGTTGATTAAATTATTATTTTGCAAACTTGCAGAATCGCTTTTCATCCCAAATGAAACTTTTAAAAAATGACACCATCCTTAACACGAAATGTTTACTGCTTTACCATTGAAGACACACCTTCTATTTACTGGTTACATGTTTAAAATATCTTTGAAAACGACATAAAATCTAATCAATTAAATCTCGTTTTTTTCCTATACGAAGTTCGTTCCTGGTATTATATATTACGTGGCATCACCTGAATTATTCCTAGATTTTTACAAAGTGTCTCAATGAAGCGGATCACGCTTTTCTCTTCCGAACACCTGGTCCCAGTCCCATTGTTTCTGTTCTTTGGTCTCCATGTGAATCGTTGATAACGCTCGCCATCCTTTGTCGAGTGTAGTTAAAACTACATTTGTATCTGTAACTGCACTTCTAAAGAATCCCGGTAGGGTGTAGCCTTCTCTGCTTTTTTAATTCATGAACGGGATTTTAAAGTGCTTTGGGGCGGGCTAGATACAGGAGTCTTCTTCTGATCAGCATACAATAACGAATAAGAAAGACCATTTTAATAAGGACTTTTGTCCTACCGGACCTTGAGTCACGATCTACGGTACATGACCGCTTAGGCCAGAACCAGGTGTATACCTACATGTATATTGTTAGGTAAACATTCGCATGCTCCGTAAGATTCCTTGTTTAATATAATTTTTTTTACACAATAATAAATATTTTATTCCTAGCCAAGCATATAAATTATATAAATGTATAGACTATATCTTATAGCTTACGCCATAATTATATAAAATATATATATATAATTTTGTCTTATAAATATAATCATTCAATGAGTTAAGCTTGGGTAGCCGCTATCGTTTGTTATGGCTCCATTTTTTATCATTTACAGATAGACAGAAATATAGTGCCTGCATTCCCATCCGTTATTTCAATCGATGTGGTCCTCGCTGATATCGTGATCGCCGACGTAAGTAACCAATGAATTCGCACTATTTTCATGTCGCCACTTTTAGATACCCTATGTAGCCTTGTGTTGCCCTCGTTTTTGGGGATTAGTGACCCGTATGTAGCTTCGTGATCTCTACTCCAGTAACGATATTTAGTTTTAGACCGGATTACCCCCTCATTGACTGTTTCTTTCCGCTTGCTGCACTGTTGGATTTTAAAAGTCGAACCAAAGTATCGGGAATTGGGCAGCGGATAAAGGAACTACGAATTATCTTGCTCGTCTATGTGGTTTTACAGTACCAGTCTGAAGTCCAAAAATATTACCTATGTCATACATTACCCCATTCAAACGTGTGACAGTATAAATACATCTGTACATATGAAGACGTGTTAGTATTTTAATGACAGGTAATTATATCGTGTTTCTCTACCGCGCAGTCACGCTGGTGTATGAGAGTCCTTTTTTATCGTTTTGCGGCTGGTAGTTTTGAGTTATATTGCGTTCACGCCGGGTATATCGATTTCTACTGTCTATACTTCGATAATTTCGAGTACGCGTTTGTGTCGGTATATTGAATAATTGTCGGCGTGCACGCCGTAGTTAAGTTTCTATTTACTTATGTACGTTCACACAGTATTTAGTTCTACCACGTGCACGCCCGGTTTAGTATAAAGTTCTTTTGCGTTCATGCCGGTAAAAAGTGAGTTCTTTTGCTGACGCTTGTAGTTTTGGTTATATTACGTTCCCCGCCGGTAGTATTGATTTATAACCGCTCTCACGCCGTTAGTATTGAATTTCTAGACGTTCCCCGCCGGTAGTATTGAATTCTATACGTTCCCAAAAAAAAAAAAAAAAAAAAAAAAAAAAAAAAAAAAAAAAAAAATCAGTGGTGTTGATTATTTGGTAGTAATTGAGTTATATTGCGTTCCTCGCCGGTAGTATTATTGGGTTTCTATGGGTTCGCCCTGGAATTTTGAGTTACATTACGTTTCCCCAGTAATATTGAGTTTCATCGCGTTCACGCCGTAGGCATTGCGTTCTAAAACGTCACGCAGTTTTGGAGGGATAGCTATAGGGTGGGAAAGAGGTAAAAGATTAGACGACAAGGAGAAGAAGGGATAGGAAGCGGGGAGTGGGAAAAGACAGCCAAATGGCAGGAGGGTATTAGAAGGGAAAAGAATTGGGCGCCATTGCGGATTTTAGAAATAAGATTT